>NC_137097.1:49714760-50314760 GCF_949357685.1 Gobio gobio | reverse complement strand
GGGCGCGCATAGTGCAAGCCTAGGGTTCGGGTTCGGTGGAAATAAATTCTGAGGTTCGGCAGAAACCGAACCCAGTCAAAAAGCCCAATATTCGGCCGAATCCGAACCCGAACCCTGGATTCGGTGCATCCCTAGTTTTTATATGATATTATAGGCTATTATAATTGTATTATAGTGTAAGCCTAATAAAGAATTGATCTCACAAGGGGATTGTTTAGGGATCCTTGTCATTAAAACGTTTGAAAACCCCTGATATAGAAAATCTTGGAAATTCATAAGCAATAAACAAACATTTAATATAGATGGTTTAATGCTGCCTGTCGCCAATAAATGACTGTACAAAACACATAAAGAACCATCTCAGTGTAACCGCTTAATTATTTTCATATTATATTATATTATAAAGAATTGAACTGTCCTGGGGGAGATTTTAATAGTATTTCTTGGTAAAGAAGAATACAGTTAACAGCACTGTAAAATGTGCTTAATTTAGGGACTTCTGAATTAACTGTTTTTTTTTTATTTTTTTTTTTATTTAATATATCACTAAGTTACATCAATGGTTAAATAAAATAGAAATGGCACATTAAAGTTAAAAGTTATAACTGCATGATGAAACCACTTTTTTGTGTTCGTTTACATACGCTGTACAGGTAAAGAATGTTTTTGCTAAGGTGACCAAAATCTCCGCCCAATAGAGAAAAGTTTTGCTCAGCGAGAAAAGAAATAAGAGGGAACATTGCCTGTAAGTATGATTCATTATTGATGTATATATTTTCTACTGTGTAGTTTTGAGTTTTTTATTGTGTAGGTCTCTGGCTAACCGGCTAACTCACGTTATTATCGTCTTACTGAAATACTTCTGCAAATCAGCTGTGTGCCACTATTACCTAAAACTGTGTATGTTAATGCAGATTGTCTGTTGTTCTTACTACTTTGAGTAAAGATAAAGGAGCGAGATTTGTTTAGCAAACTTTAATGTTACATCAGTCATTCACGTTAGTGCTAGGCTAACATATGCGCTTTTATTGATACAGTTAATACAGTTCCCGCATGTGCACCGCAATAAATTTGAAATATACACATTTGTTGATGGACATCTTGTTAATGCTGATGGTGAGGAATTACAGTTGCAACATCTCATTAGGTACCTCAAAATGAGTAGCGTATCACTGAGAAACGTCCTGCTCAAGTCGTCCTTGCGAATCTTACTGACCCCTTTTTAAATGGCTTAAAGGGATAGTTCACCCAAAAATGAAAAATCTGTCATTAATTACTCAACCTCAAGACCTTCATTCGTCTTCGGAACACAAAGATATTTTTGATGAAATCCGAGAGCTTTCTGTTGATGTTGACGTAGTGTAAACAGTGTAACACTTCCAAGTTATACAGCAGAATGCAGGAGCTAGCCAATGGTATTTTAACGATGTCTTTACTACCTTTCTGGGCCTTGAAAGTGGTAATTAAATAGCTGTCTATGAGGAGTCAGAAAGCTTGCGGATTTCATCAAAAATATCTTCATTTGTGTTCCGAAGATGAATGAAGGTCTTGCGGGTTTGGAATGACATGAGGGTGAGGAATTAAAGACAGAAACTTCATTTTTGGGTGAACTAACCCTTTAAGGTATGTCTACTGCAAAACTAAATCAATACAAGGACCATAATAAGGTTAAATGATACAGGCTAAATTAAAGTCAATTTGAAGCCTATGGGGAATGAGCAGTATCTCTAAGAGAGTTATAAAGGAAATGCACAGGAGTTTCTGGAAGGATCTACTAAATAAGAACTGTGTGTGGTAGGACTGTGTGTCTGAGTGGCTCTTTAATCAGCTGCAGCGTTAATTACCTCGCAGATGCCATGGGGATAAGACATTGGGCCCAGCAGTAATGAACAAGGGATCAATATCCACAGAGGAGAGACACTTTACTCCACCCTGACGATGTCTAGCTAGCAGTTCTCTACTGTAGCAGTTACCACTCTGTGACCACTTAGACGGCAACAACACTCTGTGTGTTTGATTATAAAAGAGTTCTTATTGCTTTATGGAGTTTGTGTGAACTACTTTCTTTTCATATTACTTTCTTTAAACTTGCGTCTTTTAAATTTTCCTCAAACTCATTTATGCTCTATGGGAGATGGATCTTTCTATACAGAGTCTCAACTTTTATTTGACTCATTCCTTTTTCATATCTCTTTTTTATGTGGTTTTATGTTATGCTTTAAAGTTGTGAAATAAAAGTTTGTTATTAATGTATTATAGTTGAAAAAGCTATGAACAAGATGAGTGTGTGTGTGTGTGTGTGTATGCAAAAGCAGGTACTTTATTCTTGCTTTCAGGTTATTATCCGCCCTGAGCGAGTTTGTGGTTCCTATGAATCACCAATTTTCACGAGCCAATGAGCAGCCTGTTCACGTCCACTTCTCATAACAAAATGTGACTAAAAGGGGGTGGGGTAATAATGCGATGTTTCATCAGGGGGTTTCATCACCTGTGGCAGGGCTTGGACAACCGTATCCAGCAGCGCTCTCATCCCCGTGGCCATCTTTAACAGCTTTAACACTGTCAGAGAGAGAGAGAGAGAGAGAGAGAGAGAGAGAGAGAGAGAGAGAGAGAGAGAGAGAGGGAGAGCGCGTTACAGAGAGTTCAACAAGGCAGCTCAGTGTGTGTGCATGTCTACAAGGCGTTGATCATTTCAGAAGAAGAAAAACAAAAAGGCTGATAACAGACAAGGATCCCTCCCCACACACCACCTTGGTTTAATTCCAGCCTAATGAGGAGAGAAGGAAAAGGTCAGGGCTAAAATTAAACCCTCACACTGCCGCCCTCTCCCTGTACAGATGTAGAGTGATGGCACACTGACTCAGTGATGGCTGTGGACAACGGCAGGATTAAATACCAGATTAAACTCTAGACAAACAGATCAATCCTCAATAATACAGCATCACTGACCTGTGCAAAATACCATTTTGGTATGATTGAGTCGATATTTCTAAGGCTCGTATTGGGTAATGAGGCAAACGTAAGACTCATCAGCTATTAAGGGCTTATCAACACATGGGCCACTGATCAAGTATTAGAGGGAAATGGGGAGGAGAAAACAACAGATTTAAGGATACAAATAGAATTTGGCACTGGAGATAAGCAATTAAGCAACATTTCGTAACAATATTCTGTACATGAAGTGAGTTCATTTGTGTTTCAGGCTGATTAAAAGATTAAATGGCGCTCTGAGCAGGGGAATAAAGCAATTTGATCTGATCTGGAGAACAATGCAGTTTTTTTTCTTCAATATTTTCGCCATTTATTGAGATGAAAGACTAAAAAAAGGTTAACGGACATGATAAAACACATTGGTGCTCATGTTGGTGCACAAGTTCCCCATCACCATCATTTCCTGTTCCCTTACTACTTACCACTCAATAAAAGTGATAAAAGGCTAAAAATAAATTAAAGACAGATAAAAGTCAGGAGAATAATGGCTGTGGTATGTGACAATAAGCACTTGTGGAGATTAAGCTGGAATGAATGTGTGGCAGGGGCGATTCTAGGATTTCAGTCTTATCTGAACACGAGCTGATGTGGGTTAGAGGAATATTTCTTGCTTTAAGAGCAAGAGGTTCTGAGTTTACACTTGCACCACTGATATTGAAACAAAATCATATATATATATATATATATAATATAATATTTTAAGTACTGACTATATAAAGGAAAAAACTAGAGTTGGACCTCCGTGATGATTGGTCAACCATCATGACCAATCCTTGCTGGCAATGGTCAGGTCAGAAAAGATTTTAATGACATTTTTAAGGGGGCTGAAATGTCTATAAGCAACTATGATAATTAGTGTTATCAGTGGTCAGCATCTGTGTTTGCGTGACTAACCACGTGCGATGCGTAGGACCCTCATAATGCGTATGATGGTGGGGTTGATGGGCAGAGCTGCACTGATCTCGATCTCCTCCAGCGTGATGCCCATGACTGACAGCAGCACTATAGCCAAATCCAGCTGGTTCCACCTGCACACATACACAGGGGACAGATTTGCTTAGTTATGCAAAAACTCAACTTTCATGCACTCCGAATCCAACCTTTTTCTCTAGTTTCATTTCGCTCTGGTCATTTATTCCTCCAGAGAGGTGGCTTAAAAGAAATTAGCATTTGAAGATCGGTCTGGTCAAACAGTTGGCTTGGGACCTGAATTGTAGCAGGGGACCACTTAATAACACCCAATTAGGGAGAATTAAGGACTCACTCCACCATAGGTGACCTCATTCGCTAATGCAGGACGAGGGATGGCTCATTTTTACACTACAGCACAAATCACAGTCGCCCACATCTGCGGTGCTGGAACCAGCCGTGGCACACCTGTCTGCACACACACCTCTGCCATCCAGCTCGTAATTGTGACCTAGTTAGGAGGCACGGAGAGCCACAACAATAAATAATGGCTTGTTGAAAGCTTTCTGGTGCCAGACCCAAATATGCGTGAATAAAAAAGACAAAGTGTATTGCAGCGTGAGCCTGTTTTTTACTCTTTTAAATGGGTCAATACCATATATTCTAATAAAGCTACAAAATGCCAAGATGTTTACACCCTGCGCTCTCTCGATGCACCTCAATCCATGTCAGTACTGGTTTATGACAAGCTAGAGGAACCGCTCTTGTAGTCCACCTAATGATAAATAGGAGTTCTATTAGGAAGACAAACACAGGAGAGAGATTTCATTAAACCCTCGAGACGAATAACCATGTTCACTCTTGCTCTCACTGTAGTCAGGTGCGCTTTGTTCTATTAACATCACGCAGGGCTAATCTCATTTCTATCCGCGTCATAAATGCATCAGCAGAAGCAACATTTTGCCAATAACACACCCTCCAGTGACTCCAGTCAACAAACTAAGAGGACTCGGTCATGTGGAATCGATATCTAATGAATTCATTAAATCAATTAGCGATCGTAGGAGAGAAAATGTGAGGAGATGAAAGGTGAAGATGGGAATGAACTGAATACCTGTCTTTGAAGAAACGTCGGAAGCCAAATGCGATGAGCTTCAGGACAGCCTCCAGCACAAAGGTGCTGGTGAAGAAATAATTACAGTACTTGAGTGTGATCTCCAGAGACTGGGGGGGAAGGAAACATACAGACGGAGAGGAAGCCAGAGAGACAGAGGAAGAGAACAAGAGAGGTGTGAATGATTAAAAGACTTTCGCCTCAGGTTCATAAAGTCAGTTGCACCAGTCATTTTTACATTAGCTATATAGCATTATCATGTATTCTATGAATGTTCGTGTAAAGCCCAATAAATAGAGAAAAGTCAATTATGCAATGGTAATGTATGTTTCAGAGCTGAATTTTTCTCAAATTTATGGACTTCCAGGGTGTCCATCTCAAATCCTCAAGGGGAATGGGGGAAATTTCTGAATTGTGAACAAAAATGTCTCACTGAAAACAATAACAATACCAGAGGCAAGTGACATACAGTACTGTAAAGTCAAATCAGCAATGATGGCTATAATGATAAATATACAATATAAAAATGATTTAGAGGATGAGGCCTGCATTTTATCTTACACGAGGCTGGCTGTAGTGCTCCAGTGACATAGTCACAACATTCACACAGATGATGAAGGTGATGAAGATGTCCAGGTAGTGACTGGTGCACAGAGTGTGGATCATCAGTCGCACATGACTGTAACTGGCATAATAGGGCAACTTCTGGGCCTCTGAGAGAAATGAATAGATTTGATAGAATGATCAGTTTAAAATCAGTAAGCACACTTTTTCAAATACTTAAAGTTGAAGTGTGTATATTGAACAAATGGAATTTAAACAAGTTTCATTAACACTCTTTCGTCTGCCAAACATATAGTCGGGCCCCCAAACTAATACCCTTGGTTAAGCTGAATGTTGTTGTGCTGCTCAAACAAAGAGAAATTATTTGATAGCGCAACAGAGCCACAGTGCTTATACTTTTCTGAAAATCAACCGACTAATGGATTCCTCTTAGTTACACATTAAACTGGGGCAGGAGAATATTTGACCAATATAATCACCAAAAGTTTGTATGTGTGATGATAAGGCTACTCTCTGGTCCGTAAACTAGAGTTGTTTTCAGAGGAAAGATGCATCACAGAACACACCTGTGCAGTCTCTCCATCTGGTTAACGCTATTATGAGATGTCTGGAGAATTAAACTGGTTGTTCAGCATTAGTGTGCAAATCAAATCATCTCTTTTCATTTACATCCTTCCCCTCCCTCCTTCTTTCCATTATGGATTTCATTCCCCTGTCTACAGGGAGTGCAGAATTATTAGGCACGTTGATTTTCTGATCATATTTTTTTTCCAGGCACATTTGACCAATTCCAAACCACAGTAATCCTAATAACTACTATTGATTTAGTATTTAATAATGTATAAGTGATATATAATTGTTCATGAAGGCTGAAAATGAAAATCACCTTATATTCAGGTGTGCAGAATTATTAGGCATGTTTTCTTTTACAGATAAATTGAGGCAAAAAAGAGATTTAACTCAGACTGAAAAGTCAAAAAGTATTAAAGGCCCATGAGAAGGATGCAATACTAATGCAGTGTCTTTTCTTCACCACCTGTTTTTGTCAGATCCTGCTGACCCAACGAGCATTTCACTGTCCAATGGTCATGCCTTAACTGCAATGTCTAGTATTGCATTAGTATTGCATCCTTCTCATGGGCCTTTAATACTTTTTGACTTTTCAGTCTGAGTTAAATCTCTTTTTTGGCTCAATTTATCTGTAAAAGAAAACATGCCTAATAATTCTGCACACCTGAATATAAGGTGGTTTTCATTTCCAGCCTTCATGAACAATTATATATCACTTATACATTATTAAATACTAAATCAATAGTAGTTATTAGGATTACTGTGGTTTGGAATTGGTCAAATGTGTCTGGAAAAAAAATATGATCAGAAAATCAACGTGCCTAAAAATTCTGCACTCCCTGTATGGAGCCCGTATGGCCAGTAGGGCTGTAACCAAACATACTTCAACATACTTCAGCATGTCTAATATCAGTAATTATATATTTTTATTTATTTATATATAGTTTATATATAGTTTTCCCCAAACTGAAGACAATTTTACACTGAAAAAGAGGTTATTCCATTATCGACCCATTCAAAACATTTAGCCTCTCTTTTTCTCTTCCTTACTCCGTCTCTTTTTCTCCATGCGTCTCTGTCTCTTCTCCTCTCTCCTCTTGGCCTCTTCCACCTCCTGGTGCTGTCGGCACTTATGGAAGTTCTCCACCACTACTCCAACAAACATGTTCAGCACGAAGAAACTGACAATCAGGAGGAAGGAGATGAAGTACAGCAGCATCCAGGGGTTGTTATTGGTTACGGGCTATTAAATGAAGAGACAGAAAGAACGGTCGATGAAAGAGTTAGGAAAACCAGACATAAACTGAATGCCGCTTGCCTTCTAGGTGGTTGATAGGGTGTTGCTGTGGTGTTAAGGGTGGTCACTAGAGTGTTATGCTTTTGCTATGGTGTTAAAGTTGGTTGCTAGAATGCTGCTAGACATTTGCTGTGGTGTTCAGTGTGGTTGCGTCTCACTAGGGTGTTGCTAGGCATTTGCTATTGTGTTCTAGGTGGTCGCTAGGGTGTTGCTAGGCATTTGCTAAGGCTTTCTTTGTGGTTGCTGCTAAGGATGTTCACCTGTCATCTGCCAGGTTAAAATGCCTTAAAAATTTTTTTTAACACAAATATAAGCCCACCTCTACACTTAATAAGTCACATTATTTAAGGTATCATTCATTTTTGTGGCACAAACCGGTCAGGATGGGTTATTCATCAAGTTTTGACCAGAACAATGACGACAATGCTTTTCTTCACAAGTACCACAAAAAAACACCACAAGAAACTGGCCAGAACAGAGAGCTGCCTAAAATGTAATACAACAAGATAATCAACACAGCCTTGAGTAAAAATCAACATGCAGACACTCATAAGCTTGAGGGAAATTGGTCAAATTATGGTAAAGTGAACTTAGGTGCAGCTTTTACTTGGTTGCTTAGCAGCAGCAGCGTAGAGCGAAACAAAGACGCCAAAGTATAAATTGGCTCATTCTAAAACATGGGATGAGAAAGCACACAGTACTCTGCACATTTCCATCTGCTTCCACACATAGATTACATCCTGCAGTGGACGCTGGAGTGACAGAGATGATGCAGTGGGGAAATTACTCATGCCATTTAATCCATGAGTTTCCCTGTGTTTGACTACCTAGAGATGTTGGGCTCTTCTAGTGGGAGAGGATCTGGCTGCAGGCCTACACGTAATCATTATGTGCTGGTCCCTAAATGATGCAAGCTCACTGCTTTTTGAATCGAGGACTCTTGAAAATCATTGCTTTTCAGCTTCAGAGCCAAAAGCCGGTTAGTATTCATGAAGCTGATTGTGTGTATTCAGGATTAAATATTCACTGTTGAGTGCTTATTCCTTAAAGCTCTTTATTTTAGTTAAAAGAAAGTGAATTTTGTTTGGTTCAGAGATCTTTTAACACTTAATAAGTATGAAAATGCCTAATTCTGAAAATAAACTAAATTTCATACAAAGTTGTTAAAGCTTACTTGTATTATCTTAGTTATAGAATATCGTTTTTTTTATTCTTTTTTTTTCTCAATGAGGGTGCACTGGGCTACTTCGAAAAACTGAATAGGCTGTATGTCAAACATCCCATGAACAAAAAGGAAAACATTCGCATCCGCTTGTTGGAGAAAGTGTTGGCGGCGATATCTATGGACTTCAGATAACCTAGCTAGATTGGTACTTTGTATTTATATTTAGCTTTAATTTCACTTATCTACAATTATGTATTACTATTATTATCTACAACTATTTTATCATTGTGGGTGGAATAGTGTATATTTATAGTATATTTAATTTTTTTTTGTTAACTAAAATCTGGATTAAAACCATTGACTTGTGTATTTCATAAGCTCTGTGTGATTAAATTTGTTTTACTTTAAAAAAAAGTCTGTATAAATGTGCCTGTTTTGGGTTAATATTGCCCACAAACCCTATACGAGAGGGCTGGCTGTGAAAGTTCACTGTAATATCAATATACAAATTCATGACAAAGTCCATACAACATTGAAAGACCACCATTTACATTCAGCCAG
Source organism: Gobio gobio (assembly GCF_949357685.1). Lineage (NCBI taxonomy): Eukaryota > Metazoa > Chordata > Actinopteri > Cypriniformes > Gobionidae > Gobio > Gobio gobio. The sequence goes on along the minus strand of NC_137097.1, from coordinate 50,305,589 downwards.
TCAGTATTATCAGGATGGCAGGATGGGAACATCAGTGAACATGTTACATGGAACATTACCTGCTGGTCCACTGCCACTGCATCCAGACCATGATACATGATATTGACCCAGCCGTCCTTCGATGCCAGCACAAACAGGGACATCAGAGCCTGTCAAAACATAAACACTCATTCATATGAGCACATACAAGGACAAACGGAAGTATGGAGATGGATGGAAGCGGGACAAGCAAAGATAGATGGGGATTGAACAGACAAATAAGGTGCAAGGACAGATAGACAACCACATGTGATGCAAAAAACAAAACAAAACACAATGACAGGTAATTCTGATAAAGATGGATCAATAAAGTTTGATCAAACAAAGCAACACGTTGACTTACTCAGAATCTGTCATGTCATTTGATAGGCCCAGTTAGAGAACAAACTAACCTGCCCCAAGTTGTCAAAGTTGTACTTGTGATGGACCCACTTATAATTGGCCAAGACGCAGTCAGACTTGTTGGTGATGTTTTTGACATCTAGGCCCAAGCAGTAGTAGAACTTGCCTTTGAAAAGCTGTTGAGGCAAAATAAATGGCACACACTTCACGTCACTCAATGCCACACGTCTTGAGGATCTCTTTAATAAAACTGTCAGAGCACTGTGGGATATTTGAAAGAAAAAGGGTGTTATGAAAGAAGACCAGGAGAAAATAGGAAAAAACATTCTCTATGAAGAAAAGAACAAGATATAACAGTAAAAAGACATAAGAAGAAATAATGAACAAAACTGAAATGAAACAGAGAGCAATGGTGATCAAGACAGAAAGGGCGTGATAGTGAGATTAAGCAGACAATCTGAAAAAAGGCATCGGGACACCCTGGGGCATCATATATATATATGTGTGTGTGTGTGTGTGTGTGTGTGTGTGTGTGTGTGTGTGTGTGTGTGTGTGTTTTTTGAGGTTGCACCAGTGGCAGGCTTAATTGGTGCCTTAGGCAAGATAAGACATCAACAAATAAAGAAATGATAAAAAAAAACTTTTTAAGAGGTAGGTAATGTTATTGCACTGATAATGTTTTGTACAACATGCAAAGGATCCCTGGTTCAAAGCCTGAGTTAACCATGAAAGAAGGCTCTTTTGCTCACCAAGATTGCATCAAAAAAACATTACAAGTTTTACAAAAAAATGTATAATAAAATTAAACACAATTAGAAAGCAGATCTTTTCAGCAGTCTTCAGTCTGATCCTTCATAAATAATTATAATATGCTGATTTGCTTAAACATTTTACCAATTACCAATGTGAAAACAGTGCTGTTTAATTTATATTTTATTTTATATTTTTGTAGAAACTGTGAAACATTTTTTTTCAAAAATGTTTAATGAATAGAAAGTTCTAAACAGCACTTATTTGAAATAGTAAAGACTTTTACATTGTTAAAATTATGTCACTTTTGATCAATTGAACACATCTTTTCTTAATAGAAGCATTTTACTGACTTCAAACTTTTGACCTGTAATGTGTGTATACATAAAAAAAAATTATAATAAGGTAGCACACTGAATGTGCATGATGTTTCAATGAGAGCCCTTGTTCTTTACCTGGACTCCCAGGATGCCAAAGATGATGAAAAAGGCACAGCAAATGAGAACTATGTTTCCTATAGGCTTCAGAGAGGTGATCAAAGTCTCCACAACCAGTTTTAGGCCAGGAGCTCGACTGATAACCCTGTCAGAAGGGTACAAAAATACCATTTAGCATCTGCAGAGTTATAAACCAAGCATTCGTTGGACAACACAACAAATGCTTGCAATTGCTTGCTGTACCTGAGGGGGCGCAGTGTGCGTAGAAGCCTGAGAACCCTGAGCACTCCCAGGATCTTAGCCCCACCCGCCATTGACACAACAATGTCAATCAAAGACACGAACACCAGGAAACCATCCAAGATGTTCCAGCTGCTGCGCAAGTACGCCTGCTCTCCAATATACAGACCCATAGACACCACCTACAATAAACAAAAACACAATATTTGAAATGGTCAGCATAAAAGATGAAGCAGTCATGTACTGTTTATTTTTGTTTTCATTGTATATCATAGGTGTACTGGTGCGATACTGTATGCTCTTTGTTCTGTTTTATGTAATAGCTGTTTTGATCCTCTGAATCTGATTCCGATCCCTACTAGTGTGTCTTTGCTGGAATTGACTGAAACATTTATTAAAGTGGGGAAACAGTTTGAGCTTCTGATCTCCAGTCAAGCCAAACCAGCTGTTCTAACTGGAGCCCTAAAATAGTGCTTCCTGTAGAGCTGATTTTGCAACTCAACTGAACTCTGCCAGGTACGTCTAAAATCCACCATTATGTCAGTGTGACATGCAGATATACTTAAGGGAACTGCTGATGGCAGTGAGATACGACTTAAAAAAAAACAAGTGAATTTGTGGGGTGGAAAAACAGCAGAAAAACAGCTAAACTAAAACACAGAAAAAGTGACGAAAATATAAAATCCATTGAAGCTCCAAGGTGACCCGAGCCTTAGGCCTTCCAGGCAGATTCTTGTGACACTAACAAGACGAGTGACAGGAATACTCGCACGCACACAGCCTGACGTCAGCATTGGCTGAGGTCTAAAAGTGAGAAGAGCAAAGAGAGCAAGAAAACAGAGATAGACACAGAGAATTATGTACTTTTAAGAAATGAGATGCCGTACTGCTACACATATCTGCTCTTTCTTGGGATCAATTTGAGCTGTATTAGTCTGACAGTTTCTTTACAATACTGCCAAAAGAAGCCAATAATAAATCAAGTGATGTATACCAGGCTAGTACAGTAATGTGACACTCATGCTAGCAATTTAAGGAGGCGCTTTTTGAGTGAGAGCAGATCTGCTTGCAGAACTCCTATTAGTCGAGTGTAGGTGGGTTGGGGACAGTAAAACCAGCCGTTGCCCCTCAGGCTGTTATACCAGTAGGTATATTTTTGCAGTAGCCTGCAGAATCTGCCTCCCAAAGGATGAACTGTAATTGTTGACTTTCTGGTCCCAGAGCGAAAGGTGGAATCATTGTTTGACTTGTGTCTCCCACTGCAGGAATGCTTTTAAAAATGTCCACAGAAAAGGATATATGCTGCATCATCTTAAATATTGACTGCGTATGGTTAGTTGGCATGACATTTCAAACGTTGACAACAATATGAAATGCTATCTAAAACATCTAAAGAAATGTCATTCTTGCATAATTATACAGAAAAAAAAAATCATACAGTTGGTAGTCAACCAAACTGCCTATTAGCACCACGAGACAGCAGCGTTAAATACAACACACACAGTCACATGTGACACTCGTTCACGAAATCAACAGGTGGGGCAAAGGGACGGATTAGCAAAATTGTTCAGTAAGGCTGTAATTGTGACGTTTTTACTTTTAAATGATGATAAAATAATTAAATTAAATAACAATAGTACTATTTATTACATAATAATATACATAGTAATTATATACATTTTATTTGTACAGTACTAGCCAGTATTTTAGATGATTATAGGAGGTGTACATTATGCCATAAAATAAATATGACAGAAAATGTGGATTTTAAGGTGGATCTGAATGATATAGCCTAGTTTTCTAACACGTGGATGTATTTACTTTGTCAATAATGACCAAATTGGTGTGACCAAATTATTTAAAAATAAAATTTGAAACTACATTTAATAGCCTAATTCGCTGATGCATTTCAACAGGTCACGCGTGCACATTGAAATTCCTATTAATTCCTATTAATGAGTAAGAACATTGTAGCCTATTAATTTGTTCTTATTTGAAAAACAAAGAAGCGAATTAAGTAGGCTAAAAGGTATCCACAATTTAACTACAACAATGGAATTAAAATGCAGGGGCAAATTAGCCTAATAAAACATCCTCAAGTTTCAACCAAAATGAATGATTAATAAAACATGCTTGTTTGTTGATATCTTTTTCCCCCCGCATGTCATGGGGCTCCGTAAATTGGCCAAAACATTTTCAACACAGGCCTACATAAAGTCTGGGGACAGTTAAACTTATTCATTATTGCAGGTTTGCATACAGAGATCAGAGATGTATTCCCTGTGCGATGGGATGTAAAATTAAGATGATGCGTCAGTAAAGATGTTAATAATAGGAAAACAATACAAAACAATAATTTAGAGAATTAACGATGAGCTTCTTCGGCCAAATCTGCCTTTAACCACGGAGCAACGGAGGCTCTACAGGAATGTAGCAAATGTATTGTAATGTTATAACTTGCCATTTTTTTTGCCGTTGTTGTCAATAAGTAGCCTATCAATTAAAGATAAACATAGCCTACTACTAATAAAAACGACAGACAATGAATAACAAAACTCGAAAAGGGTTTTGAATCAATAAATGTACATTTAAACAATTCACATTTTATTTGTGACACACTTGACTGAATGATAGAAAAATACAGAGTTATTTGCGTCTCTTTGGAACTGGTAAAAAAAAAAGCGAGTCGATCAAAAAGCGCGACCGCCAACTTGAGGGGGTTAAATTAGAAAACAAACTGATGCTGGCTTGAGAAACCTGATCCTCAAGCCGGACTCGAACTCGGATTGCTTTGAGTGCAGTTGCAGCATGTTACCACACTGTCACAGGTTGGAGTATCCTTTGTATTTGAGGTGTTGTTGGTTCATTGTCCTGTCATTCGTGATCAGACTCGAACATGTATGGGCCAGGGCTCACAAAGCCCGACGTCCCGGGGCTGTGTGTTTTTCAGTCGGGCTACCAAAATGTATCACCTGCCCGACGGGCTATCTTAAATAGTGAAATAACATTCCTTTCTTGATGTGCGATGTTCACTCTCTTGCCTTGTTATTTTAAGGAAAGTTTTGAACATGTTGGATTTGTCTGCAGTGAAGTTTTGCTGATGCACGTACTTGGCTTGTGTGTGTGTCGGTGCGTGTGTGTGTTAGTGATGCACGGTTCGCGGTTATAGCCACCGATCGGGCTGGCCAAGTAACACAAAATAACATTCCAATTAATTGTGGATGGATGAGATAAATCAGCACTCTTGCTCATGTGATGTTGCTTAACTGTATCATATGTTATACATATAAAAACTACACGTTTAGCATTTTAACCATCTGTGTGAGCACTGAGCTGTGCTCGTTTGTTTTCGCTGCGCAAGCGTCAACAGCACATCCTTGTTACCGTCAGTCCATTATATATTATATAATGAGTAATTAATGCCAAAATGTTCATTTTTGGGTGAACTATCCCTTTAACTTCTTGAGCAATTTGAGCTACAGTAGTTTGTCAGTTTGACCGGACCACACGGGCCAGCCTACGCTCCCCACGTGCATCAATGAGCCTTGGCCGCCCATGACCCTGTCGCCGGTTCACCACTGTTCTTTCCTTGGACCACTTTTGATAAATACTGACCACTGCAGACCAGGAACATCACACAAGAGCTGGAGTTTTGGAGATGCTCTGACCCAGTCGTCTAGCCATCACAATTTGGCCTTTGTCAAATTCGCTCAAATCCTTACGCTTGCCCATTTGTCCTGCTTCTAACACATCAACATTGAGGACAAAATGTTCACTTGCTGCCTAATATATCCCACCCACTAACAGGTGCCGTGATGAAGAGATAATCAGTGTTATTCCCTTCACTCATAATGTTACGCCTGATCGGTGTATACATAGATATATATACGTAGATGCCTCATTCGACTGCTCCAGGAACGTCGATGCACCGCCATTTTAGAATGGTCAACACATGTCAACAATTCAGATGCTGTCATCACTCGCATTAAAAAAAACAACTGCGCAGCCTCTGTAAAACTGTGTAAACCCAGGCGCGATTTAAATTCCCGAAGAAATGGGATAACCTTTCACAGGTGAGAATGTGTTGGTTTGTGTTTATATAGCCTATATGTTTTAAGTCAATATTAAAGGTTTTTAACTCCGGTTAGGCTACTTTTTAATGTTGTGTTAGGTAATGCGTTCTTCATGTATTGTGTTAGTTTAGCAATTATAATGTTTGGATCTACACAAAACACGTAACATTTGTTAGTTAATAACAGGCTTCATGGTCCTTGAATTTCAGACACAGTATTCAAGGACTGGAAAGTATGTGAAAACAAACATTGGTCTTTGAAAGTGCTTAAATTAAACAAAATTTAAGAGTAGTTAAAGAAGAGAAACCTTTATATTTCTGCTGTTCCATAAGCGCGTCCTACTGTCAGAGAGTGAAATTTCCATTTCCATTCAGCGAGTCTGCTGCCGGTGTTGTTCAGATGGATACAAAAGCTCGACCATGACGAGCCCTATTTTACACAGCTAACAAGCAGTTTTGTAAATCTATGTGCATTCAAATAATGTAGAAAGTAGAATAACAAGCTATCTAGAATATTATATATAATCATATTTTAAATAAATGTAGAATAATTAATCATTTTGAATCCTAATTTATTATTTCCCTGTTCTTAAAAATGGTTTAAATTCAGTAATGTGACGTTCATCATTTTATAAAGTTTTTTTTATAAAACGATTGCAAAATAGGATGATTTTTGAGAATTTAAGCTTTAAAATAATACCTAGTTTATGATGATTAAACATGGTTTGAAATTATTAAATAGGCTATATTGATGTTTATAATATGTATGTATAAACACATTATTCATTTATTACTATTTTTTATAATTTATTTATTTTGATGGCTGATTGGTTGATGGTTTATGATTTCTTTCCAATGAGCTTGTTTATAATGATTTCACTGCTTTCATTAAAAGCTGAGCAATGTGTCTGTGGTTCTCTGGTGATCAATAATATTAATAATGTTAAGATAATGTTAAGATCTTTAACCAATATTTTTAACATGCTGAATGATCTACCATTTATGATAAACTAAATCCTACATAATCATCTGCTTCAGTCTATTGCAGATATATATTCATACATGCATGCGTATAACTACGCACAGGCAACTTTTGAATGTTCACATTTCGCTCGTTCACGACCGGCTTTGACCGTTCGAAAATGGCAGGCGCTAGCGTATAGCGGCCCATAGAAACAGTCGCTAATGAGGTGTATATATATATATATATATATATATATATATATATATATATATATATATATATATATATATATATATATATATATATATATATATATACACGTAGGCATCTTTTTTTTTTCTACCTCACAACCCAACATAGGACAAGCAGTTGGATAAAATAAAATATTCATACCGATTCACTTATGCACAATGGTCTGGGACTAAGAAAATGTAGTATTGCTTTTGACAGGTCTATCTCTTGTTTGTTCCATTTCTTAATAATTGATTAAGTTACATAATTGATGACCTACAAGTGCCAAGTGCTTGCAGCTGAATAGATGGGCTAGGCTGTGCGATTGACTGCATCTGAAAGAGGAAACTGGCTCTAATTAATATCATTGCTTAATTGCTTGTCATGAGAGGGCCAGCAAACGTAATACCCCACCCTCCAGAGTTCCAGAGGAGAAAGCGTGAGAGAAAACTAGCAAAAAAGAGAGACAGAGCGAAAGGAAAATTATGAAATGAGAGATGGATTAGAGATACACACACACACTGTTTTCATCTTCTGGAAGATATTTAGCTAATTACTCATTCAAATGACCACAGTGTCAATGTCTCAAACTAATTTGTGTAAGTGCGTAATTTAGTTTAATATCTATCCAAGTTTAATATAATGATGCATTATGTAATATTCCTTCATATATACAGCGGGGTCCAAAAGAAATAGAAATCTTAACATTCTGCACTATTTCTAGGTCACTAAACAAAGAAGCAAAATGATCATCTCAAATTGTGCTGGAGAACATGATCACAGGATTTCAAATCAAAAACCTGTTTGTGCAGCTGTCATTAAAGCAAAAGAGGGACAAACCAAATACTAAGATAAAATGTTTATTCACTTTTTCAATTCAACTGTTTACGGAAATTGTTATGCTGATAATATTATTTATAATGGAAAAGTCGCATTTATTAGAAATATGAATAACAAGCATTTTCAGTGGTGGCCTTTTGGATCCCACTGTATGTTATATGCATAACTAAATGGAAAGTAATTGTACATTAGGACACACATGAAAAATTGAAAAAGAGTGTTATTACACAGAAATAGTATCTGCAAATGGTGTGAAAATAATGATCATATCGATAATTTTCTCTTGATTAGTCAAAATAGATTAGAGGTATGGAAAGCAAAAATCTAAATATGGCAGCCCTGACATCAAGACAATAAATATATCATGCAGTGAATGTAAATATTTACCTTGAGTGTCATCTCCCCCACAAATATGGCTGTGAAAATGTAATTGGACACGGTAAGGAAAAGCCTCTCCTGCAGTAGAAAGAGGAGGAGAGAGAGAGAGAGAGAAAAAAAGAGAAATATAAGGGAAAGAGAAGAAAGGGAAAAGCTGGAATGTTGTCAATGCTGTGAGAATATCTCCTTGTGAACAAACGAAAATCATCAATAACTAAAACAATAGGTTAAATCAGGGGTTTTCAAACTTCATGATGCCAAGTACCCCCAAATATGATGAACCTTTTATGAGGGACCCCCTTCCTAAAATCCATTTATATATTTTATGTATGAAAAAACATTTAAACTGTTAAACTATTTAAACTGACATTTTGTTTCCAAACTCAAATTGGCAATACTTAATGTTGTTTGTATAAACCTGAAGAAGAACATTTCTAATTAAAAAAGATTTGTATAAGCAACTTTCACAATAAATGTATGTAAGCAGCTTACGTACTGCGTTAAGAACCCCAGTGAGCAAGATAAAGGGGACTATAGAGAGAAAAACTCACTAGAAAGATACAAAGCACACATTTACAATTCTGGAAAGTATGTATACGGCAAGAAAAGAGAAAAACATTCAGAAATTAAACAGTTAGAATGTTCCATAAACTATCCATTTTTGGTTTGTCTTTTTATTCTACATTTTTTTCGAAGAACCTTCTGGAGGACCCCAGTTTGAAAACCCCTGGGTTAAACAACCGAATCATATGGCCTCAGACTTACCAGACTACCCTGAAGAATCTTGGGTCTCTCCAGAGCCACAGTGATGCAGTTTGAGAAGATGAAGGCCAGCACCACATAGTCAAACAGCTTATGGGCTATGATGGACTGGCACAACAACCTGAACCTGAAGAGTAAGCGGTGTGTCAGGAAGACATATATAGAGACACACCAACATTGTTTCAAAACCTAGTGAGCTGCCTACTGCCTACAGCAGCCAAACAGTAATGGAACCTCACAAGCGAGCTATTTAGAATCTGCAAGCATGAATAGACTTGCAATTGATTTAAAAAAAGTTTGATGACTAGATGTTATTAAGCTAATGGCACAATAAGCACAAATATAGACAGCTGAGCACACACTGGAAAAGACTGGCCTTAGTATATTTCATATAAAACAATATATAAATATAACCAAAGACTTGACGTTGCACTCATATGACTATGAATGGGAGAAACACAATATGGCGGAATAAGTCCCTTCTTCTAATGAAAAGAGCCAATTGGCGGTTGGTAAAGTCATCGCATCACTGCAGCTTGCACGTATAGCAGCTCATAGCTCCGGTTACTATAGAAACAGTCAGCGTTCTGAGACGCACACTTAGCTTGGTCCAGCCTGAAAAATTCTGTTTTTTGTCATGATGCCAGTGTTTAGAAACAACATTTATGAGACAGTTGATGTCAGATTTCATTGGTGATTTCAAATATAAAATTTAATTGTAAGTCTGGCGAACAGTTTTGAAGAATTTGATGTTTCCCTATTCAAAGAGATAGGAGCTGCACTTGAATGCTTTTCAAAAGATGGCCGCCAAGTGAATGGACCTGTCTTAAAGGGACTTTGATATAACATAATAGTATAATATAATATATAATAAAATATTCTTCAAAACTTTTTAGTTTAGTAAATAGTTTTTTTCCCTTCATATTCTTTAGGAGTTTAGAAGAAAATAACCATTTTCCATTTAAATTTATTTTAAAATTCTATTCCTTTTTTTTTACTGTCTTGGCAAAGCTTAATTTTCATCAACATTACTCCAGTCTTCAGCGTCTCATGAAATCATTCTAATATGCTGATTTGCTGCACAAGAAACATTTATTATTGTCAAAGATAAAATAGTTGAAAATGGTTATAAATTGTGGAATCTGTGATGTGTGATGTGACCCGTGCGGGCAAAATGAGTCGCAATGAGCAAATTTTCAAAAATGTGTTAGTTATTTGTCACATTCTCTATTTTTTTTTTAAAACTACACGATGATGTATGATTTGTTGAAATCTGCCAAAACAATTACTGAGCTACACCTGTTGGTAGAGAGTGAGTAAAGTACATTTTGAGAAAAATCAAGTTAAAGTTTTCTGAAGGTTCCCAAACAAAATTACCTAGCAACCATACCTTAAAATCACCACATTTGACACACACCAAGTCAAAACCAGAAATCTATAGGAAAATATCTATATGTCCTTAGTGCAGCGCGAGTGAGATAATTTTCATGGACAAAAGAAAGGTACTTCTCTCTGAAAACATACAAATAAAGATACTACTTTAGATATTTCATTGCTATTTGGAGCACTGGGATCGCTAGATGATTTTTGTGAAAACCTCAAAATTGACCAAAATCAAAAATGTGTCACTTGTTTTGCCTGTAGCTTGAAATTATCCTGTGCGCATTCCAACTCCTTTTGCCAGCACGGGTCACATAATTTACTCATAATAACGGGATGCTGTTGTTAAAATTTTTCTTGTTAAAATAACCCTCTCATAATAACCAGATTTTTTTTAAAATTATTTTTCTTGTTAAAACTATATATTTTCTTGTAATAACGACATGTCATAAAAACAATGTTATCCTGTAATAACGATATATGGTTTTAAAAATCATAAATATATAATAACATTATGTGAGCGAGGCGATTGTCAGCACTGCCGTTCTCATGAGACAAACAAGGAAAAAGGCATGATAACTCTCTACTAATGACTGAAGTCATTGTAAGATTTTGAGGTTCCCTTTCGAAAGGGAACTCTCGCTGCGTCTAGCTGACGCTATGGGGAACGCCTTCAGCGTGACAGGTGTCTGAAGCTACTATCGAATCACGTCAATCCTATTGACCGACGACAACCCATGACGTCATCACTATGCGACCCGGAAGTATATAAGGGCGCTGTGCCAACACATACACATCTTTCTCGTCTTCAGGGACTGTCTGTTTGAAGTGCTATACGAGTTAAGGTAATACAAATTCATTATTTAATACACACAAGTGTGTATTTACTGCCTGGGATCAAGAGCATGCACAGTCAGTTCATTTGAAGTTGAATTTGTGTGTAAGTGTGAGCGGTTTTCAATCTGAGATCGCTCCACTCTAGTCTGGCTTTCTTCTTGAGGGAAGAGAGTTTGGCATCTGGGGCTGGATGATGCTGTTCCGCTCACGCTGAGGCTGAGCGCTGGCATGCATCATGGGTTCTCAGATGCAGCTCGCCGATCGTCGCGAGAGGTTATATTCCTCTCGAGCGATCTGGCGGCTAGCGAGACTAATCAGCAAGTGCTCTTAGGGATGGCTGGTGAGAGTGTATGATTCCTCTCAGCCACCCTGACCGTGTATGCTGAGCTGGTGAATGTTATGGAACACGCTGCAGGCAGGCTGCGGCTGCCATGTTGGCGCTTTAAGAGGAGAGATCGCTCGTGATAGATTGCACGATCAATTTCTCCTTGGCCATAAACCATCAGCTCAGATGAGCCTTCCATTCCTTCCTGATCTTCTTACAGAGATCGAGAGGGCATGGAAGAATCCATATTCAACCCGATGTTCATCGACATCAGCGTTTTAACTTCGCTGATGTCGAGGGGATATGGGAATATGGATATGTGTTGATGCTACCGACTGGCGAGGAAAGTTTGCGAACTTTTCTCGCGTGTTGTGGGCATCAACACTGAGAGCTCAAACTTTGCCATCCACCTTTCCAAATCACGTTGTGCTTTAATGGCAGGGCATACACGGCAGTAGGTCAGGCTGGTGCTGCTTTTCACACCATGGCGGTGTTTCAGGCGTACCAGGCAGATCTGCTGGGGGATCTCGATCAGGGGGTTAACCCCTGATGCGGTAGTCGAACTGCGCTGCACCACAGGTCTAACTCTCCGCGCCACCGAGCAAAGCAGCTGCCGCGATCGGCTGATCGTGGGCGGCGATGGTGGCCTAGGAGAGACATCTGTGGTTGAACTCGGCGGATAACGTGGAGAAAGTAAAGAGCTTTCTCCACGATTCACCGGTCTTGCCTTGCAAACTTTTCAATAAAAGTTTGGAGAGGCGAAGGCGCGTTCGGCAGCATTGAACCTGCTTACCGCTGAGATCCGGATCCGCGCCCAGGCAGGCGGGAGGGCCCGTCTTGGCCCGAGGGCTGGAGACAGGGCCAGAGTACCAGTATTGCTTTTTCGTGCGCCCTCTCATAGGAGTAGGTCGCAGAAGAGGCCGGTCTCCCGTAGGAAGAGGGATCCCTCATAGTGTTTCTTCATAGAGCGTTTCTCCAGGCGCCTCTTACATCAGGCCTGGGGCGGCCCGCCTTGGCTTGATCAGTGAGAGCGCCCCTTTCAGGCATGCAAGGGCGGTAGAACACCGCGGTCATATGAGAACCGTGTGGTGAGTCTTCGCTCTACACGCCGCAGGTGAGAGTGGTCTATTTTGTGTGATAACACTAAAATATGTATTTCTTACAGATCTTTGTTCCCTGTATAGAGTGTGGGTTTACGCAACCATTAGGAAGGAGGAGTTAACTGAAGTTCCCCCCTGTAGGTGGCTTATTGCAGCACCAGGAAATGGGCTGTGGAGGTGAGCGTGTTGGCTTTTCCTTGGTGGTCAAGATATCGCGAGGCAGGCCATCGCTCATGGTAGCATATGTATGTAATTAGGGCCTCCTCTCAGGGTGAGAGTGGTGTTTAGGCCGCCGCTCTTCTCTTTGAAATGTTTGCGGAATACTAAGCGGTAGCACACCCTTCTGGGAGAATGGAGTGTTTCTTTCTACCGCTTAGGGTTTTTACTATATGCCTTCGGTAAGCCACCGCAGTTTAGAGTAGTTTGTCTCTCTCAGAGTGTTCGTTAGAGACTGATGCTGGAGCTTCAGTTGGGCATGTGGCCTAGGCTATGTTGATGAGGGAGCTGCATTGCTGAGGCACTGTCACCTCTGGCCGTTCACTTCGTGATTCTGAGCCTTTTGTACCATCCCTGTGGTAGCCTCCTCTCACTTGAGAGTCGTTTGGTCAAAGCAGTTATTAGTCAGCCAGTGGTCTAACTGTCAAGGGTTTCATAGCAGTCAGTTAAACTTGCTACCAAGTGGTAGGCCTCACCAGGCCTCCTTGGAGGCGAGTTCCTGAGTGGGATACTCGGGGAGCTAGCATGGCTTGCTATCAGGTAGTAGGCCTCTTCAAGCCTCCTTGAGGGCAAGGGCCGATGTGTGATTTTGATATGGCTAGCCTGACGGCTATCAAGTGGTAGGCCTCGTCAGGCCTCCTTGGAGACGAGCCCCTAGGGTCTTTTTTACTCTCACATTGTGCAAAATGTTTGTTATCAGTTGGCAGGCCTTTGAAGCTAGGCCTCGCTGGAGGAGTGCTCTGAGTCTCAGTCACTTGACGGCTAGCACGGCTGAGTTAGTGCTAGCAGGTGGTAGGCCTCACTAGGCCTCTCTAGTAGGCTTGCGATCAGATAGAAGGCCTCATCAGGCTTCTTTTTGAGGGTGAGCTTCTGGAAGAGTTTTTCCAGGCAGCTAGCATGACTTGCTATCAAGGTAGGCCTCACCAGGCCTCCTGGGAGGGCAAGTATCGATGCAGGGCATCGTGAAAAAATAGCCCGGTTGGCTATCAGGGTATAGGCCACAAACTAAGCCTCCCTGACGGTCGGCTGTTAGGTGGAAGGCCTCAGTCAGGCCTCCCGGGAGGCGAGTACCGATGTGTGGGCATCGGGAGTATTCTAGCTTGGCAAGCTGTTCAGGTGGTAGGCCTTATCAGGCCTCCCCGAAGGCAGGTACCGATGTTTTGGCATCAAGGTAGAGCCTGCCTAGCTGGCTATCAGGTTGTAAAGAGCCATTACGCTCCCCTGAGGGTCGGCTGTCAAGTAGGCCTCAATAGGCCTCTTGATCAAGGCACATTATCAGTTGGAAGGCCTCGCCCAGGCCTCACTGGAGGAAGTACCGATGGTCACATCGGGACAACTGGCCTGCCGGCTAGCAGGTTGCAGGCCTCATCAGGCCTCCCTGAAGGCCTGTTGTAGTGGAAGCAGGCTAAAATGGGTGGAAGGCTTTACAAAAGCTTCCCTGAAAAGGAGTTCCCAGGTCATGGTCACTAGATCAGTAGTATATATTGCTATCTGACAGTAGGCCTGTACCGGGCTTATCCCAGAGGCCGGTAGTAGGCCTTATTAGGCCTCCCTAAGGCGTTCTTGGGGCCCACTCACTTGAGAAACAGTTAGGAACGAAAAACAAACAGGTAGTAGGCCTCTCCAGGCCTCCCTAAAGGCTGGCTATCAGGTTGTAGGCCTCAATAGGCCTCCCTTGAGGGCGAGTTCCTGAGTCAGGATGCTCGGCTAGCCTGCGTAGCTTGACTGTCAGGTAGCAGGCCTTCATTTGGCCTCCTTGAGAAAACAAGTTCAGTTTTCCAGCCTTGACAGACAGCTTCAACTGTTATCAGGTGGCCCACGGGACCTCCCTAGATGTAACCTCAGCAGTAAGCATGCTTCGCTGGCAGGTGGTAGGCCTCTTTAGGCCTCCCTGAAGGTGAGCTCGAACGCTCTATAAGTTGGCATATATTGCTGTCAGGTAGTAGGCCTCTCTAGGCCTCCCTGAAGGTGAGCTTGAACGCTCTGTAAGTTGCCAGCATGGCGTGCTGTTAGGTAGTAGGCCTTTATAGGCCTCCCTGGGGGATAAACCTTTTATCAGGTAGTAGGCCCACCGGGCCTCCTTGAAGGCGAAGTTCCCGAGGTAGGCACTTCTTGGTTACCAGTTCTCTGTCTTAGAACTGGTCATAGTTGGCCTACAGCTGGAGGTTACCCGCCAGGCAGGCTCAGCTGCTCCCCTAACTGAGGGTCGTCTATGAGCACACAGCCGCCTGAGCCTGGTCAGACGGTTGTAGGCCTCTCGTGAGGCCTCCCTGTTAGATCAGTCCGTAGGCCTTTCCGGCCTCCTTATTGCTTTGAAACACAAGCACCTGATAGATCCTTGATTGAGCAGGCAGACTCCCCTCGCTAGCAAGGGTTGTAAAGCGCTATGCTGAGTATTGCTCTCTTGGATAACCCGTCTCTGAGGTCCGGGCTGAGTAGGACTGCCAGTTTTTCAGTCCCTTAGTTTGGATGCCTCCTGGGCACCATCCAGAGGCTCTGTCTCTGAACAGACAGGGTTGGCTAAACCGAAGTGTCCATAACTCTTAGGGCACCAGGTCAGGCCTCCCTGGTGGCATTCGGGAGAACTTGTTTCCCGAGTAGTGACTGGCCAGGGTTCCTTCGGGTCCCCTAGCCACATTCCCTTAAAGTGACCCCTTCTGTTGAAGTAGTGGTCTCGGGCCTTTGAGCAGTCTGGATAAGAACCTCACGCAGTTGCGTTAAGGTTCCGTTTAGATGTATAGCTTGGGCTATGACCGTAGGGAATGCTGTCGCTGACAGCCCAGTGTGACCTGAGGGAGTGGCTCAGGTTTTTTCAGTTGAATTTACTTGTGTTGACAGTGGTCACTGCCACTAGGCAGACACTCCCCTCAGCATGGCGGCGTTGGTATATCGTTCCCCATAGCGTCAGCTAGACGCAGCGAGAGTTCCCTTTCGAAAGGGAACGTTCTAAGGTTACGTATGTAACCTCTGTTCCCTGAGAACAGGGAACGAACGCTGCGTCGCTTTGCCATGCTTCAGGGCCTATCTGCCATACAGTCCCTTCAGACGAGAAGATGTGTATGTGTTGGCACAGCGCCCTTATATACTTCCGGGTCGCATAGTGATGACGTCATGGGTTGTCGTCGGTCAATAGGATTGACGTGATTCGATAGTAGCTTCAGACACCTGTCACGCTGAAGGCGTTCCCCATAGCGTCAGCTAGACGCAGCGTTCGTTCCCTGTTCTCAGGGAACAGAGGTTACATACGTAACCTTAGAACGTTTTTGTAAGGTTTTTGATAATAATTGCTTCTGATAGATTTGGTAACACTTGAGTCATTACTAGTGGGTTACCCTGATCTTTACTTTAGAATACTGATCCAAAAGGCAAATAATTCCGTTAGAAGGAAGTAGTAACACTTGGGTCATTATTATCCAAAACCTTACAAAATGACTTAGTGACTTCAGTGATTACTAGGAAGTTATCATGCTTTTCACTGAGAATACTGATCCAAATATAATTAGTAATTCCTTCTGAAGGATTTGGTCATTACCAGGGGTGCAGGAAGTATGGGGTGCGACTGTAAACGCAATGCAACATTTTAAATTTATTTGTAATAAACACTTTAAGTGGGCTATAAAAAAAAAGCATTATTTATGTTTAAATATGTTTTTTTAAAACATACATCATATTGTGACCGTTGCAGTCTGCGTATAAATAATTTGTTCGCTCTACTCCTGAGCGCAAGTCCACCTTCGTGTTGGGTAAGGTGGACAGGTTTTCTGTGTCAATGTTTCTTTTTTGGGTTAGGGTTAGGCCGTTTTGATGCGCTACTCATTTTAAACTTGTAGAAACTATCAAATGCCGCAATTATGTCCCGTGGTCCAGATATAACCAAGCCCCGCCATTTGAATACCGCTGTTTTATACAGTTGCTATGATGTTATTCCAAACATGTTTTTGCTGTTTTACGTGGATACTGAGACATGGGTGAAGTACAAAGCCTTGTTAACATAACAAATAATTGTTTAGGATCTAAGTGTGAATATAGAAACATTTGGATTAGTGCCGAATGAGAGGAGCCCAACGCCGGTTTCAGTTTCGCATTAAATAAATTAATTTAAAGCTTTAAAATAAATATTGTTTGTAATGAATGCCACTATAATTTCTGTTTATTTTATAGTCTATTTTTTATTCTTGTTTCATATTGAACACAGTTAAATTTCAAGGATTTGTTGTGGAAATAGCCTAAAATACAGTACATGTTTGTAATGTTTATAAACATTTCGTTTTTACATTATTTTGGAATGTAATAATAAAATGCGACTGATACACCAATGCAATTGATCTGTTTTTTTTTTTTCTCAACAACTTAAGTCTGACCCGGTGCATGCAACTTAATCAGGTGCGATTTATTTACAAAAAATTGTGCTTTATTATCAAAAAGTGTAAATTTACAAATGGGAATACCATTTACGCCAATAAAACATTTTTATTGTGTTAATTACGCCCACCCACATTAACTTTGGCTAAATTAACCATGGGTCATTCTAAACCTCAGGTAAACTGAATCATGGGTTATCTTGCTTCGCGTTTACAATTAATCCTGGGTATTCATAAGCTGACGCTTCACATTGTACATTCCTAAACCCTGGGTTTACGTTCTTATTTGCCTATTCGCGGTCAGCGTCATTGATTGGATGAACATAGCACGCGACCTGTTTAAAAGCACACTGCGGATCCTTGAATTGTCAACTGTATATCGCGTTTATACTGACTGGGGTTTCATTTGGTAACGTTATTCAGTTTTGATTTATATGCTGTTTATGTTTGATAATTGCAATATTTTACGTGTATAAGCAATGGTTTTATTGTTTGTTTCTGCTGCTTCTTCACCAGTGTTTTGATCCAGAGATTCAGTTCTCTTTAAGATGCGTAATAGCGTCCCCTACCGTATAACAGTTAAAAACGTGGATTGCCAGAAAATTCTGTCAATGGCAGGGGAAAAGTTAATTATACATTATAAATAATTTTTCATCAATCTAATGCATCCTTGCTGAACAAAAGTATCAATTTCTTAAAAAAAAAAAAAAAAAAAAAACAGTAATAAAATAAAATAAAATACATTCTTACTGACCCCAAACTTTTGAATGGTAGTGTAATATGATTCTTACTTCATCTGCCACTTTGGATAATTTTTTTTTACAGTTTGTCAAAATGCATTCTAACAGCTCAATAGTTGTTTGAACAGTCAAATATCTAAATTTTTCCATTGCAGCACAAACTTTAGATGGACATTCAAAGACTAGACAGTTTGGAAAAAACAGATAGATAGGCAGAGGGTGGGAATAATCGGCTCCTATCTCTCTGACACCAATCAATATCCTAATCAAGCCACCCTCTAAAGAGCTGGCAGCCCATCAGTGCTATTGATCAGGCAGGGATCGCAGAATAACTGCTGGCCGAGTTACCGTCAGGAGAGAAGAAGGGGTGTGTGGGCACTAATTTTCTTCCCCTCTGTAATACTCAGAGATCAAATCAGTGGCACTATAGGAAACAACCTGCGACACTAGCTTCCATTTATCTGCTTAATTTCAACCTGTTCTAGGGCGTAGAGCAACTACTAATCTGCTTTGTGTTATAATGAGGTCAGGCTCTATGAAAGACAACTTCCAGCTGCACTCTCAAATATTAGCATTTGACTTGTACCTGACCTGACAAAACCCATGAGTGATTTTTAAAGTGTAAAGTGACACGAAGCTACGTGAATGTCAGTGGGTTTTGGTTAAGGTGAGACCAGCACAAGTGCAACAACAACAGTAAGTAAGCCAAGTATTTCCAAACTTTTTTGTTAGCCAAACCCCTTTGACCTAAAATATGTACAACCCCAAATCAGAAAAAGTTGGGACAGTATGGAAAACGCAAAAAAATAAGAAAAAATAAGTGATTTCTAAATTTACTTTGACTTGTATTTCATTGCAGACAATATGAACACAAAATATTTCATGTTTTGTCTGGTCAACTTCATGTCATTTGTAAATATGCATCCTTTCCTGTCATTCAGACCTGCAACACATTTCAAAAAAAGTTGGGACAGTAAAGCATTTACCACTTTGTAATGTTGCCATTCCTTTTCACAACACTTAAAAGACGTATAGGGACTGAAGACACCAAGTGATGAAGTGTTTCAGGTGTAATTTTGTCCCATTCTTCCTGCAAACAAGTCTTAAGGTGGGCAACAGTACGGGGTCTTTGTTGTTGCATTTTGCGCTTCAAAATGCGCCACACATTCTCTATTGGAGACAGGTCGGGACTGCAGGCAGGCTAGTCAAGTACCCGTACCCTCTTCCTCCGCAGCCAGGACTTTGTAATGTGTGCAGAATGTGGAATTGCATTATCTTGTTGAAATATGCATGGACGTCCCTGGAAAAGATGTCTTCTTGAAGGCAGCATATTATGCTTCAAAATCTCTATGTACTTTTCAGCATTAATGGTGCCTTCACAGAAGTGCAAGTTACCTTTGCCAAGGGCACTGACACAACCCCATACCATGACAGACCCTGGCTTTTGGACTTGTTGCTGGTAACAGTCTGGATGATCCTTTTCTTCTTTGGTCCGGAGCACACGGCGTCCATTCCTCCCAAAAAATACCTGAAATACGGATTCATCTGACCACAGTACACGTTTCCACTGTGTGATGGTCCATCCCTGATGCCTCCGAGCCCAGAGAAGTCGACGGCGCTTCTGGACACTGTTAACATAGGGCTTCCTTTTGGCACAGTACAGTTTTAACTGGCATTTGTGGATGTAACTACGTATTGTGGTACTTGACAAAGGTTTGCCAAAGTAGTCCTGAGCCCATGTGGTGATATCGCTTATAGATGAATGACGATTCTTGATGCAGTGCCGCCTGAGGGAAGAAGATCACGGTTGTTCAGCTTAGGCTTGCGCCCTTGTCCTTTACGCACTGAAATTCCTCCAGATTCCTTGAATCTTTTAATTATGTTATGCACTGTTGAACGTGAAATATCCAAATCTCTTCCTATCTTTCTTTGAGGAACATTGTTTTTAAACATTTCAATAATTTTCTCACGTATTTGTTGGCAAACTGGCGATCCTCGGCCCATCTTTGCTCCTAAAGGATTAGACCTTTCTTGGATGCTGCTTTTGTACCAAATCATAATTACAATCACCTGTTGACATCACCTGTTTCAAATCACATCATTATTTAACCATTTTACCTCATTACTAGCCCTAAATTGCTCCTGTCCCAACTTTTTTTGAAATGTGTTGCAGGTCTGAATGACAGGAAAGGATGCATATTTACAAATGACATGAAGTTGACCAGACAAAACATGAAATATTTTGTGTTCATATTGTCTGCAATGAAATACAAGTCAAAGTAAATTTAGAAATCACTTCTTTTTTATTTGCGTTTTCCATACTGTCCCAACTTTTTCTGATTTGGGGTTGTATTTATTAGACCAAAGTTAATTTTTGAATAATTTAAAAACAGCTTCCCTCAGCTCTTATGTAGTGTTCATGACTATTATGTATTGAAAGAGAGGAGACAGTGAAAGGACTGACTTGTTTTGAGGAGAGAAGAGGAAGACGGACCAGTCCTCCCTGGTCTCACACCAGTCTGGTCTGTACACCTCCATCATCTTCTGGATCCGGAAACATAAACTCTGCCGACAGTAAAAGCATTTAGTTGAAGATTTGTTGGCAAAAATGAGGACTGAGATTAATTCTGCAGGATCCAGGGTGGGAGAACTTTCTTGGAAACGCATATGATAGTTAAAGCATTTATGAAACAGAGCTTTCCAATGTTTCATGTCCCCTTGGAGCTGCCATGTTACTCTTAATTGCTTACAAAACAAGAGAGTCTGGCTGTAAATTAAAAACTCAAATCCTACTGCCATCTGCTAGCGTTCCTCCTCAACAGATAATAATTGGGTGGTTTTTATTGTGTAGTTGATTGTATGGACAATTGGCACTGTTTTAGGAGATTTACAATGTGTGCAGAAGCTTTTTTTAATTATTTGTTTTTTACAGGGACAATACTAACTCCAGAATTCTCAGATAATCCAAAAAAAAATTACAACTCTTTTCTTTTTCTACATTTTCATCAAATCTCTTTATTCAATAGAACATCGATTACTTGAGCTCCATAAATGATAAAAAAACCACCATAAAAGTAGCATAATTCAAGTCTTCTAAACAGTACACTCCCGTTCAAAAGTTTATTTCGGTGGGGGCAAAGCAGAATTTTCAGCGTCAATACTCCAGTCTTCAGTGTCACACGATCCTTCAGAAATCATTCTAATATGATTCATTCTAAAACTTTTCTTTATTATCAATGTTGAAAGCAGTTGTGTTGCTTACAATGAAAAGAACAGAAGTTCTTTCAAATATAAATCTTTTGTAGCATTATAAATTAGTTTACTGTCACTTTTGATTACTTTAATGCATCCTTGCAGAATAAAAAATATATATATATTGTACGAAAATTTGTATAAATTAGCTGAGTGCAAATCACAGATAAACATTTAAGATGCTATTCTCACCCAAAGCTATCGTATGGATTCAGAAGACTTGTGACATACATATGACACATTCATATGCTTTTATGATGCTTTTGTTTGTCATTTTTGGAGCTTGGCAGCATCCATTCCCATTCACTTTCACTGTTGGGATATGAGCACTCAGGATATTCCATATATATATGGAACATAATGATGACACTTTTCATTTATAGTTGAACTATACCTAAAAAAAAAAAACACTAGACTTACATAGTCTAGCTCATCGTCCAGATCCTCCCTGTCCTTGCGTGCATTGACCTGAGGGTAGACTTCATTGATGATTTGTGGTTGGACTGATGGTGTCTTTCCATTACAGTCCTGGTGCTCTCCAACGCTTCCCAGACCCCCAGAGAAGCTCTTCTTGCGTTGCCGGGGAAGCAGAGGGGGCAAGGCTGGTCCAGGCACCTGCAGCAGCTCCGGAAGCTCCAAAGAGAGAGCACGTCGTTCTCTGCGCGGGACAAAGTGTCTAGAGAGCAGAGGCGGATGCAGAGGAGGGGGCGGAGGAGATAGCAGGGACTCCTGCTCAGCGGGACGAGAGTGAGGGCTACGAACCCGTAAACTACCTCCGCCCCCCATCCCCAGGCATCTAGAGGATCGCCCTAAGCTGTTCCAACTCGACCTGCGACTCCATATACTGGGTCGTGTGGGCCGTCCCCAATTGTGGTACAAAGAAGCTCGTCCTGGACACTGAAAAAAAAAGTTCATAGTCAATATATGAACCTGAACTTAAGCACCTACCCCAGTGTTTTATGCAAAGCTCACACTACAAGACTAAAACGACTATGCTTTCAAAAAACGAAGTATAAGGCTGTGAGGGGGAATTTTTACAATTAAAAAAAACCTAAATTTGTTATATATTATTACAATTTAAAAATTAATATATTTTAAAATGTAATTTATTCCTGTGATTCAAAGCTGAATTTTCAGCATCATTACTCCAGTCTTAAGTGTCACATGATCCTTCAGAAATAATTCTAATATGATGATTTGCTGCTCAAGAAACATTTATTATTATTTCACCTATTTGAAATAGAAATCTTTTGAAACATTTAAGCACACCCTGTGTTTTATGCCAAGTACACACCATAAGACTGTTACGTCCCAGCAGTTGTTTGTGCCTCTGTGTGTTCTCTTTATTTCTCTGACTATGACGTTACGTGAAAACTGTGAATTGCATCCTCCACAAGTAGCACCAAAATCGTGCCGCGTGTTACCTGGTTTACATCATTTCTGAGGAATCTGGCTAAAACAACAAACAGCACATGCAAATAAACCATGCTTTCAACTCATTCTTAGCTAATTCCCCCCACCGTCTAGAGCCCTTATAAAAAGCCAACCTCCTCACAAGGGCTGTTATTATTTAAACCATTGTAAAAATAATTATGTAGTTTATAAGTTGCTCTCAGCTCTTCGAGTGCCTGCTCAATGACCCTCCGTGTGTATGATAATATAATGCAAGCTAGACAAGTAGAGACGAGACTCTAAGTGCTGAGTAAGTGTCTTATTAATGGTTTGCTGAATGCTAATACATGCAGAGTCGATGGATAATTATTGTGTTCTTTGTGCTTTTTAAAGGGGTTTTGGATTGCTGGAGTGGTATGATATAGCTTTTGTGCCCTCTCGGTGAGTAAGACCCTGTAATGAATGGCAGGTTGACTGCAGCATGCATAATGGCTCACCAGCGTTGTCTGCTCCAGGCTAGCCCTTCCCAGAGAGCTTACACTGCTGTTGCAGGAACCCAAGGCAAAGCTCAGCCTTTCAGATGGGTACAAGCCCCCGGCATTGGGTGCAGGTGCCAAATCCAGATGCCCATTAGGGGTCAAAGTGGAAATCTTGGGATCTGCAAAAACACACATGCCAAGACTGATTAGAATAGAATCACAAAATCATTTGATGAAAACTAGCCATCATATTGCATGGCACAATACGTTGAAAAACTATTTGTTTGGTGTTTGTGGTGCGGAATTAAGAAGTATATTCCACCAAGCCTATTCAAGTTTCTGGTATCTCTATACCCTTCTCTCATGCCAGGCAACACTGGTGGGAGCATGTAAGTTTGTCCTCTGTCTGTGGAGAGCTTCAGTGTGTACATGCATTATTCATAACGTCATGTCCTCAGATCTCACAGCGCCATGCATTTTTTTGACCAGATATTAATGAGACATTTCAATGCATCGTTCACAGTAGGCCTGGACTGGCCATCGAGAGCAATGGGGGAATTCCCTGTGGCCTGGCGAATACCAAAGGATTGCCAAAAGGATACCAAAGTGTTAATTATTGCCAGCCCAATGTACCAAAGTGATCATTTCCGAATTTAGCATTCAATCATAAATGAATAATAAATCAGGAATCTGTTCATCTTGACTGGCAAGACAGTTCAAGCGCAAAACAGTTTGACTTGTCAGCGCAAAACAGTTTCCAATAGAGTAATCAATGCAAGGAAGTTGGCAAATGTTAGCAGTAGCAACCCATAACTACCGTCAGTAAAAAATACTGTATGCAAAAGGACATCACTATTATATATTGTAAAGTTACATTTGTAATTACTGTAGGTGTTAGGACTAAATGACTTGGTCGGACAAATTCAAATCATCACCAGAATTCAAAACACTGGTGGCTTACTGTATGAATTTTAACATGTAACTGACCATAGCGCAGTGTACCATCATTGTAAAAGATTTATTTACTAGTTATATAGTTATTACAGGATAGTTATTAACCCATTTTTACGATAATTTGGAAAGGATATTCTGTTTCTGCTCAGAATGAACCCAAGTTAAAAACTACAGTATTTTACCGAAGGTTCGGAAGCACACAGGAAAACACAGCTGTGCTTTAAGAACACTTCTTTAATTAGTCCACAGCTCAGTACCTGACAGCTGGAGCGAGTCCTTTTTCTCTGTTTCTTCTAAGTTACAAGAGGATCTGTCATCATCCGAGTAGGAACGGTTAGCGTCACCCTGTTTCAGGCAGAAAAAAAAAAAAAACAGGGACAAAAGGTCAAAATGACACAAGAACAATAATAAGGTTGACTTTATCAAGCAAATACTGCTAAAATACATTTATATATATCACATATTTCACTTTAAAAGTGAGGTTGGTTAAAGAATGTGATTTAACCTAAGTGTGTAAGCATAACCATACTTTCCATACTGTAAAACTTTTCTAAATTCTAGTGCTGTGTGGCATTCTAGTGCTGTGTGAACCATAGACAAATAAAAGACAAGAGTGAGGGACAGAATCTCTTACAGTAATAACTTAACAGTCATGAGCATTTTTTAATAGATGTCATCTTGTTGCCCTCCCTCTGAAAGTCAGTCGCATTTGCTCTAGTTCCCCACTCACCCTCACATTGTGCCTCTGATCTAAACCATAACCTGAAGGCCCACTTCTACAAGCTCCCTGGAGAGATAACTTACTTCTGCAGACTGCATACCTGCCCGTGAAACCCTATTTATACAAGCATGCACATGGAAAATATATTCACTGGCAAGAACGACAAAAGCCTTTGGAAAAATGCCCCAGGACAGCGGTAAGATACTAGAGCCACAACATGTTCTTGCTGTCATTTTGTTGCTATACACCTGCACAATTTGACCTTATTACGAAAAGCACCATAGCCAACAGATGGTTAACGTATTCAAATAACCTCATTGAGCGTGAAATTTTCATATTTAGCAGCTAAACCTGAAAGCTATTGGACCTGTTATGTCTAGGATTGTTTTGTGCATCAACCAAAACACTCAATTACCCAGAGGCCTTAAGGTGTGTACCTTACCTCAGCCTGAAATCCTTCGACTAAGATGGCCACAAGCAGATTGAACAGAACGTAGTTCCCAAAAGTCATGAGCGCTACAAAATACAGTGCTGCCAGGGGGGAGGTAGAGGCCATGCCATTATACAAAACCATGTTCCAGTCCTCTTGAGTTAGGATCTGCAGAAACACACACACACACACACACACACACACACACACACACACACACACACACACACACACACACACACACACACACACACACACACACACACACACACACGTTATCAAATACTGTTCAACTTTAGATTAAACTTGGGAGCAAATTAGTTAAAAAAAGAAATAAAAAATATATTTTTTTACTTATTATTATTTACTTATTTATTTATTTTACAAGAAGCCAATATAAATTGGCTTAAATAAATAAATTTTATATAAATTATTTATAAATAATAAATAAAATTATTTATATTTTTTTATAAATAAATAATCTCATATTATAGTATGTATAATAATTTTTTTCTATCTTTTTATTTTTTACAATAAAACAGGCCAAGAAAAACGAATTAATAAATAAAATATCATGAATAATTATAAATATTAATTTAATTATTGTTATTGTATATAATAAAACAGACCAAAACATTTAGTATAAACATTTAAACTCTACAAAGAATACCCATAAGTCTGTGATTAAAATGTGTTTTCACCCAGCTCCCAGTTGCCCTGTGTTTCCCGTCACCTGCAGCAGTGCTTTCATAAGTGAGATGAGTTTTGAGATCTACGCACCTGAAACACTGTGACAATAGCCCAAAGCAGGGAGTCAAAGTTTTTCCTGTCAGGTACCGTGTCCCCAGCCTCTGTCTTCAGGCTGAACTTGCAGCCAAATATGTGCATTCCCAGAATACTGCAGAACGAAAACAGACAGACAAGCTTTGAATGTTACTCTCACGTTTAGATATTCTGATACCGTGTTTCCGATCAACCTCAACAGGATGTGGGATGAATGAGTCTGTCAGAGGTGAGGAGCCTATAAAAATGATATCAGTGCTATGAGAGAAGACGAATGTCCTGGTTGGACAGCAGCCAGAGATGAGATCAGTCATGTTGGAGAGACGGATCAACAAATTCAGAATGCAACACACACCAAGAGATAAATGAGACAGAGGTGATAGTACAAACATATACAAGCAGTGTTCGTGGTAACGTGACAGACATTGTGACGTGACAACTTGACATTTTATTTTTAAGGAATAAGTAAAAGAATGTGTTGTGGTAAATTTAAACCATAATATCTGAGAGACCACCTCTCATTTATGTAAGACGTGTAGGTATTGTAGTAGATCTAGAGCGGGGTTCGGCAACCTATGGCACACGTGCCAGCAATTGCATATGGACATCAGAGCATGTGAGCGGAGCGCTTGCTCAACCCAGAATGCCCTTTGTGATGTGCTGGTTCGAAAATCAGTCCCTCCAGAAAAACGCGATTATGCGATCGCGTGATTTAACGCATAATCAGCCAAAGTCCGCATATTCATGCGGGGGCCGCATTTTTTCAAATACGCCGCACTTTCGCCGCATAAATTGCCTATTTCCGCGTGCAAAATATGCGGGGCTATCATGATTTCATAATCCCCGCATTTTCGTTGCAAAAAAAGTCATATATATTAGCAGAAAGTTGAAACATTTTCGTTTACTTCACACAAGAGCCGCCATTTCCGCCTATTGCCATGGGAACGTTTTGAAGTGACGTGATTACCCGACGCGAACGTCATCGAAAAGCTTCAAACCCCATGGAGAAACCATAGATACCGGTGAAACCATGATGAAGCACAAACTCCCATTGGCCAACAAAAATAACAGCAAAAGAGCAAAGCAGTTTCCCTGTGTGCTGACTGATTTCAAAACACAGCATCATGAAGCTTTGAAGCGTTATGAATCAATTAGTCGATTCAGCGGTTTGAAGCGTTATGAATCAATGAGTTGATTCAGCGGTTTGAAGCGTTATGAATCAATGAGTCGATTCAGCGGGTTGGATCGCCAAAGTCACGTATTTCAGCAGTTTGACACGCGATCCGAATCATGAATCGACTCGATGATTCATAGCATCATGATGCTGTGTTTTGAAATCAGTCATCACTATATAAGTCGTTATTTATTTATTTTTTGCACACAATACTATTATCGTCGCTTCATAAAGTTATTGTAGAACCACTGTAGTGAGATGGACTTTGTAACGACGTCTTTAGTAGGCTACCTTTTATGGGTCTTGAGAGTGTACATTGTGCCAATGGAGGCCTTTCTGAGCCATCGGAATTCAACTAAAATATCTTAATTTGTGTCCAACAACATAAAGGGAAGTCATTAATGACAGAATTTTCATTTTTAGGTGAACTAACCCTTTAAGAGATTGCACTTTGTGCATTGGAAGCACTCAAATGTCTGTTTTGTATAGCGACATCTGTAAAACAGGAAGTTATTTATAAATTTTTTCAGAAGTTGTAGCATATTCCTTTTGTAAAGCTACAGAACTTGATTGACTAAATGTTTTGTAAATTTGAGCCATTATTAAGGTCTTCAATAAAACAAGATGAGAACTTAAATATTCCAGCACTTTCTGTGATGTAGTGCTTTTTTTCTCTTTCTCATCAAACCGCAGTTTTTGCAAGTTCCCGCAATTTTATCGCATAAAATTGCATAAATATCCCGCATTTTTCATCGCATTTTTTAAGAAAACGTGCCGCATAATCAAGGATTTTTGCCCGCAACAATCACAAAAAAAAGCCGCATTTTTCTGGAAGGACTGGAAAATATGTGAAATAATTAGGGCTGCCACTGACGAAAGTTTTTTCTACTGGAATAGTAGTTGTTCATTTAACCAATTAGTTGATGACTAAGTACACATGTATATTAATTTAATTACTTAAATATATACTGGAGAGAATTCTAAACAAGCATTTATGTAATACATTAGTTTACATTACATACATTACTATTCCGCACTCAAGCGCATGCATAAAGCTTGCCACAAAGAACAGCAAAAGTAATAATTATGAATGTGTCAAAAATAGCAAGGAGAGCTTTTAATTGCTTATTAATAAACTCAATTTTTCTTTGTCATTATTGGCTGCAAAGATGAAGTTGACGATGCTGACTCGCCATCTCCGCAGTACTGGACACGTCAAGAGAGAAATGCATGTCATACAGATAACCTATTTGAGTGAGTCTGTGGGTGGAATGAGTGAGTGTGTGAGTGGAATGAGTGAGTGTGAGTGAGTGATTGAGTGAGTGAGTGAGTGAGTGAGTGAGTGAGTGAGTGAGTGGAATGAGTGTGTGAGTGAGTGAGTGAGTGAGTGAGTGAGTGAGTGAGTGTGTGTGTGGAATGAGTGAGTGTGAGTGAGTGATTGAGTGAGTGAGTGAGTGAGTGGAATGAGTGAGTGAGTGAATGAGTGTGTGGAATGAGTGAGTGTGAGTGAGTGAGTGGAATGAGTGTGTGTGTAAGTGAGTGGAATGAATGAGTGTGAGTGAGTGAGTGAGTGAGTGAGTGAGTGAGTGAGTGAGTGAGTGAGTGAGTGAGTGAATGAGTGTGTGTGTGTGTGTGAGTGAGTGAATGAACACATCCAGATTAATAATATTATTAATATATGTGTGAGTGAATGAGTGAGTGAGTGAGTGAGTGGAATGAGTGAGTGAGTGTGAGTGAGTGAGTGATTGAGTGAGTGGAATGAGTGAGTGAATGAATGAGTGTGTGGAATGAGTGAGTGTGAGTGAATGAGTGTGTGTGTGAGTGAGTGAATGTTTGTTTGTTTGTTTGTTTTTATTAACTATATATAATATGTTAATGCTTTGGCAACATTGTGATACACAGTCATGCTAATAAAGCAAATTTGAAATTGAAATTGAATGAGTGTGTGGAATGAGTGGAATGAGTGAGAGTGAGTGTGTGTGTGTGAGTGAGTGAATGAACACATCCAGATTAATAATATTATTAATATATGTGTGAGTGAGTGAGAGTGAGTGAAAGAGTGAGTTAGTGTGTGAGTGAGTTAGTGAGTGAGTGAGTGAGTGAGTGAATGAGTGAGTTAGTGTGAGTGAGTGAGTGATCGAGTGAGTGAATGATTGTGTGTGAGTGAGTGAGTGAATGAATGATTGTGTGTGTGTGAGTGATTGAGTGAGTGAGTGTGTGTGTGAGTGAGTGACTGAGTGTGAGAGTGTAAGTGAGTGTGAGAGTGTGAGTGTGTGAGTGAGTGACTGAGTGTGTGAGTGGAATGAGTGAGTGAGTGAGTGATTGAGTGAGTGTGTGTAATGAGTGAGTGTGAGTGAATGAGTGTGTGAGTGAGTGAGTGAGTGAGTGAATGAGTGTGTGGAATGAGTGAGTGAGTGGAATGAGTGTGTGTGTGAGTGAGTGAGTGGAATGAGTGAGAGTGAGTGAGTGTGTGTAAGTGAGTGAGTGAATGAACACATCCAGATTAATAATATTATTAATATATGTGTGAGTGAGTGAGAGTGAGTGAATGAGTGAGTTAGTGTGTGAGTGAGTTAGTGTGTGAGTGAGTGAGTGAGTGAGTGGAATGAGTGAGTGAGTGAGTGAGTGAATGAGTGAGTGTGAGTGCAATGAGTGAGTGAGTGTGAGTGAGCGAGTGAGTGTGAGTGAGTGTGAGTGAGTGCAATGAGTGAGTGAGTGTGAGTGAGCGAGTGAGTGAATGAGTGAAATGATTGTGTGTGTGAGTGAGTGAGTGAGTGATCGAGTGAGTGAATGATTGTGTGTGAGTGAGTGAGTGAGTGAATGATTGTGTGTTTGTGTGAGTGATTGAGTGAGTGAGTGAGTGAGTGCGTGTGTGTGTGAGTGACTGAGTGTGAGAGTGTAAGTGAGTGTGTGAGTGAGTGACTGAGTGTGTGAGTGAGTGAGTGATTGTGTGAGTGAGTGAGTGAGTGTGTGTGTGTGAGAGTGAGTGACTGAGTGTGTGTGTGTGTGTGTGTGTGTGTGAGAGTGAGTGACTGAGTGTGAGAGTGAGTGAGTGACTGAGTGTGAGAGTGTAAGTGAGTGTGTGAGTGAGTTACTGAGTGTGTGAGTGAGTGAGTGAGTGAGTGAGTGAATGATTGTGTGTGTGTGTGTGTGTGTGTGAGTGACTGAGTGAGTGTGAGAGTGTAAGTGAGTGTGTGTGTGTGTGTGAGTGATTGAATGTGTCAGTAAGTGAGTGGGTGTGTGTGTGAGTGAGTGAGTGAGTGTGTGTGTGTGTGTGTGTGTGTGTGTGTGAGTGACTGAGTGAGTGTGAGAGTGTAAGTGAGTGTGTGTGTGTGTGTGTGTGTGAGTGATTGAATGTGTCAGTAAGTGAGTGGGTGTGTGTGTGAGTGAGTGAGTGAGTGATTGTGTGTGTGAGTGAGTGAGTGTGTGTGTGTGTGTGAGAGTGAGTGACTGAGTGTGTGTGTGTGTGTGTGTGTGTGTGTGTGTGTGTGTGTGTGTGTGTGTGTGAGAGAGAGTGAGTGACTGAGTGTGAGAGTGAGTGAGTGACTGAGTGTGAGAGTGTAAATGAGTGTGTGAGTGAGTTACTGAGTGTGTGAGTGAGTGAGTGAATGATTGTGTGTGTGTGTGTGTGTGTGTGTGTGTGTGTGAGTGACTGAGTGAGTGTGAGAGTGTAAGTGAGTGTGTGTGTGTGTGTGTGTGTGAGTGATTGAATGTGTCAGTAAGTGAGTGGGTGTGTGTGTGAGTGAGTGAGTGAGTGAGTGAGTGAGTGAGTGTGTGTGTGTGTGTGTGTGTGTGTGTGTGTGTGTGTGTGTGTGTGTGTGAGTGACTGAGTGAGTGTGAGAGTGTAAGTGAGTGTGTGTGTGTGTGTGTGTGAGTGATTGAATGTGTCAGTAAGTGAGTGGGTGTGTGTGTGAGTGTGTGTGTGTGTGTGTGTGTGAGTGAGTGCGTGCGTCAGTGAATGTTTGAATGATTCCCACTCTTGAAGAAAGAAAAAATAAGACAAAATAGAAACTTAATGTTGCTTTTCCTAAAAAGTAAAACACAATTATAACGCATTTCTTTTAGCAGCAACATCCCACAAAACTCCATTCACAACACCTAGTGAAAGACAAACTTAATTTGTGTTAAACAGTTCTCTATGCAGCAGAGCGATGATGAAGCTGATTAATAATTGGCACAACTATAACTTTGAGTCTGTAATGCTGATTCATTCTCTCAATTTCCTCCAAAGACACATCATCCCAGGCATCTGCTAACAGTTACTAAAGCTTGTTGACTGTACCCGCAGGCTGGGGACAACTCTATCCATTTAAGAGACATAAATCAGGGCATTGTTTTTAGATGAGGGGTTATAAATTGAGA
The DNA here is from genome assembly GCF_949357685.1 of Gobio gobio. NCBI lineage: Eukaryota > Metazoa > Chordata > Actinopteri > Cypriniformes > Gobionidae > Gobio > Gobio gobio. The sequence goes on along the minus strand of NC_137097.1, from coordinate 50,274,028 downwards.
TGCTTGGTGGGGGGAGGGGGTCGCTGAAAGCTAAACGTGAGTGGGAAAGACGAATCGGCAGGATTGGTTTATGCACTCAATCCTGCAGCAGCCTCCATCTGTCTCTGTGCACTCTGCTGGAATTGCAGCGCTGCAGGGGGAAGGCGGGTGAGTCAGTGGGCACCAGGGGCCTGAGTGTTATTGTTCTGCTCTCCATCAATCTCACTCTGATCCTTATGGGCCTGTCACTCGCAACTGAAGCTAAGGTGTACTCTGTGGAGCCTGTGCAGCTGAGACGCTCAGCCATGCAGAGCCCGGCGTGATCCAGCTGTGAGGAGGGGGCTGTTGTTAGGTGTGGGATTTTATGAACCCAGGCTGCTTTGTGTGATAAAGTGTATGGCGTTTATTACAAACAAGTATGAGCTCGGATACGGACAGAGGCTATGAGTAAGCACACAGATATGAAACGCATTGGGTTTCATTCACTAATAATTGTGTATGAGACCCACTGTAATGCATTTACGAAGACCAACCCACCTGAATATGAAGATAAAGAGCATTAGTAACATGCAGAAGGTGGCCACATTGTCCATGGTCTTCATCAGGACCACCAGCTGTCTGCGCAGAGCTGGCATGAACCGCACCAGCTTTATGACCCTCAACAGTCTGAACGTCCTCAGGACGGATAGACCCCCGTCAGACTGCCCAATGATCTCACATACACTATACAGATATTCACAAAAAAAGTGTAGATTAAATGTAGACAAAACTATCGCATAAGGGTGTTTCTTTAACTTCAGACACTTTTGTGAAATGTTGACTTTTGTCCATTGTCTACTGTTAATAATGTAGTGATATGACGTGCAATGACTCACACTTTAGTTACTTTTAAACCAAGCAGCTTTCGGTTGGTCAACGCATAGTCTCGCAGCTTTCATTGGTCGAGGACCACCCAAGAGGACATTTGACTGACATGTAACCCAACCAATCACAGTTCGATTTATTCTGCATCATGTTTAGGGGCCTGAAAATGTGAAGTCACGGTCCCTGCATTAAAAGACCGGCGTGCATCTATAAATTATTCATTTAAGAAAGATGTGCAGATTTACTGTAACAATGGAGCCGCGAACTTCACTAACTTTTGAAAAACCAGCATTTAGTTGATCCTGGTAAGCATTCATTGTCATAGTTGTAAACACCACAGTTTTCTTCTTCCACAAGGGGGTTTGCCCCACGGCATTTGTTTTCAAGTGGACCGTTAAAGAACGCAATACACTCGTCTCGCGGACATCCTGTAGAATTAAACCAATCAGATGACGACTTTGAAACTCCTGAAGCGTTTCCAGAAAAGTATTCCATATGCATCAGATGTTCAGCCCACGGTCAGTGGGCATGACGTCTGAGGCTGAGACTAGTTAACGCACTGAATTCACTGAGAAATCTGCATGGGGAAAACTTTTGTCTTCATGATTTGAGATCATTAGATTGATTTAGCCCATGCTCCAGACCCATACTTTCAATCTTAATAAAATAACATTGTAATAATATTTTTGTATGCAATATATATATATATATTGTTAAGTATGTTTATACCCTGATGGACATTGATATCCACAAATTAAACAGTCAAGTGAGTGTGTGAAAAATGTATCAACAGTTTATTTTCTAAATGTCCACAAGACCAAAATTGATCACAGTTAAAGAAACACCCATAAGTCATATAATAATATTGTCAAACTATAAAAGTAAATCCATTTACCTGATGATCACAATAATGCCATCAAAGATGTTGTAGGGATTTCTCAGATATTCAAAGAAGCCAAAGGCAGTAAGCTTGAGGATCATCTCCAGAGTGAACATACTGGTAAACACTATGTTACAAATCTCCAGGACATTAGTCAGTTCATCAGGCTGTAGACAGAGAGAGAGAGAGAGAGAGAGAGAGAGAGAGAGAGAGAGAGAGAGAGAGAGAGAGAGAGAGAGAGAGAGAGAGAGAGAGAGAGAGAGAGAGAGAGAGAGAACAAGCAAGAGGTTGGGATGGATAAAAGGAGAGGTAAATGTGGAGAGGTCATTTCAGATCACTGCATTGCTGTTTAAGAGAGTGTGTGCATTGTTGCATGGACAAGATCAGTTCACGACAGCAGGCATGAGATCCTCAGTGAGGCTGTGACCTCTCATATGATATAAAAGGTCAGAGAAAACCGAGTTTAAACCTGAACAATTCCTTGCGGAACGTCAGTTAGGAAAAGATCAGGGGTGATGCGAGTACACTGATACTGTGGATACTGTAGAAATCTTTGGAAACATTATAAATGCCAAAAACAAATCTTACTGACCCCAAACTTTTGAACTGTAGTGTAGTTTTACTAGTACAGTAATGTACACACTAACCTTGTACACACCCCTTTGTTTCCAAGCAGACTGTGTTCTCATGTACTTTATGTGAAGCTAGCCATTTTCAGGTTGTATTGTGCACTAAGCATCAGACAGTCAGTGAACGGCTTGTGGGTGGTCCGTCGAATGCTGAGACTAGTGTAAGATCTACGGGGCTTAGAAAGGGATCAACAGACCACCCCGATCTGCTTCAGTGCATGCTGTGTAATCTGACATCACATAAATCCATTACACCTTTTCTCAGTGTATGTTCATGTGCACAAGCAAGAGGGCGACCAAATTCCAGTTGAGCGAGAGCAAACTCTGATTTGAAAACACTTCCTTCATTGTCCCTTTTGTTCCTTTTCCCTCCATCCTTTTATTGATCAATATCTTTCCATTGACAAGTTAAGGCAGAGAAAACACAACTGGAGGACGAATGAAAACCAAACCACAGGCAGCTCCAGCGAGATGCCATTTAGAGAAATTGAATATTGACACAGCAATCAGGAGTAATAACAGCAAAACAACAGCTTCTCCCCTCTCTTTTCGTTTATATGGCTCGTTTTCTCTTTGTCCTTTCTCACGCTGTATGTAAACTTCTCTTAAAATAATCCATCAGCAGATCATCTCATTATCGGAGCTATTTGTACACTACTTAAAAGAGCTACTAAGTGATTTTTTTGTAAACCATGAATAACTTGTCACCAAAAACGGAAAGATTACTGAAATATATCTGAAGAAGTCATACAAAAATGAACATTCCAAAAAGGGTTTTCGAGGGTGTTAGTTTAATGACTAATCTCTATGTCCAAATTTGGTGACTTCCCTACTTTATAGTATGTGAAAGACAGTAAGTCAATTGAGTGTTGTGTCCGAATATCCAGTATTCATTAAACAGAAGGCAAAAAACAGGATTACCTGCCACTTCGACCAAGATACCACACTATGGATGTAAAGAACGTACTTTAGTAACAGCTAAGATGCTTAAGATGTTAAATGCAGTACATACTCATATCAGGAAGAGACAACAACAGTGTTGCTAAAAACTTCCCACTGTGAAATCTCATTGCTCCCAAATTTCACTCCTTGTAGTTAAGTTGAAGTATCGAGTATATGGTAACACTTTACAATGAGGTTGTATTAGTTAACATTAGTTAATGCATTAGTTAACATGAACTAACCATGAACAACACCTCTGCTCAGCATTTGTTCATCTTTGTTAACGTTAGTTCATAAAAATACAGCTGTTCATGGTTTGTTCATGTTAGTTCACAGTGCATTAACTAATGTTAACAATATTTTAATAATGCATTAGTAAATGTTGAAATTAACATTAACAAAGATAAATAAATGCTTTATAAGCGCAGTTCATTACTAGTTCATGTTAACTAATGCAGTTAACTAATGTTAACTAATGAACCTTATTGTAAAGTGTTAAAGTGAGTATATTTTAAAGATAAATAAAACCCACACAAAAATACAAATTCTGTCATAATTTACTCGCCCATGATGTTCTTCTGCAAAACATAAAAGCAGAAATTTTGAGAAATGTATTTTTTGTCCATACAATGGAATTCAATTCGTTTGGTTATCAACATTCATTAAAATATCTTCTTTTGTGTTCCACAGCCTCATAAAAGCCACATCCTCATGAAAGTCATACTGGTTTGAAAAGAAGTGAGGGTGAGTAAACGATGAAAGAATTTTCATTATTGGGGCAAACTAATCCATTTACTTCGAAGTCGATCCACAATTCAAGCATGCATTTGAAATATTAATTAAATACAATAATGTACATTTTACAGACTAAATCAGGTTTTTCAGCTTTGAAATTGCATAAGTTTGAGTATTTAGCAGTTTTATTCATGGTCTCACTGCTTGCTCAGATGATCCCATACAGGATTGAAACAGCTGCTAATTGCAGCGGACTCATCTGGTAACATTGCTTATAGCACCTTTATATTTACATATATTTATATCTACTCATTTGGCAGACATGTTTATCCCAAGCAACCTCCACTGCATTCAAGCTATACAGTGCATCTGGAAAGTATTCACAGCTCTTCACTTTTTCCACATTTTGTTATGTTACAGCCTTATTCCAAAATAGATTAAATTCAGTATTCACAGCCTGCTCAAGATTTTGTTGAAGCACCTTTGGCACCAATTACAGCCTCAAGTCTTTTTTGAGTATGATGCTACAAGCTTGGCACACCTATTTTTGGGCAGTTTCTCCCCTTCTTCTTTGCAGGACCTCTCAAGCTTCATCAGGTTGGATGGGGAGTGTCGGTGCACAGCCATTTTCAGATCTCTCCAGAGATGTTCAATCGGGTTCAAGTCTGGGCTCTGGCTGGGCCACTCAAGGACATTTACAGAGTTGTCCCGTAGCCACTCCTTTGTTATCTTAGCTGTGTGTTTAGGGTCGTTGTCCTGTTGAAAGATGAACCTTCACCCCAGTCTGAGGTCCAGAGAGCTCTGGAGCAGGTTTTCATTTAGGATGTCTCTGTATATTGCTGCATTCATCTTTCCCTCGATCCTGACTAGTCTCACAGTTCCTGCCGCTGAAAAACATCCCCACAGCATGATGCTGCCACCACCATGCGTCACTGTAGGGATAGTGTTGGCCAGGTGATGAGCGGAGCGGTGCAGGCGGCCAGCTCTAAGAAGAGTCCTGGTGGTTCCAAACTTCTTCCATTTACGGTTGATGGAGGTCACTGTGCTCATTGGGACCTTCAATGCTGCAGACATTTTTCTGTACCCTTCCCTTGATCTGTGCCTCGATACAATCCTGTCTCGGAGGTCTACAGACAATTCCTTGGACTTCATGGCTTGGTTTGTGCTCTGATATGCACTGTTAACAGTGGGACCTTATATAGACAGGTGTGTGCCTTTCCAAATCATGTCCAATCAACTGAATTTACCACAGGTGGACTCCAGTCAAGTTGTAGAAACATCAAGGATGATCAGTGGAAACAGGATGCACCTGAGCTCAATTTTGAGTGTCATGGCAAAGGCTGTGAATACTTAAGTATATGTGCTTTTTTCGTTTTTTATTTTTGATAAATTTGCAAAGATTTCAAACAAACTTCTTTCACGATGTCATTATGGGGTATTATTTGTAGAATTTTGAGGAAAATAATGAATTGAATCAATTTTGAAATAAGGCTATAATAGGGATGGGAAGGTACGAAAATTTAATATCACGATTATAGTGACTCAAATTATCACGATTATCAATATTATCACGGTTTTGTTGAAAATCAACAAACAACAAATAAAACAAGCAGCTCTATGCACTTTTTAAGCAAAATTCTATTCTGTGGCATTTCGATCCTTATAATGGCCATCGTCAATAGCAATGCATTATAAGAGCGCACATCCATGCATCACAACGGACACGCTCTCTCGTTTCATTCAAATGCTACAGTTGAGTCTCTGTTTTTGATTGTATTGAAAATGAAATCAGAGGACTTTACTATTAATACTACTATAATTATTACTATAATTACTATAACTTCTTTTGATCATCTTGTCTGGACGATTGTTTTATATGCTGTACAAAATGGATTTATAAACAGGTAAGATTTAAAACATTAATCTCAATGCAATATGTTCCCGTAATTATTTATGTGGTAAAGAAAATCTGTGTAATTAATGAATATACAGTATTATCCCTTAAAATGTCACGTTTAATATTTTTTGTCTTATTTGAACTTGTTCGTTCATCTTTGGCTCAAAATCACTTGCTGCAAACTTTTCTTCATGGAAGCTTCAGGATAATTTTAAGCGAGTGAGATAAAATATTTAAGCTCAAAACTTTGTGTCCAATTATTTCCCAGACATAGTTTTGGTATTGAGGTCAAAGTCCACTTGCCTTGCGTTCGCTATACACTGAAGATGACTCACTGAAGACGCAAATTTGAAGTGTTTCCCCCTATTGCAGCGACTTTCTTTTTGCGACTTTTCTTTCTTCGATGAAATTTCCCTCAGGACTTTTGTAAAAGCCAAAATATGACCACACCTCAGATTTGGTCCTTTTAGAAGGCTGAAAAATCTCTTCTTCTGCCAATCCTTCTGCCATTTCATCTCGTTCAAAAAACAACATTGCGTCTGCGTCAGACTGATGCTGGCTGGACAGGATAATTATATTACTAACCATCAGTACATTTTATCGTGGTTTATCGTGAAACCGGTAATCGTCCCATCCCTAGGCTATATATAACAAAATGTGGAAAAAGTGAAGCGCTGTGAATACTTTCCGGATGCACTGTACATATTTTCAGTTGATGCATTCCTTGGGAATCGAGCTTTGGTGTTGCTAGCTCCATGCTCTACTGTTTGAGCTACAGGAATCTTTGAATGCATTTGATTGTGCAGACCAAGTGTCCTGACACTCACTGACACTCATCGACTTGTGTGCGTGAGCACAAACACACACACATGCTGCCCACACACATGTAAATATTGTGATCTTTACCAGCCTTTTTGAGAGCCAGGTTAAAACATAATGAGTCACAGCAGATGATGTTACCACACATGATCTGTTCAACCATATCAGGTCGATTAGAACACAAACTCGTGAGGAAAGAACTGTTGAACAGATACTGTGTTTATATGTGAACATGCACACAGGGGCTTCTCTGTTTTGCCTGCGTGGGCTGCATTTACATGATGCTTCATGTTAGAAATGCTGCGTAATAGAAGCCAATGGTGACTCTCTCATTTTCTCTCTCGCTATATCTGTCTTTCTCTGCTTGTTGATATTTTTAGAGCCCACAGAGATGAGAAAACAGGCCCCACTGCAGGCAAGGTATAGCGAAGACGTGAGGGGGTGGAGGAGGAGAGAGATAGAGAGAGAGAGAGCAAGAGAGTGTGCATGAGTAGTAGTAGCTTTCTACATCTTCCAAAGATAATTAACTGCACTTATATGGCAAGAAAAAAATCCAACAAGACTCCAAAGGCCGTTCCACACGCTCTCATTACTTTGAATGGCAGGCCCTGTGAAGACTCTATCAGCACTGCAGAAAGAGCCGGCTATTACAGTAATATGTGACATGATGAGGTTGAACACATCTTCAGGCTGGGTTTATTATGTGAACCGACTGCACTGTGGGTGAAATTACCTGGTTATGGTGCTCAATGCCCATGCTGATTGTATTGATGAGAATGGCGATCATAATCCCTCTGTTGAAGTACTTGCTTTCAACGATACCCCAAAGCTTCACCCTCATTTCATCCCAGACGTCTTTACATTTCCCGAAACAGGAGCGTTTCTTCAGTGTGTCCTCGGAGTCCTCGTCCCCCCTCTCGTCCAAGTGGTTCTCATCCCTGTCGGTCTCCTCCAGCACACTCTCTTCTTCCTCCCCATTGGCCGAATGCTTCATCTTGAGTGACAGGGATGCAGCACACTGTGGACACTCCGGTGGGTTTGGGGTGATGGAGAGGGAGATGGCATTCTCTAGAGGTTGGGAGCTGTGGTCCAACTTGGTTTCGTGAATACAGTGAGGCGCTATAAGACAGATGAAAAATTCAACATGTCAGTTTCTTGAACAACTGCCATGATACTGCTTTTGACTGAAATGTAATTGGGGCATTAAAGCAAAGACAAGGATGGATTTGTTCTTGTTTTTATTGCAACTTGCTCTTTGCTTTTATAACTTGCTATTAGGTTTGGAGCATCAAGGAAGCTACTTTGAAACTTGGCCAGGCTTCAAGCTCACACAAAGTTGCTAAATGCACTGAAGCAACTTAAAATGGAAATATCTTTTCAAATAAACAACTCTCTACTTTCTGAACCATATTCTTTGAGTTTTGAATTAAATAATGGTGATAGCACCTAAATTAAACTAGAATAGATCCTAATTTACTGAATGTAACTGAATAAAAAAGCATGTTTTAAACCCTCCTAATGAACCACTTCACTAGAACGAATCAGAATTTCCAATGCTATGTATGAATGAGAGATGACATTTTAAGATTAACCAGTTCACTAGAATGAATCAGACTTTTTGACGCCAAATACAAGTGATCGAGGAGAGTTCAAGATCAACCAAATCAATGCTACGTTTAAGACAATAACTAGTTTACTAGAATGTATCATATTTTCAAACATTTTATCAATCACATGATTGATAAACGTGTTGGATAGTCTGATTCATTCCATAAAATCAGACTTTCCAGCACAACATATGTTAAACAAAACAGTTTAGGATGAACTGACTTTTCAACATTACAAATGAGCGAGAGTTTTTATGAAAGCTTGCTACTATTTTAAAAACCGTTGAGTTAATGTCAGGTTACTTAAGAAAAATATAGTTTCTCCTGTGTTACTCCCTAACACGGTTAGTCATAGGTTTTCTATGATCCACTGTCATTTCTCTGCCTCCAACTCTCTCCTTACTCACTCTGAGCTGAATGGCAGTGATGTCGTTCTCCACCATTCACATTAGCCCCTCCCCCTGTTGATCCTGCGCCTCCTTTGCCACGCCCCCTCCCTCCCCCAGGAGGAGGTGCTTTGCCACGAAGCATGTAGTAAAGGGCGGCTGAGCGGCGACGGGCCTTGCGTAGGATGTGGCAGACCAGCTGGAAGAGCTCCTCGTAACAGTCTCCGGGCTCAATAAGCGAAGCCAGCGTGCTGGAGGACAGGTAGCGAGCACGTTGCTCTTGCATCAGCTGGTGCTCTCGCTGTTTGGTCTCTGAAAACTGAGTGGCAATGACCACCAGGCACAGATTAATCATGAAGAAAGATCCAATCTGGAACAGGAAGAAGAAGAGAGATCCTGAAAATAATGCCAGTAACTCCTACATTGTTCTAAACTCTTAAAGTTGCAGTCACATTTACAGTTGTCCAGCTAATTTTCACAGCCAAAATACAGCCACAACGAGTTCAAGTTGGTCATGCAATTTTGCTGTGTTGAACAAAAAAAGTTACTTGATTTGAAAGTGACTTTTCTGTGATTAATACATCACTACACGATTGACAATAGACAATGGACCTTTTTTGCTTGCGAAAATTTCCCTAATGTGACCACACCTAACGTCTTTTTTTTTTCAGTGGAAAAAAAAGAAGAAATGTTGAAGAACTTTCTGGTACTGGTCATTCTTTTCTGAAGGTCATATAAGAGCTTTGTTGTTCATTGACAACTCTGGAATTTGAATCAGACTTATTTGGATCTGCCGTTTAATTTGCTGATTCAATGATCGCAGCAGTTATAGTGAGTTAAACCTGAATCATTCAGACTAATTGTGTCTGAATCAATCAATTCAACCAATTTGACTCACATAAGAACCGTGATTCATACACAAATCAGACTTCAGCACTTCTCTCAAGGAAGGCTAAGGCAGCTTTTCACTGGATAACTTTTTGGTCTCTTTGTCGCACAAAACTATTGTATGACTTCAGAACTCTTGGACTAAAGAGCACAAGTCCTATAGACCACTTTTGCGATACTTTTATGGTGCTTTTGCAATCCTTTTAAAACTTGAAAGCTCCATGCCACATTCAGTATAATTGATTGAAAAACATCAGGATTTTCTTTTCAAATTTCTCCTTTCGTGTTCTATGAAAAGATGTAAAATGGGTTTGAAACGACGAAGTTCATATCCATTTTTGGGTGAACTAAACCTTTAAATATATTTATTTGAGTTTACATGCGTTTTGCCGTCATTAAAAAAAATCATTCTTAAGCTTAATACTGTAGCCATAACTCTTGCACTGCGTGTGAAGTATCAGCTGCTTTAAATATCCAGATCTACATGACACCAAAACCCCTTGGAAGCTCTCTAACGCAGCCTGTGCTGCAGTGTTTGGCATAAGCAGCGGCCATAGCTGTCTAGATGAGCTGCTATAAACGGACCCTATGTTTGAAGAAGTCAGCAGACGCCCAAACAAGAGCCTGTTTTGTTGTGTGTGCGCCTGTACCGCTCTGGCTTTGATATGCTATAATTATCAGGCTCTTCATAGCAGCAAAACCTCTAAATATCTCCTAGTCCTCGCAGAGAAGGGCTAGATCCCTCTGCCAACGTAAAACGGATTAGAATCGGGAGGCAATCATTTTAAAGACTGAGAGCGAACCAGTTCCAGACTCATCAGAACAGAGAGCCTGCTCTTATATAATTTACCATTCATATCACTGGCATTTGTCAACACGCAAACGCACACAGATCTTGCACTCTTTAATGAAAGTACAGCCCGTTCCAGCTTATGTGAAGTGGGGATCAGAGAGGACGGACGGGCTGTGAGGGGGACAGAGAGGGTGGAGAAATGAGGAGTTGTCCATATGTGTGTAGGGCAGCTGTGCGGATGTATCCTGCCTTCACATCTGCTGTCCTGATTTGGGATTCTGATGTGTGAATGGACTGTGCCTAATCAACCACCAGACCTCTGTTTTATGCAGATAGACACCTTCTTTCCTTGCTCTCACCTTTCCTATCATCAATTTCACTGTACTGTTTAACACACACAGAGACACAACTGTGTCTTCTGCTCCTCACTTCAATATGCTATGAACATATTTTTGTCAGGACCACTATCGTCAAAGATAATTGACAATTAGCATACAGTTTGGATTGGCGGTATAGTTCTGTTCTGGGCAAGGACTCCCATCCATCAGTGTTAATTTTGACACCAAATTTTGATTTAGTTTTAAATGCCATTTAGTTTTAGTCATATTTTAGTCACCTGAATTGTTTTTAGTTTTAGTCTAGTTTTAGTCGACTAAATATCATAAGATTTCATATCAGCTTAAGTTAAAGCTTCAAATAAGTTTGTTTATTTATTTTACTATTATTTCAGTTAATATTTATTTAATTTAAAGTTATGTCTATTTTTTTAATGGTTTTAGTTAACTATTATAACCCTGATACTTTACTGAATATGTGTCAAATACTGGTCTTTCCTCCTGACTATGAATTAAATGGGAATTAAATTAAATACCGTTTATTGTGTAACCAAAAACGAATATATATAATGCGTGACTTTTAATTATAAACAAGCTCGAAATACACATTGACTCTTATTTTGAAATGTCTGCGCCTTAAAATTGCAGTTGCAGGATGCTCATTCAAGTTCAGGAGATAAAATATGCATTGTTACAACCGTCTAAAACATATTACTATATAAACATTGTAAAGTAAACATCGTCATTATTCATCAGCATTTGTTCATAAACAATTGCCTGGCATAAATGTGCGCTATTCATTGATTGTGAGCCGCTCTGGAGCACTGTATTGGGGATGCGTGAGCCTGTGTAGCGTGCAACAGCGCTGTGTTTTCCAGAGGTTAGATCAGCACATTCAAATCAAATGTGCACATCTGTTACACGATATCAGTTCTGACTGGATCTCTTCCCTAATCGTCCCTCCCTAACATTTTCGTCTCTTTTTTATTTGTTGATGAAAATGACAGTTGATTTTCGTCATAGTTTTTTGTCCAACACTAGTTTTTATTTAGTTATCGTCTCATTTTCGTCAGTGAAAAAAGGTTGTTGATGAAAATTATGAAGGAAATTATTTGTCAACGAAATTAACACTGGCATCTATGCAGCCTAGCATAGATAAGAGCAGGGAGAGCAGCGATAACCCCTCTTAGGGTAAACAGAACAGAAGCAATATAAGGTATTGCGATGTCATTAATGTTCTTAATGACAATAATTTAATGTAACAACATAATTCGAGAAATGATTCTGATTTGAAGAGGAATATCAGAATGCAAAATTCTGACTGGACGACAGGAGGAGCTGGGGATGGAGAAGGGTAATTAGCTCCGGAGAAATGCGATCATACTGAATGGACCCTATAGATATGCTGTGATAGGCGTTGTATTCCTATTTACATTAACATTTATGCATTTGGCAGATGCTTTTATCCAAAGCGACTTACAGTGCAGGGACAATCCCCCTGGAGCAACGTGCCTTGCTCAAGGACACACTAGACCACCATCTCCTATAGGTAGGAGTGAATAAGCTGAGTGTCAGCTGATGCAAGCTTGACCAACATGGCCTGCCAGAACTAACGGGTTCCTTTAAAGTGATAGTTCAACCAAAAATGAAAATTCTGTCATCATTTACTCACCCTCATGCCATTCCAAACCTGTACTTTTAAAGGTCCCGTTTTTCGTGTTTTTTTGAAGCTTTGATTGTGTTTACAGTGTGCAATATAACATGTGTTCATGTTTCGCGTGTAAAAAAACACAGTATTTTTCACACAATTTACTTATCTGTATACTGCTGTTTTCACTGTCCTCAAAACGGCTTGAAAGATTTCCCTGTTCTATGAAGTCCCTCCTTCAGAAACACGTAATGAGTTCTGATTGTGCAAGCGGTTCCCGTGTTGTGATTCGACAGCAGCTTAGGGCACGCAGAGCGCACGTTACCGGAAAGGTCACGCCTCTCACCATAACGGGGATGCATGCGCTCAATGATCTCTAAGTACAGCGTCCCTGGGAAAGCCAAACAAAGGTGACTTGACTCCGGGATGAAAATAACAGCGTCTCGACGACATGGCAAAAAACAAACTATACGAACGCAACCGAACGCAACACTCTCCACGCGGGAGCAACAAGACCACGCCCCCTTTTTCGCGTGTTCTTGTGGGCGGAGGTTAGTCGACATACTGCTCTACTGGCGTAATTAAAGCAGGAAATACCAGGATGTAGTCCTAACCAGCCGTTCGCTGTAGGCTTTGAAAGGGAACTTCTGTTAAATAAAATATCTCGCTTGGCATTGAACTTTGAGCTTTATAATTTTACAGGTATTATAAATGCTCTAACAGCAACATTACACACTAACTAAAGTTTGAAAAATGGGATCACGAAGAACAGGACCTTTAAGACTTTTTTTTCTTCATTGGAATTCTGTCTTCATGTGAATTTTTGAGGAATATCCAGGGCTGTGTTACCCAAAAGCATCATGAGCCAAAGTTGATCGTGGAGACCACTGCCACCATGATGCTCATGATGCTTTTGGGAAATGCAACCTAGGCCAGTCTTGAATATTATGAAAGAGAATGAGGACTGGGGGACAAAATAGGTACCATAAAAGTGGTAGTGAGAGTCATGAACAACTTAACTTATTTGAATTAATTTACACCTTTAAATCCCAAATGGTGCCAACATAGAAGAAATCAGCGCTGTTACTTATACAATATATCAAACCAAAAAAATAAAATAAATCATCTGACATTGCTTAGAAAGAAAGAAAGAAAGAGAAAGAGAAAGAAAGAAAGGGTCAGCCATACAGAAGGAACAAGGCAGAAGTAGAAAAGGGGTCAAAGAGGTGCTGGTTAGTGAATATACTTCAGTTCTGTTACAGTTGGATGAACAATGACAGGTCATGATTTATACCCTCAATACAATTGGAAGGGTCTGACTGCAGACAGGGTGACCTTAAGACTTCTTGTCCAAAAAAAGAACAGTCAGCAAAGCCAGCCATTTCATTCATTTGCAAATATATGGAGAGCTTCACTAATAGATTTATATAAAATAGATTAGGCAATAAAATAATAATAATTTAAAAAAAAATTATATGAATGATTCTGAATCATTTTCATTAGTTAAACCCACAAGCAGAAAGCCAAAAACATAAGATTTGTTAATATTTTGTTGCTTGTAATCGGAGACAATGCATTTAATCTAATTATTTGTGATCATTCGCACCGATATGTCAGAGAACAGCTGAAGAGGAAAAACTGGGCACAGAGATGCCGAGCCCGAATTAATTGCTCCAATGTTCAATAGAAGCGAAAGGAAGTGAATAGAAGTGCATCAGCAGGGTGTGGGCTGTGTCGGCACACTATGGCCCTCTCTCTACAGGTAGCGATGGCTGGCTGTGTGGTTGCCAGGTTACAGACAGAGCAGGGCGTCAAAGAAGTAAATAAAAGTGCTGAGGGACAGTCTGCACACGCACACGCACACACACACACACACACACACACACACACACACACACACACACACACACACACACACACACACACACACACACACACACACACACACACACACACACACACACACACACACACACACACACACACACACACACACGCACACGCACAGAGAGTCAAAAGACTTAAGAATTTAAGAACTCATAACTGCTTTCCTTTAAAAAGATTTCAGAAATACAAAACTTAAAAATCAAGAATTAAAAAAAAAAATTAAGCTTAAATTGAAGGATACATTAAAATTTGTAAACAAAAATATGGCATTTTCCGCGTGTTGTTACGTTTTCTGCAATTTTTTTTCTGTGATTTTTGTTCATCTAGTGGGGATTTTATGATTGTATACGCTTTTTAATACGTATATGAGTTTTCCTGTTCAGTGTGACATTTAATGTGCCCACGCTTGTTAGTAACTGCCTTTTTCAAGACATGTAAAAACGTTGAAAAAAATCATGAATGGGAATAAAATAGAACAGAATAAAACATGAAAATACATTGAGCTTGTGTTAACCAAAAACTCATTTAAAGAAACTCATTCAAAAATCCCAATGCATTTGTGCAAACCACAGTTTTAGCATAGTTAAACTGAATAAAAGTTAGGATACTGTGCAAGAACTATGGTACATTATTATAATGGCGAGTACAAAGCACACACTGCATTCGAATCGAATACTTCCCTCACTGCAATCAAATACTTCCCTACTATATTGTACGTCAAAAGAGTAGTATGTCCGAATGCATAGTATTTGAAAAGTCCCTGGATGACCTACTACTTCCGCCAAGATTCTGAAGTGCACATTCGATGAACACTTCACTATCCCACAAGGCCACGGGAGGGGATTTATGAATGGAACTGAAACAAGATAACTGACACTGTTAGGTCACGTGACAATAACAACATGGCAGATATAGTACATCTGAGGATTCATTCATACTGCCCATATTCATACTACATACAGCCTTCCTTTTAATGGTTGCAAAGTAAATACGGATGCAGTGAGTGTCAACTGGGCTGCACCTATGGACACGTCCTGTTTTTTAGCAAGCACAAGACTAATAATGACTAGTCTAAATGATGTCTGCTCAGTCCTCGACGTCTGCTTAGTCTCTTTATACTTCACTCAGTGTCACATTCCACCAGTCAAGGTACTGCTGGTGCATGCTGGGAAGGATCACAAGACAGCTTCACAGGGTGCATGTGTCAAGGTGGCAGGGTCTCTGTCTGGAAGTGTGTGAGACTGCCGTGATGGCGGCAGGGGTCCGCTAGTCTGATGGGCTCTAATTAACTGCTAATGCTTTCACTCCGCTGACCTACACAGGATTAGGCCCTGTCATTAGCTACAGACACACACCCACATATACTCCACATATATTCCCTATACATGCCATTTGTTGGGCTAAAATGGATTTCGCCATCTCCAGCAGTGCCATCAGTTGTCTAACACGCGTTTGAACCCAGGAAACGGTCAAGGAAAGAAAAGCACAAATGGCTACAACAAATATCAGCAGGACTCTCCACTATCTGACCTGCACATCTCATTCCTAAACCCATTCCCTTCCTCCTTTATTCCTTTAGTCTCCTGCTGTCTTTCAGCCTCAGATCCCTTTCCTCCTTATCCTCAGGGCATTTCTTTCTGCACTCTCTCTTCTTTAATCTTGGGAGGAGACATTATCTGAAGCACATCTCACTGCAGGGCTGTCTCGTTCACTGCCGTTCCTACAATTCAACGAAGAGGGCCACCACGGTACGAGAGCTGGCTCAAACACGGCATCGTTAAACAAGCAGCAAAAACAACGATAAATTCATTTTATAGTGTCCAGCGATTGATTTTTCACTACGTTGTTCATTGCCTAATTGATCTCTCCGGCTCCGTCGACTCCTAAATGTGCTGTTTAGCTAATATCTGCATCTTTGAAACCTTCAGGCCATCAACGGAAGTCCTACAGATTCAGTTAAGTTCAGTCTGTCAATAAAAGCTGGGTGCAGACGCATCTCTGAGGAATGAGAGCAGTGATGCCTTTCAAAATTTTAAACTTCAGCTGCAATGCGCCATATGGCAGGACTAATCAAATGGATATTGTCTTTAAATATCTATTAGCTGATACGTGGCCTTGCATTAAAACTACTGTATTAAGTTTGAGCTTACAGATGGCACTTTAAACACTAAATATGAGTCCCAATTTTTTATTTTTCGGGAAGAAAAAAATAAATAATTAGTAGTAGGGATGCACAATATATTGGTGCCATAGTAGTTATTGGCCGATATTTTCATTTATTTAACATATCAAAATGAAAAGCCATTTTTGGTACTGTACATTAATGTTTTGATGCCTAATTTTACATTTAAATTGGTTGACTGCAGTATTATTTTTTATTTGTATTAATTTAGACAAAATAGTATAGAATTTTAATATTAGATATTTATCGGTTAACAGCCATAACATGAAAATAATCACTGTCTAATCTGTATTGGCCAGAATATTAATATCAGTGCATCCCTAATTAGTAGGCTTTGTGCTGAAAGGTTCAGTCTTGTGACGTGTTAGGCTCTATTTTTGTGTCCAGGGAAGAGACATGACCTTTTTGTTCTTACCAGTGAGACCAAACATCCAGTTTACCCTCTGGCCCTGTTAAAGGTCACCAAACTTCAGGTCCTCCCAGACTATATATGCCATATAAAACCACAGACTACAAGTTCTCAATAATTAGGACACATGCTTCATTTCTGAACACATGCATGCCAACATATAAAAACTTACGATGATAAGGAATATGAAGTAGATGAAGTTGTAGAAGGAATGAGCGTCCATGACGTAGTACATGATCTCCACCCAACCCTCTAGCGTGATCACCTGCACAAACCAGATCAGACCACATTCAGACTCTTTATACACCTGGTAAGATTAGTCTCGGATGATCCATCACAAGTTGTTAGTTGAGACAAACTGCTGTTCATAATGAAGTAAATTATAGATTTTGAGGGAAGAATCTATATAGCAAATATATGCACATCAGTTAGAAGTGTTAAGAGTGTAAAAAGTGTTAAGAGTGTAAAAAGAGTGGAAGCACTGTTGTCCATTTGCAACGCACTACACATGCAAAGTGGTCACATGCAGTACTGACTTCATCCAAACATGGTTTGAGTTACTAGTTTGGATTAGGGGGAAAAAATATGTTATATATATAAAATGCGCATTTATAACTTACTTTATATTTAGCGCTTCTGATTTATGATAGGATCACCCGAAATAGATTGAATCAGATGTATAATTTAAACAAATGGAACTTGGCTCAGCCTCATACCTGAAATATGACGATCCATGCGTAACCTATGTTGTCAAAATTTATCGCTCCTTTATGTGGGTTGGTGTGTCCTGTATGACAGCGGGTGTAGTACTGGTTCCAGTTCACACAGAGTCCCATTGCAGAGGCACTGCCATTGACCAGCGGCTCCGCACTCAGACCCAGGGCCTGACGGTGCAGCGCGTCGTCTTTATCAAGACAGCACTCTCGTCCGCCCTCTCTCCGAGCAGGCACATCATTGCAGGACATGATGCCATTATCCTGAGCCAGAGAGCAGATGAAGGGCCGCTCGTCATCCTCCTCAGGGCGATAATATGGGGCGGGGAGGGTGATGCCAGATGTGCTGAGGACAAGACGAGGGGATAAGTCAAGGTTTTTGGAAATACAGTGTTAAAAACTAAAAATTAAAATGCATTAAATATGTATAGAAATAATTCATATAATCATACATACACATATGAAAACTAGGGATGTGCGATTAAACGATACTGCTGCTGCTAGTAGACTTGAAAATACTAGTTTTTGCACATTTAATGTTTTGCTTTATATTTTTACAAAGTCTATGTATAAATTACTGTCATGTTAATGTTACATCTTAAAATGAATACATTATTTTGAAAAGTGTATCTTCAGCAGAAAACAAAATCATTTCATTTTATCTCAGATTTTGCATGCGTTTGTTTTCTCTGTGGCACTCGGGTTCAGAGAAATGTCCATTCGGAAGAGGGAGTATTTTGAAAGCCTACACAAAAGGCTTTTTTTTCTCTGTTATGTAAAAGTATAATAGCAATTAAGCTTGCTTATAGGCTTGTTATAGTACCGGTCAAGAGGGAAAATACGGTACAATTTTAAAAATCAGATTAAAGGAGAAACATTATGAATGAAACTTACTTGACACTTGAACAGTTGCTATATCAACATCATAACAAAGAAAATATGGTTAAATAATGTATAGTTGTCAGTAGACGTCAGGCTTTTCTTGGGATTTTGCCACCCGCTAATTGTACAGATACTTAAAAAACGCAAGTGATTGCCATGGTAACGAACAACAATACCTTAAAATGATGACTAATGTGGAATACCTTTTATTTGAGGAAATCTGTTTATAATAGGCTATTGGATATTAATATATAGGTCCTGCACAGCCGATTGACTTATTGATTTGAATAAATATGTCTGTAATGTCAAATGATGCTTAAGTGAACGCTCAAGTTTAATATACAACGAGAACGCAAGGCAAGGACATTTCACGTATCTTGACCTATTTTTAGTTACATTCAATATGGGATTTGACTGTTCATAGATTAAGTAGTCTATTCAAATGGATCGCATATACAGACTGTCTCTGGAGGTTTAGACAAAATTTCTGTTTAAACATTAATGAAATTAGTCGTTGCGCACATTCCTAATGCAAAACACACACACACACACACACACACACACACACACACACACACACACACACACACACACACACACACACACACACACACACACACACACACACACACACACACACACACACACACACACACACACACACACACACACACACACACACACACACACACACACACACACACACACACACACACACACACACACACACACACACATATAGCTTATATATATATATATATATATATATATATATATATATATATATATATATATATATATATATATATATATATATATATATATATATACTGTATATATATATATATAAATTTTTTGTTTTTTTGTTTTTTGTGTGTATATATATATATATATATATATATATATATATATATATATATATATATATATATATATATATATATATACACACACAAAAAACAAAAAAACAAAATAAAACAAAAAATTTATATATATATATATATACAGTATATATATATATATATATATAAGCTATAAGTTTTAGATAGATAGATGCAGCCATCTATCTTAAGGCTAAAAGTAGCTCCTAACTTGCCTTAAAAATAATGGGCGTGTCAGTCCTATATTTAGGACTCCTACATTTTTAATCTAAGAGTATTTAGCACTAAAACTAGGGCTGAACAATAATTCAATATCAATATACAGTGGGGAGAACAAGTATTTGATACAGTGCCGATTTTGCAGGTTTCCCCACTTCCCCACAAAGCATGTAGAGGTCTGTAATTTTTATCATAGTTACTCTTCAACTGTGAGTGACGGAATCTAAAACAAAAATCCAGAAAATCACATTGTTTGATTAAGTTATTCATTTGCATTTTATTGCATGACATAAGTATTTGATACATCAGAAAAGCAGAACTCAATATTTGTTACAGAAACCTTTGTTTGAAATTACAGAGATCATACGTTTCCTGTAGTTCTTGACCAGGTTTGCACACACTGCAGCAGGGATTTTGGCCCACTCCTCCATACACACCTTCTCCAGATCCTTCAGGTTTTGGGGCTGTCACTGGGCAATACAGACTTTCAAAGCTCCCTCCAAAGATTTTCTTTTGGGTTCAGGTCTGGAGACTGTCTAGGCCACTCCTGGACCATGAGATGCTTCTTTCGGAGCCACTCCTTAGTTGCCCTGGCTGTGTGTTTCGGGTCATTGTCATGCTGGAAGACCCAGCCACGACACATCTTCAATGCTCTTACTGAGGGAAGGAGGTTGTTTGCCAAGATCTTGCGATACATGGCCCCATCCATCCGCCCCTCAATACAGTGCAGTCGTCCTGTCCCCTTTGCAGAAAAGCATCCCCAAAGAAGGATGTTTCCACCTTCATATTTCACGGTTGGGATGGTGTTCTTGAGGTTGTACTTATCCTTCTTCTTCCTCCAAACACGCGAGTGGAGTTTAGACCAAAAAGCTCTATTTTTGCCTCATCAAACGACATGACCTTCTTCCATTCCTCCTCTGGATCATCCAGATGGTCATTGGCAAACATCAGATGGGCCTGGACATGCGCTTGCTTGAGCAGGGGGATTTTAATCCATGACGGCGTAGTGTGTTACTAATGGTTTTGGGGGGGGGGGGGGGTATCCGTCTCTCACAGTTGAAGGGTACCTATGATAAAAATTACAGACCTCTACATGCTTTGTAAGTAGGAAAACCTGCAAAATCAGCAGTGTATCAAAAACTTGTTCTCCCCACTGTATATCGCAATATCATTTTTTTCAATAATGGTGCGTTTCCGGTAAAAACGCAAACCACTCAGCGCCTCGTTACGCTCCCCAGCAACATGTGTTTTTGCTGTTGCTTACTCTTTTTATCTGCAGCAACTCTGAGCACTCTTTATCCTGAAGCACTTTTGTTTCAATCTATTAGAATAATATAATCAGCCTATGTTATAGTTTAAAAGTTAAAGATGTTAATATCAATAAGGTAAGTCTGAGAGTCTTTTGTTTATTTGACAGTGATTTCACATTTCTTGTTTGTATGAAGGCTAAACACATAGGAGGAGGTTTCATAGACTTGGGAAATACATTTTTCAGAAGTTTGTAGGTACAGACATCCGTTGTGGGCGTTCTTGGCAGTTTTTCTGAGGCTTTTATATTGTTCATATCGATATCGGAATGATATCGAATCGACCGAAATGAAGAAATATATTGTGATATAAATTTTGACCATATCGCCAGCCCTAACTAAAACTAGCTCCTAAATCTGTGAACCGTTAGGAGTAGTCAAGAGGACACGAAGACCAAATCACAAAAAAATCCTAAAATAGTTGTTGCTGGCAATCTGCCTCAGCAATCCGCCCAAAGACACTGTAATAACAGGCAATAGAGCCTTGGGTGCTGAGCCTTTTCATCATAAATGCAATAAATATTTTGATTTATAGATATTAATCTACGATGACATAACATAAACGTTAATTCATGTACAGGCAAAATGCATTGAATGATGGAGAATAAAACATTGCAATCAAGTTGAAAATAATATCCTATCGTCGGCGCTGATGATGGGCAGCTCGGGTGACCTGAGTTCGAGTTTGTGAACCTTTCCTGATCCCACTTCGCTTCCTGTTTACTCACAGTCATATCAGGCAAAAATGCCAAAAATACATCTTTGAAAATAAATAAATAGATTAATAAGAAAATGGAGTAAAAGAGTAAAATAGGCATATTTGGCGTGCTGTCCGAGGAGAGGCTCCGAGCTCGGAATTTAGCCCAAACCCAGGGTACTTCCCCGTATCCTGGGAATAGGAACCAGCCGAGAGTGAGGAGTCGGTGTGGCGGAGGATGCAGAAAACTGTCAAGCTAACTATAGGTGAGTCGGCTGTGATTAGATAGAGCTATTGAACATGCTCCTCCCGAACTTTGTTAATAAAACAATTTTTATAAACTCTTAGTGGTAAGATAAAATGGTTTGTGAATATGGCCCCTGTCCTGAGCAGTATCCAGTATGGACTCACTCACAGAGCAACTGAGCTTGTGTAGAGTGTACATGTGTGTGAAGCCCATTTCTCTCGGAGTGACCCATTGAGGGCAGCCTGCCCCTTAATCACAGTGTTTTACTGCCCAGAAATAGCTGTTTCCATCAGCTACTCACCCTCTCATTCATATAACAGGGTCACAATGACTATTTACCCTCCCTTTCCTCCGCTCTCACTCCTTCTTATCCTCTTTCTCTGTTTCTCTCACACATATCCATGTATTTGCAGCAACATACAATGCCATTTTTCTGCACAGCACACATAAGTATAGCACATGCAAGTCACAGTCACACTGACCAATCAATGCCTCTATTGCTTTGAGGTCTAGACAGTTAATCTAAATGCATACACACACACACACATACACAAAGCTCCCATGACAGCCATGTTGGAGGTATTGGATGCCAAGAAAGGATTGGTTCATCATCCCCAGGGTGTAATTCTCCCCATTTGGACGGAGGATTCCTCCGCAGACACGCAGCTCGATAAAGGGCAAGAATGTTTCTGCTGTCGTGGAGCACATTTCTCCTTTGCCCTTCAACAACACGCCAGCCAAAAGATCGGAGCCATTCGATACCAGTAATGAGCAATGGTATATCAGGCTACACCAGAAAAAGCAATTTGTCTAGGTAGACCACCGTGGTGACACTCGTGCGAGGATATGCGTGTGCACATTTCCAACTCGCAAAACTAATCAATGCCGGTGATATGGCAAATTGATCCAATGCATCAATCATCAAACCAGACGTATGAATTCCCAACGTGGGCTTTGTGTGTTTCTAGAACTCTCCTATAAACATAAGTCTGCATTTTCAGTACGACAGTCAAGCCGGACTGCGCGGCACCATTTTCCTTAAAGAGCTCAGTGGTATGGCGACAACCAGGGGTTTGGGAGAGAAAGACATAGAGACAGAGAATCAGTAGGTCTGTCAGGGCTCTGCAAGGAGTGCTGGAGTGTGAATGATGTTTGTTCCAGTGCCAGGGCTCGGGCACAGCGTGGCAGCACACTAAGACGCACAGCCCAGCGTGGCACACCGCTAACACCCCACTGTGGCACAAAATGCCATTCCACTGCCAATGACATTGCTCTCGCACATGGGGATAATGGACCAATGACTGACAAGCTGTTTGTGAGCCGTCGCAGGTGGGTGGGTGTTAAGGAATGCAGTATAAATCGAGCCTCAGATTAGAAGTAATTTTCAAAGGTTCAATTTAAGAAGATGTATTTTTAGTGCCTCTATCTTAGTTAACGTTGATGGTCTTAAAGTCGGCATGAAATGAAAAATTTTCTAAATGCATGTTATTAATCGTATTAACTTCTGGAGAAGCATGTCAGTCCTCTCCATTCGCTTATACCTCATCCCATCAAATGCAAGCTCGCATTTATTTTTGAGTGCAATGCCCACGTCAAAATCAAGTTCCCGCCTTACAGTTTTTCTTTTTCAATTAAACGTTACACACAGATGTACGTCAATAAAGATCTGTCCTTACTTCTGTTTCATTGCGACTTTTAAGGCCTGTTCACATCGGGACGATTTTCGTGCGCGTTTAACGCCTCGTGACTAAACAAAGGGCGCCAATGTGAGTGTGCGAACTGAAGTGCAAAACGGCAGGCGTAAAAGCGTAATTTAAAAAAAAAAAACGCCTCTGGTTCATTTTTTATTTTTATGCGGCGCGTTAAAAACTGGCCGACCAATGAGATCGGCGCTTTTGTTCACGTGCCTGGAGCTGCTGAAGTGACAGTAAAACACGACTTGGTGGCGCTCAAGCACAAAACGGTCTTACCGAGCACACATTGATACGACGAAGTAGTAGTAAGTAGACAAAGAAGAAGATGAGCTGCTAATGCTGCTTGCCAGTTAGCAAAAAGTGTGTGAACGGTTTTCACACAGACAGTATTTACGTGCTTGGTTTTGGCAAGCATGTAAATACGGTCTCTCTTCTTCTTCTGTGTGACAAGCAAGTGTCAGAAGCGTAAAGTGCCGCAGCACCACCTTGTGTACTGGGAGCGCTATCTACTGAATTTGCACGTTCACTCGGCGCATCGCCAGTGAAAATCGCTTGGGTGTGAACACTCAAGACGCGCCAAAAAACATCACGAAAAACGCTGCCGATAAGCGTGCTCGATATTCGTCTCGGTGTGTACAGGCCTAAAGGGTATCAGCAACTACATGATAGACATCGCTGAAATAGGTGCCATGAGGAATCACACCTTTCATTTTAATCCAAGCAAATTTAATTTGTAGATTTACATTAATACTTGCGAATATCACAAAAACTGCTTTTTTATGTCTACATGAGAACAAATGGGTCACTTCTGAAGGTAAATTGAAACAAACTAGTAATTGAAATGCAATAAAATGTAATAACTTAAAGTGTAAAGCAAGCTTACAAAGCATTCTTACAAACTAGTTTGCAAGCAAATGCTGGCAACTGCCTTATCTTCGGGTTTTGAGAGGGAATATGATTAAAATGGCTATATAATTGAAATAACAAAATGGCTGAAATTGCTTATAGTATCTTTTAAGATGTTTATTTGATATACTTACATATATGTAAAACTATGAAGTTAACTATGATGGTACATAAGCTTCGATAATCGGAGAGTGCTCCAGCAGCTAACTGTTGGTATGGTTACATTGTTATGGTTATGTAATGTTTGAAGCCAAATAAAAGTTATTGTGATCTAACATTTGCAGTAAACGTCTGCAAAAGCTAAAAAAATTCCTTATATGATACGTTGAAATAAATCAGTGTAGTATTTGTTCTTTCAAACCCCATAAAAACAAGTAATTCTCCACCAAAGGAGAATGCACATTTTAAAAAGAATGTACAGAATGTACGAAACAGAAGAAAGTCAGGCATTCTCTCAAGAGACTATGATAGACTCTCGTTTCAAAACACTTCATCATCCTCTGACTGTAGTGCCAGCCCGTAAATATACTTGCTGCAAGACAATAAACGACAATCAGACCTCATCTGATGTGTAAACTCAGACATGCACTTCTTTATCCCACACACGCGCGTAAAAACAAACGCACAGGGTGTCTCACACACTGCCATGCACTGTGAGTCCTTTTAAATCCAATCACACAGCAGCGAGAGGCAGGCAGACCACGGTTGGCACGGTAACCTCAGGCAGACACCCACTCATGAATATGGACGCCAATCTGAGTTTTAATCAACTGGAGCCATCGACTGGGTGGAACCACATTTGCATTTTTAGTGGCAGGTAGACAGTAAAAACAAAAAGATGAGAGGAGAGATTAAAAACAAGGATACAAGCGAGAAGATGAGTGAAAGAAAGACTAGTTTACATCTTTAAAACTTTTTGAAAGAAAAAAAAAAATCTGAGAACATACGACAAGGATAACATGGAATTGAATGAATCATTTGTTTATTGGCCCCCAATGTCCACGTGATCCCAAAATATCCATTGATCACATCAAGTATCCATTCTTAGAAAGAGAGGACATTTGAAATACAAGTCCAATCCAATGATGGAGTGATCAAGCACTCTGAAATGCATCTTTTAGAAGATCCGGCCTCCTAAATTCAATCTTTTTATCCTTGTAAACCTAAACTGTAATCCAAATAAACCCACAGTTTGGATTCTGTGCCTATTTTCGCAATTAAATCTAAATTGGAACCGTACATTCAGTCTCTCTCTCTCTCTCTCTCTCTCTCTCTCTCTCTCTCTCTCTCTCTCTCTCCTCTCTCTCTCTCTCTCTCTCTCCTCTCTCTCTCTCTCTCTCTCTCTCTCTCACACACACACACACACACACACCACACACACACACACACACACACACACACACACACACACACACACACACACACACAACACACACACACACACACACACACACACACACACACACACACACACACACACACACACACACACACACACACACACACACACACACACACACACACACACTCCCTTAAGCCCAACAGCCCTCCTCTTTTGGTACTCACAGGGTGAAGTTCTCCTCTGGGTAACAGCGATTTCTTAATAGTCCAGCCCACAGCTGCACTCCAATGATGCCAAAAATGAAGAAGACAAAGAAACAGAGCAGAAGCACATTTCCCAGCATGGGTAGAGTGTCCAGCAGCAGGTTCACCAGGATACGCATACCTATACAAACACAGAAAAATGATTATGATACGAAAGATTAACAACCCTATGATATTCATTTTTCTAGAAAAAGTGGATTTTCGTATCCTTTCATTAAATGTAATAACCTTTCCTGTCTCTGACACTACCTTATAATATTACTGAGCAAAAATGTCATAAAATCAATGTTCAGCTTTTCACTGAAAACATACATTTGTCACATTGCGGAGTTAATGTCATTGCCACTCTCAGGTTATTTTTTACATCATTTTGTAATTTTATTTGCATATAACAATTTGTGTTACTATGACCGTCCACCCTGTTGTGACTCTTGCGAGTATGTCATCATAAAACTTTATGTTTGCTTCTGCAACAGTGGGATTGTTAGTGTGAGTGATGGTGTGTTCATGTGTGTAGTGAAGCACTGCTGGGATTGAATGAAGGGTGTGTGTCTGTTCTGATTGGAGAACAGCAGCATGTGATTACCACAGTGTGTGGGGTTGGGGGAAACATGAGAGAGGAGGAACACAACACTGATGGAACACATTAACACACTGGTGTGGTGTGCGGAAACACTAAACATGTTATAAACATCAATGCGGACAGGTGAAGGGTCTAGTGCTGTGAATATCTGGACCTCTGGAATGGAAGCAGAATTGTGTCTTTGGCCGCTCACAGAAAAGGCAATCACAGTTGCTAACAACAACAGGAGAGAATGCACATATTTTCTATTATGCTCTATTTGAATATATTTCTCATTTCTTACTATTATGTTGAAATTGGTTGTGCTGCTTTATATTTTTGTGGAAACTGTGATACTTTTTTTCAGGATTCTTTGATGAATAAAAAGTTCAAAAGAATAGCATTTTTTTGAAATAGGAATCTTTTCAATCATTAACATTATAAATGTCTTTACTGATCAATTTAACGCATCCTTGCAGAATAAAGGTATCAAATAAAAATCTTACTGACCTCTGAGAGTATCATCATTTTAGAAATTTCCATGACTTTTCTTGCCATTGGATTTTTAAAATTGCCTGAAATGTCCATCTCTTTTCCGACAAAAAGAGTTTGCAAACATTTAACTAAAATATCCAGTTGCAAATTCACAGAAAATGATACAAAAAAATACAGGTTTGGAATGACATGATGATGAGTAAATGATGACTGAATGTTCTTTTTTAACGAACTATCCTTTTTACGAAGCCTTGTATAAAACCTTGCTATAATTTGACATGCTACATGCACAGATAAGTGGATGTTAATTTGATTATGCATGCCTACATGCATGAGGGAGAGTGTGTAACTGTGTTTATGCATTGTGTTTGTGTGTGTCTTTTTATTTCCAGACACGCAAAGACCTACATTCTACAAACATTTCCTGAATCCGTCCCCTTGAACACTCACTATCACTTCATCAAGACTTTGAGCAGCAAAATCAAATGCGAGCTAATTCAGTTAGCATTTATATTTCATGTGCTACACCATGGTCATGGGCACTGAAATATTGATAAATCCTGGGCTTCTTATGGAAGATAAAAAAAAGGCCACAAGTTTTTGAATGGGTGTGAACGTGAAGCAGAGGAATATGAATTATGGCGTTTGTTCAAGGACAACTGTTTTTCTACCCAATTACAGGAGGGGATTAATCTGGCTATGCTAATGGTGGTGGCAGGGAAGTAATAGCTCTGAAATCCTCTTTGATTCATTCCAGCTTTGCTGCTCTGGAAGACCTGCATGCCAAACACAAAGCTACACAATGCATGCTACCGTGGCTTTGATAGGACAGGGGTTGATGCTGACACATGAGGATGCTTTTGAGGCTTGGCATTAACACCAGAAAAATCTGACACACAGTGAATCGGGGCATGTGTTGTTTACTCACTGGGTACTCTGTTGATGGCTTTGAGAGGTCTGAGTACACGCACTGTTCTGATGGCGGAGAAGTTGATGTTCTGGAGATCAAGGGAGTATTCCACCATCCTGAGAAATAGAAACATACAGAAAATTACTGTAAGTGTAAACAAACTGAAAAAAAAAAAAAAAAAAACTAACAAAACAAAAAAAAAAGTAGTTTTTTCTGCCAGTGTCTGCCAGTGTAGATGAGACCAGCTCATTAAAAACCAAGTCAAGACAAAGACCAGAAGAGAGTCGAGTTTGAGTCAAGACTGAGTCCCCATGTTCTCAAGTTCATGACGAGACCAAGACCATGAAAATGTGGAATCCGAACCTTATCTGGACTTAGTCTTTACACTGCCTTGAATGACTAGGTCTCGACTTCAACACTGGCTTCTGCCACCCTTTTCGTTACTTACTTAGCTGGTCAGACTGGTCTAACGTAATGGTTTTAGAGGGGTTTTGACCTGCTAGATGGCATGTACTTTAATTTTTGTAACAATTTATTTGTCTGTTTTTTCATTAAAAATAATGTCATAACAATTTGAGTGGAAAAAACTGACGGTCTGCACAGAGGAGTTCACATTGATCAGTGTTAAACATTTGATTATTCTATTAATGACCTTATATTTCCCAGGCATTTTATGTTATACATTTTTTAAAATAATATATTGCATATAAATCCAATTTTTTTTTAGTTTAGGGTCAGTAAGATTTTCTTTTTTGAAAGAAAGAAATTAATACTTTTATTCAGCAAGGACACATTCAATTGATCAAAAATGACAGTAAAAACATTTGTTTTTACTATTTGAATTATATTTTTACTATAATTTACTATATTTTATTTGAATTTTCAATTCATCAAATAATCCTGAAACAAATGTATCACTGTTTCCACAAAAATATTAAGCAGCAGATTGATAATAATATGAAATGTTTCTTGAGCAGCAAATCAGCATTAGAATGATTTCTGGATCATGTGACACTAATACAATAATATATTCAAATAGAAAACTGTTGTTTTAAATTTAAATTTTAATTGTAATATTGCTGTTTTCTGTATTTTTTCAAATAAATACAGCCTTGGTGAGCACAAGAGATTTCTTTAAACAAAATCTTACTGACCCCAAACCTTTAAATGGTAGTGTATGTATATCAACTCATCCCATGTGTTTTATTTTGTCCTGTGGCTCATTAGCAATCCAAAGGAATTTGGTATTGCTTCCATCTTCAGCACCAGGTCACATCCACTGTAGGTGAGCAGCATTTTCATATAGACCACACCACAATCAGACACCTCCATTCATCACTCTCTCTCTCACACACACACAGGAGGACAACAGGCCATTCTAATGCAACCCAACCCTAAGCACAACGCTGTTCATCTTGATCTGACCATGTGTACTATGTCAGGGACTGAAGCGGTGGGGTTCATCTCTCTCGTCTCTGTGAGAGCAGTTTGGAATAGCTACTGACTGCTCTCTGCATCAAACGGCCCTGTGGGATGGTGTGTTTGAAAATAGAGGCCAGAGGGTTTCTTTTCCCAGACAGAACCAGACATTATCTGCTGTTGATCTCCCATTTAATCCGCATGGTTCATCACAGCGAACAAATCTAGATGCTGTTGTGCTACCAACAGCACACACACACACACACACGCACAGCCACTTTATTCCCACCCAAGTGAGGACCATCTTAAAGCAGGCACACCTCCGGTGATGTCACCAATCTCGTCAGCCTCCCTTTGACCTCCATCTCCATGAGATGGTTTTCAATGGGAGGCATCTGCGGTGAGAGCTGAGTCACAGAACGGGACGAATGAGTCACACCGGCCACTGAGAATATAATGACAGCATCTCATAGCATCAGCACAGGGAGTCACACATTCGACATGTCTACATAACCACACAGTGAGAAATACTCCACAGCTCTCTAGAGCCGCTCCACTGCCAAAAACCTTCTCACATGCATGTAATTAAACCATTTAGTAGCGTTTACTTTAACGGGAATGATCTGCGGGCCCATATGGAATCTGCAAATGGCGTTTGAGGGGAAAATCTACAATGTGGATTTAAACAGGTAGTCATGTTATTGGACAGTTTAAAATGTGATGTTTGTGTTTCATTGCAGGTGAAATGGTGTTAATCTACAAAATTACTGATGAGCTTTTATGTAGTGCTGGCTACAAACATAATAGAATCGGGTGATTTTGGGCCGATTAATCCCCTTCCAACAATCCTAGGTAAAGTCCAGATTATCTTGATGGTTCTACAGATTATTTTATCAGATTTTCCTGTGTTGTGAGGTGCGTTAAGAGTGACTGAATCTGCCTGGAAGAACATCGGAGCTGCACCGATCTCAAATAGTAAGTATTCAACATGTTGAATATTTACAATCAGAAATCCTGTTGTGTGGGGGGAACCCCGAGGACAAAAATGCGAGCACGCTCTGGAGATTATCACATGAAACGAAACAATACCCAATCAGAAAGCGAACTGACGGAAGACTCACCCACAGTTTGCTCTGTTACATGTAAAGTCCATGTTCACATCGTCTCCACTACTTAATCTAAACATTTTCCTGTATAAAGCAGTCCATACACTACAAGTGCCATTTCTTCACCACATTAACGATTTAAAAAAATGAGAAGAAAAGGACAATCTAGAAAGATTATGATTGTTTCAAATAATGCAGTTATATCAGGAATTTGGGGATTGAGCTGAGTGAGTTAAAGCTGAAAAGTGAATGCACAAAAGTAAAATGAAGAGCTTTACTAGTGGATTAATTAACTCATCCAAATCATATCCATAGGACGAATCAGATCAGAACGTTTACAGCTGGCAATGACGTGAATGCACAAGTTAACTCAAACTAAGTTCAGCGCTTGTCAG
Organism: Gobio gobio; assembly: GCF_949357685.1. Taxonomy (NCBI): domain Eukaryota; kingdom Metazoa; phylum Chordata; class Actinopteri; order Cypriniformes; family Gobionidae; genus Gobio; species Gobio gobio. The sequence goes on along the minus strand of NC_137097.1, from coordinate 50,243,110 downwards.
AATGCATTGTGAATACGCTCTTTCTGTAAAGTTCTAATACATGTTTACATTATTAACAGATTAAATTATTAATACATTATTAACTTAAGCATAAATAATTTTTTGTGTATTCAGTATCATTATTTTTGTGTCTCAGGTTTATACAACAAAAGTTTTGAAATGTTTTTATAAAATGTTGATACATATTTAATTTAATATGCAAGACTGAATATTTGGTTTCATTTTTCACTTTATTAACATTGTATTTCTTGTCAAATAAAATAAGACACATTTTAGTCAGAGTAAATGACAAAAAAAAAAAAAAAATAAAGTACTTAATGAATATAACATAAGAAAAAAAACAAACAAACAAAAACCCTGCAAAAAATTACCACTAAAGTGAATTCCAGTTTATAATCCACCGGTGAGTAGAAACAAAGTGCTAATTAAAATATTCAATGGAGACTAAACATCTGGTTGCAAGCGCTGCATTTCGGCAGGCAGGTGCGGACATGCTGTGCCTTGATTAGAAAAGTAACCAATCATTATGACTGTACCAGTGAGACTGGATGTTAATAAAAGTTGTACAAAGGGCTTATGGGATATTCATAACCCTAGAGGCATGGCTTTATCCAAAAGACTTGGTTTAAGGGAAAAGAGTTCCGACTGGAAACAGGTCAGAAAGCAAGAGAGAGAGAGAGAGAAAGAGAACAAGGACATGGACTGTGTTCCTTCGTAGTACTACCACAGATGAACGATCGACTCCATTGCTGTTGTAGAGCTTGACAATCCCATTATGTCAATTACTGTCTGACTGACAGCGGTGTCAGCACTCGAAAAGTAGTGGGACGCTGCCACACACACACCACTGCGGCTGCTTGTGTGGCTCACGGATGTGTGTGGCTCAAGCAGTGACAGACATACTCCTTAACAATAATAAATTCCAGGGTATAATGTTTCATAATACAGATGCAAATCCTCATAAAAATAAGCAAAAGCTCTCTCATTACAAATATAACATATGTCATAGAGACAGAGCACATTTAGGCCACGCCCTGTCTAAAGGCTGCTATGTGACAGGGTGTACAGCGACCGTTCGAGGAGACAAAAGTGGATACAGGCAATAAGACGTGAAGCATCAGCAGGAAGAATGGGTAAATTTTGGGATCCTGACACTCCGTATGTCTCAGTATGCCGATGTGTGCAGTAAACATTTTGTCACAGCTAAGTCAAATATCCAAATGTAAGTTTTATACATTATGTTTCCTGTCGCTGGTTACGTTCCCCTCTAGTGGGTGTAGTTCTCAGAGTAATATAACATGTCGTGCCCTGTCTCAATTGCCTGTATCCACTTTTGTGTCCTTAAAAGCTCGTTTTTTTGTGTCAACAGCTTATAAAAATTCTGGGTTTTTGGTTCTGGGTTTTGTTTAGCTTGTTTGCGGTACATTTCGTCACATATCAGCTTTTAGACATTGTTCTGTTTTTTGTTATAAGTCAGAAATGACAAGGAGGCCGCTTCATGGTGGGCGTGGCTTTCAGATTATGACGCGTGTCACTCTGTCTCTATAGGCATGCATGATGAGACAAGATTCCAGTGACAAGCAATTTTCTTTTGTCCATGTCGAAGTAAAAATGCTGCGTGATGCAAGAAAATCACAGTAAATCAGCATGACTTGTGCGCTTTCCCAATACAATGCAGCTGAATACTGTAATTCTAAGGTGATTCCATGATTTCAACCAGATAAGATGCTTTTTATGGATCTTCTTGTGGAACTTGAGGAATTTATCATTACATTTTTCAAAACTTCCACAATTAATCAAAACAATCATAATCCAAGTCACGCTTCAAAATCAAAAAAAGACTTGATTTAACTGGCTGTATCATAATAGAAAACATTTCAAATGTATTCAAATAATAGGCGGCAAACTCACACTTAATCTCTACCCATCCATGTCTGATATATGCATTTATATCAAAGGAGTAGAATTTTAGTCCAATGGATTTTCAGTGTGGGTCAAGCTACCCAATGCAAATGTATTAAAATGGAAAACCTGAGAGCATTAAATAAATTGGTAACTGATTGAATTATTACAAAATGTTTAATAAACAAACATGCATGTAAAGCGGGATGTTAAGAACTGTTTATGAATGAATTGGCGTGAGAATTCTGTACGAACACTCACACAAATATAGCCTTGATCTGTTTGTATTCACTGCATGCACAAAGAGTGCACTAAACTTCAGATATTCTTAGCTCATATATTTTTTTTTATTAGGTGATCTATTGTACAGCAATAGGGACAACGAGCCTGGAGAAACCGGAGTTTAAGTGGCTACCCTGCAGATCGTCCCATGAACTTTTTGGGTTACCAGCCCAGATAGTCTAGGACTATACTACCCATCACTTTCAAAAAACATGTTAACAAGAGGAAACCCTCACAATAAAACTCTCAACAATTTTGAACTGTTCAAACCTGAAGGCAGCAGCTTTACTGCACAGTCAGTCCATGACTAAACAGACAGAACTAGCACGAAGACCTTCTAATACACTATTACGTCATGTCTAATGACATACTGAAAACAAATTTGAGTGAGCTTTAGAGATAACCAAGTAAATATTTAAAGATTACAATGGTTATTTCTCCATAAAGGCTATTCTTAATTTGAAATGTACGCATTTATAAACTGCTTTTAACCACTCTGTAAGCTGCTGTTTTATTATTTCTACAAAGCACTGGACAACACATTTTCGGCTAGAGCTGAGCCTATGTTAAGATACACACAGATACACACTCTCTCCATCCCGCTCTCTCTCTCTCTCTCTCTCTCTCTCTCTCTCTCTCTCTCTCTCTCTCTCTCTCTCTCTCTCTCTCTCTCTCTCTCTCACTAAAATTCTCTGCATGTCTGTCATGAATTATTGAAAAGCTTGAGACCAGCATGGCTTCAGGAAAACTCCTAAGTTTGATGTGCATTCGTCACTTGACTTGTTCTCATTCTCTCTCTTTCCTTTTACTCAGCCTCCTTCATTCTCTTTTCCCCTCAAGTGTCTCCCTTTCTCTCTGAGCACACCTATTCTCTCTCCATCACTGTCCAAAGTTTTCCATAATATCTCCATAATGTCTTACAACATGATAGCAACTGAATCAGTGCTTCTGGTGGGTCAAGAGCAGTAGTATTATGTATATATTATTAGAGTATTCATTAATATTTTAAATGATCTTTTAAAATGCACTGTAAGTTGCTTTGGATAAATGCTTAAATGTAAATACATAAGCAGTTCTTTGAAAAACAAATCTCGAGATCCCTCGAGATCTCTTTCACTAACCTCAGATAATACATGGCAATGTTAAGTATGAGCCACAAGCGCATCTACACAAACAAGTTCAGGCCGAGTACCTCAAGCTATTTGGAAATATCTACTATCGTACATACTATGCTAAATACAGTACCCCAATAAAAAATGTTCCACTGGCAATAGCGATACTGCTGTAACAGTGGTATCCATGAAGGCATCCACTCATTCTGAACATCTCATTCAATTTCAATCTAGTAGAAAAAATATTTCTTCTCCTCTTTCATTTTGAATTTCCATAACATCTTTACTCATTCACGCCCGGGCCTGCTGAGGGAAGCAGAGCCTTAGGTGCTCCGTCCATCACTCAATAAACACCTGCTAATCACATACAGCAGCTGGCCCTCTCATTAGCATACATACATTATTCATTCATGCAAAGAAAGCTGATTAGAATAGAGGATCAGAGAGGGGATTGGACAGCTAAGTGAAGAACAGTACACGACAAGCTATTTTGTTTCAGAGTGAAGCCAATGAGACGGGTGTATAATTGGACAACATTGTAGCACTTTAAGTAGAGTTCTTCACACACAGTGTTCCTGATTAGGAATGAAATAAACGGCTCCATTTAGATGCATAAATGCAGGCTTTGGGTGAATACACACACATTCACGCTCAGGAGGTACAAGTACACACTTGTACTCAAGGCAAATATTCAGGCAGAAGTCAGACTGACCAGGTTGGATGATCCAAAAATATCAGCAGAGCTTTTTTCCTTTTTTTTTGCAGTGTAGAATCAGTTGAAATGTCAGACTGGCGATTGAAATGTCATATAGAGTGAGAATACCCGAGAGAGCAGGATCTCTCCCCTCTACAAACACACTGACATTAACACCATTTACACAAACATGCTTTAATGGCAAAAGGGTCCGACCCTGAAAGGCACCATGATGCCTACCGGATATCTTCAACAGAGGGACATGAGAGAACTGAACAAGCTACATTTGGACAAATTAACCACCACAGACACATGCAAATTGACAGACATACATAAACCTATAGAGAGATGAGCTTATCCCTTTCCTTTTACACCTGGAGGGATTAAACCTGCAGGCAGGAGGCCTTTCTGTATAACATTCTTATAGAAGCAGTCCCTCCCGTACAGACAGACACACTTCCAAACACAAATGTGCTAATTTTGAATAGTTTGCAGGAAATTTTACCCACAGCAGGGTATAAAATCAATTAATGCTAACTAGGGCTGCACAATATATCGAAATTATCGTAATATCGCAAATGTACATATCGCAATATGCATATCGCAATGGCACACAATATCTGAATGATTTTAATAGGTTTTAGGTCGACGCATATAGCAGAGAATAGACTGGGCACACGACTGTTACTTATGTGAATTGCTTGACGTTAAAAAGAGTTATTAAATGCAATAAAAAACAACTCACGAAACTCACGAAACCTCAACTTACGAAAAACAACTCCTTGCAGTCTCGTGCTGTCTGCTGTCTGACACACACACACCGAAACGTGTGCACAAGCCTTTTTTTTTTTGTGTCGTGTTACACACTCAAACTGTCAAATACACACACAGTTATGCCAAATGGCTGTCTTGATAAATATTCATGTAAACACAGTCGGTTATGCTTTAAATGCTTTAAATTTAGATTTTACACACTTAAAGCAATATCGTATCTTATATCGAATATCGCATTATTTAACAAGGATATCGCATATCACATTTTTCTTCAATATCCCACACTCCTAATGCTAACTAGCGTTAATTTTGTTGACAAAATCTGACAAAAATTTTTTAGTCAAAAACCTTTCCCCGTGACTAAAACGGGATGATGACGAGGCGACAATAAGGTCATTAAACAATAACTGTGACTATATCAACACGCAATAAGCAGAGCAGAGACTAAAATGTAGTTAAAAAATAAAAACTTTACCAAAATCTCTATTTTTGTTGAAAAAAAGAGAGACAAAACATTACAGACTAGTCTTTACAAACTTCTACTACGAGCTTGCCAGATTAAAATCCCCCAATCAGAACTTTTCTGTTAAAAGGATACATTTTCTGCCCAGTGTTTTAGCCTACTTCATTTTTACAAGTGCTCTCTCTACACTGCGGAAGAAGCGCCAATGATCTGAAAACACCAACAAACAAGTAAGCTGGAGTTTAGTGATCTCCATTTGAGATATTCTGCTTAAAAGAAAGTTTCATTCAACCAGTCTGGGTTCTATCATGAGCCACTTGCGCTGTTTGCTGCGACTAAATCTGTGATCAAACCTCCTCAGTAAATACCTTTAATATATCCAAACATGGATCTCAATATTGTTTGCGATTGTGGTTGCTAAATAAATCTTATAGGCAACCTTTGTGTGGCAATATAAAGTTTTTTGTTGTTGTTGTTGCTGTTTAAAATTAGAAAAAACATGAATGCAATTTGTAATTATTGGAATTACTATTAGGAATTTCACTGATTTAATTTGAGAGACATTTCTTGTTTTACCAGTTTGCGTAATGTAAACAGAGAATGTGTTAATTTATATGATAAATAGCCAATAATAAACCAGTACACTAGATGAGGTAAAATAAACCAAACGTATGAGTTGACATTCTATTGATTCACGCTCATAGGATGAAAGTGCAATAATCCTGATTAAATGTAATTTAAAAAAAGTATCAAACGACAACAATCATTGCGATTACATTTTTGATCAAAATAATGATTATTATCAGTTTAACTATTATGCAGCATGATGAAAATGTGACAGTTTTCATTGACAAAGTCTTTAATGTAACAAATATAGTCATTGCTATATGTCAGGCCCCCCAGGTGGGTCTAGTATAACTTTAACAGAATAATTGAATTACAAATCAACCTTGCTGTGCCAAGCAGTGAGGGAACGTGCCAAAACAATGGAGGGATGGACAAAAAACAACACAAAAAAAAGCCACAGCATGTGTGATGTATTGTGGGGAGAGACATAAATAAACACAGGCAAATCCTGAACAGGGGTTTAGGGTTTAGAAGGAAGAGAGAGAGAGAGAGAGAGAGAGAGAGAGAGAGAGAGAGAAGAGAGAGAGAGAGAGAGAGAGAGAGAGAGAGAGAGAGATCGGCTGTTTCAGTGCACATCAATCAGAGTGTGTGTCTGTGAGAGTAATTAGCTACCTGCCGACGGGCAGCCTCTCTCTAATTGTTCACTGCTTTGCTGCAGCCTCTTTTTCCTGCTCTTCATTCATCTCCCTCACTTTCATGTACCGTCAGTCTTCTAGAGTGTTAATGTGTGGGGTGTATATGTGTGTGTGCTGTTGATGTGTGCATCTTGAGAAATGAGACTGCAAAAATGATGACTCTTCTGTGGGTGTGGGGATGGAAGAGAAAAAAAACTGAGAGAGAGATAGCGACTAAAAAAGGCAGTAAGGAAATCTGAGCTGAGGCAGTGCGAGAGAGAGAAAGAGAGAGATGGGGAAAAATTGGGAGAAAGAGGCATGTAATCTGGGTGTGTAGTTCGAGATAGCCTCACTGACTTCACCCACAACACAACAGAAGGATTAGCCAAAGAGTCGGCTAGAAAATATCACACAAACACAGAGACATCCCACAACACAGAAAACACACACAGGAGAGGACTTGATGTAACAGGGCTTCTAATCCAGTGTTTACCAACCAGGTGTGTGAGTACCTCAGGGGGTACTTAAACATTTCGATTTTACTTGGTTAAACATGTCTTCTTCACCTGGAAGTCGCAGGTTCTCATTAGATTGTGCACTAATGGTGTTGTATTTGCTCGTGGGTGATATTTCGTACTTGTTGAGCTCTGATGCTTTTTAAATTCCACCATTCAAAAAGTGCAAATGACTTTACGTTACATTTCCCAACTGGTTTCATTTTTTAATTAATTTGCCGTTAGGTCTTACTTTGAGAACATTTATGTATGATTGCACCCAGATGTGTCACAACTCTGAAAGACCAACAAACGCAGGTGTCTTCTTGCAATGCGGGATTAAATTTCCAAATAAAAAAAGCTGGCGGTTGCCCTGACAATGGCCTGCGGCTCCTGACATCCTTTGACAACAGTGTATCCACGCTTGAACTTGAAGTGAACAAAACTTTCTGCAATGCTGGTGTTCACACAGTTCCCTAGCCTGGATGCCAGCCGAATTTAGCCTCGCCCACAACATTTGAGTTCGGGAAATTCGGTCTGGACTTGATCCGTTGTGGAGCAACTATGCCCGAACAGGAGCAGTTCGGACCAATGAAATTGTCAGGGTGGGCTTTATACGATGATGGACAGATGCTCAACAGTAACGTAATCATCCACGTCCCCAAAGAGCGCTTGGGTTAAATTCGTTCTAATCATAAACAGAGAACTTGTTCGTATATGCATTCACCTTTACTATTTCTCTCAAAAATGATGATCGTGTTGGTAAGTACGCAGGGGCGGGGCCAGAGGGGGGCCTGGGGTGGCACGGGCCACCCCCAAAATGTAATTGGCCACCCCAAGTGCCCCCCCCCCCACCCCCACCCATCAGAGTCGGAAGGTAATATGTTGTTGGACTTGTCAGTATTAATTCTTTACAAGTAGTTCCAGCGGTTTTCTTAACTAAAACTAATATTTTACAGAGCATTGATTTATTTATATTTTATTGTATGCATGCAAGTGGCCACTGCACTCATCCCCCTGTTGTTGTTGTGGTTGTGGAGCGCCTCTGCACTGGAGAGGAACCACTCTACCGTCACGTGTTGTTATCGGAGTAAATAGTGGGCGCAAACGGACGGCGAAGTGCGGTGGTGGGTTTCTCTACTTTAAAGCTTATAAAAAAATTGAGCACAAAAATAAACTAAAACTAAGCCAATTCAGGAGCTAGAAGACGCGAATGAGAAGTTGTGCGCGCTGTGAGAAGAGTGTGTGTGTGTGTGTGTGTGTGTGTGTGTGTGTGTGTGTGTGTGTGTGTGTGTGTGTGTGTGTGTGTGTGTGTGTGTGTGCTCATCCGAAGCGCGCAAACCCGCGTCTCAGATAGCGAGCAAATATTGAGTTCTCTTTAAAGTCTTCCGCCTAAACGGACAAATTCACACAAAAATTGTCAACATGATCGTCTTGAGTATTCTAGCAAACTAATATTCCTGCTGTCTTTGTTTTTAATGTTAATCAAACTACAAAAGACAAGGAAATCACTCACTGCTTTAGCTTTTATAACTTTAATAACAGTCTTTAATTTATACAGTCAAATAGGCTATGCAATGCAATTTTACATTTGATTACTGATATTCCATTTCTGAGAACTAATGTTAGATCTACCAGAAAAACCTGAAAAGCACTGTTTATTTTATAAGTATCTTTGCTCTGATTGTATTTATTTGTGCTTTTGCATAGTTAGATTATTTGTTTTTATTTTCTTTATTTTTATTTGACAGTAGTTATTTTTTCCCTGAATATAGCACATACAGACTGAACCATGAGTAATTTGAACAGTTACCCTATAGCCTAAATATTCACATAATAAATATGTATTACAGGCCCCCACTAATTATTCTAGAAATAAGTTAATTCAACGAAGGTAACCTCTTTTGCTGTATATTTTTGATGGTTTGAATGCATACTCTCCATGTTTTACCATTTATGAACTATCATTTATGTGCCCTATACCATCACCATTCATATCTATGCAACCAATAAATAAATTACTACTAAAGTACAAAATTGTTTACAAAAAACACATTTCTTTATGGATCTAGTCACTTAATTTTTCTCTCAAAATGCACCAGATTTATGCATTTAAATTTAAAATGAACAATTTTCTTTTGGGGAGCAACCCCTAGCCTAGAGGGACCAATGTCTACCCAGCATAGTCTCAAAAAATTCTGTGGGAAACCCGTATAATATATAATGTAATATATATATGTATATATATAGTATAATGTAATATAAATATGAATAAACACTGCTACAGCTTCTTGTTGAGCTCAAAAGCCTTTCTACTCTTGTCAATTATGTTGGTCCATCTTGTTTACAACTATATACAATTATGATGGAAAAAAATCATGCTTGCATTGCATTTACCACAACCCATGTTCTTCTACTACTGTTGAGTTATTTGTTATTTCATATCAAATTTGAAGTTGCTCATTTTTAATTCATTTACACTCATTATAATACGTTTAGTTATCAATAATATACAGTATTATTACCTCCAGTGTAGGGCTATTTATACTGGTTCACTGTTTACATGTATTTAAATGTGCCACCCCTCTCTGAGTCTGTGCCCCAGCCTGGCCCCCCCACGAAAAATTGTCTAGACCCGCCCCTGTAAGTACGTGTATCCTTAAATTCTTTTTACAACATCGACAAAGACCGTTTACACTCATCTTCTTCTTCTACTTCTTCCAGCGTGCGTGCAGTTAATTTCTGTTGACAACTATGCGTGGCTCCGTTGCTCTGATTGGTTGTAGGTCTATCCAATTGAGGTCTTTCCTGGTTCGGTTGAAACACGCCCCATAATCACAGCCCAATGGAGCAGTATCAGACTCATATTCTGACTAGAATTGAGTATGACGACGTCAGGCTAACAGTTCCCATTTCCCTGCCCTGAACCTGGCAATATATGTTCTTTGCATCCCGTCTACAAGAGCACCTTCAGAGAGAACATTCAGCGACAGTCAGCGACATTCTGTTCTTGCACGGATGTAAAAAAATTATTTTAATAATTTGCAGTAGCTATAGCTAGTAAGCCGACAGTTTTCGCATAATTTCGTTTAGTTTTGAGTGACAGATGTCGTACTTGATTGAGCCTATTTTTCTCTGTGACATTTTTTACGGTATTGACAGTATCATGATAAGACAAAATAACAAATACAATTATTGTATAGCCAACATTTTATATTTGTTAGCCCAGTCACACTCTCTTTTTTATGGGAAATATAAATCTGGAAACAAGGTCTAAATTTAGCGGGATCGGTCGGGTCAGGAAGAAAATAATTCTAAGCGGTAAGCGGGTGAACACAGAGTGAATTTTAAATGGGAGTGGGAGTGGGTGTGTGCGGAATAAAACCTATTAGAAGACTATTCCTTTTAACATTCCTCAAAGTTACAGACTGCATTAAGCTAATGATACACAGGGCAAATTTGTTTTGCAGAGTGGGCACTTTCCCATTGAGAATGGGCAACAAATTTCTATCTAGATACTTTAAATCAGTCATGGGCCCTGTGTCTCACCTGGTTGCCCATTGCCCAGCAACATTGCTCAAAAAGTTGCCCCGGGAAGACGAACACTCATGTGATGTTTCGGCACTACTCAACTGAACCGCACAGTGTGATGCAACCCCTCATCTGTTTGCTATTTTTTTTAACCATGCAGTGAAGACCGATTCACTGGGTCATGGAAGTAACATATCCCCTTTACACTTTCCAGTGGGTCATATTTGACATTTTTTTTAATTGCTGTTTGCTCTCAAATCATACTTAACAAAATGAGAATTACATTAAACATGCCCATGCTGTCTGTGGCTTTTAAGGTTTTCTTGCTCAGTAATACACAGTAATAAATTCCGTGTTTCCCAGTACTTTCCTCCATCAATACCTTCCCTCAAGCGTTCAATGTAAATACCTTGATAATCTAATCTACTTTGAAGCAATTTTGTAATAAGCTGTTGGTCCTCAGTTCAGAAGGTAAATAGTAGGAAGCAGAGACAAATATGTGTCTTGAACCATATGGGGAAAAAACATTTGATGGTTTTAGCTAGTTAACCGGGTTTAGCTGGTCTCCCAGCCTTGCCAAGCTGGTGTTTATCTGGTCAACCAGCTGGCCTTCTAACCTGACTAGATAACAAGCCCTCAACATCTCTTTAAAACCCTCAGATTTGACCAGTATAACTAGTCTGGCAAGGCTGGAAGCCAAAAACATTAAAGGGATAGTTCACCCAAAAATGAAAATTAGCCCATGATCTACTCACCCTCAAGTCATCCTAGGTGTAGATGACATTCTTCTTTCAGACAAATAAAATCAGAGTTATATTACAAAAGTCCAGGCTAATCCAAGCGTTATTATAGCAGTAATAGTTGTTCTGTTTTTGAAGTCCATAAAAAATGCATCTGTCCGTCAAATAACGTGCTCCACGCGGCTCCGGGGTGTTAATAAAGGCCTTCTGAAGTTAATCGATGCGTTTGTGTAAGAAAAATATCCATATTTAAAACTTTATAAAGTAAACACGACCACCTTCCGTGTTCAATTTATGGAAAAAGTGTTGAAAGGTCCACTGCCGATCGAAATACTAACGTTTCACTTTCAACAGTTTTCCATGGAAGGCAATCGGCTGGAACTTTACTTGATAAAGTTTTCAATATGGATATTTTTCTTACACAAACGCATTGATTCGCTTCAGAAGGCCTTTATTAACACCCCGGAGCCGCATGGAGCATGTTATTCGATGGACATGTGCATTTTTTATGGACTTCAAAAACAGAGCAACTATTATTGCAGTTATAATGCTTGGAAGAGCCAGGACTTTTGTAATATAACTCTGATTGTGTTCGTCTGAAAGAAGAATGTCATATACACCTAGGATGACTTGAGGGTGAGTAAATCATGGGCTAATTTTCATCTTTGGGTGAACTATCCCTTTAAGCTTTAATGGACAATATGAACAAATACACCTTGCCAAAAAAAAAAGTGTGAATCTATCACAAATCACAAAATTACTCACAACAGTGTGTATATGACACAGAGTTGTTTTATACCAGGGATACAGGCATGGAACAGACTAATGTCTGTCATTAGGCAAAGCTACATTAATGCCCATCATGTTCTAATGAGTCTAATCTTTCACTCAGCGAATCCTGCCAAACCCAGGGTGGGGCTGCTCACTGATACAAACCCTGTACTACCTTATTGTACTTAAATGCACACTTAAATGTGCAACCAAATTAACATGCAACAGTAGAGAAGAAAAGCTTAATGTGCTCTATGAAGAGAAAGAAAGATAGCTATGCGATGCATTGCTCATGGCCAATTAAGGTAGTATATAATAAAAAATTAACAACCTGTATCACATTATGGCTGTGTTCCCATTTGTTCAGCCTCTTAACTTATGAGTGTTTGTCTCCTGTGAGTTAGTGTGGATAGAGACAGAGAGAGACTATGTGTATATAACAAATTACAACAGGTTTATCTCACTCCAGCAGGTCTGTCCTGTTGATTCAATGCTTCTCCTGTCTGTTTTGATGTCCTCCTCAGAGAAACATCCAGACAAGTTAAATAATACTCTCATAGCACTTTTAGCAGTTTTCACTTCTCTTTTTGGCACTAAAAACTAGGAGATCTTGAAAACACACAGCATAAAAAAACCCCAAAACAAAACATGTGGGATGCCTGTACTCGACATAGCTGAGATCTGAAGGACTGTAGCTGAAGGGTTTGGCCTGGACATACAACAGAACAAATAAAAAGACCATCAAGGGCATTCTAGAGGAAAACATGAAGTACAAGTATTTGAGAGATACTTCACAATCTAAACATTTAGTTCTTACATGAGCCATTTTCTCTGAACAACTGAATTGAAATGTCCATTAATACAGTTCACAGAATGCAGACGAAAAAAGAAACCCACTCAGGGTCACTATAGCCCCGGATTCACCTGCAGCTACAATGAATGGTATGTCAGGGAAGGTTGGAAAAAAAACACAAATGCCCTTACCCTGCCATGACGATGAAAAAGTCCAGTCTGTTCCAAGTATCGCCAAGATAACAGCGATGGCCAAAGATCCCTAGAGCCACCATCTTCACCACCATCTCCAGTGCAAAGAAAATGTAGATAAATGCATCAAAAGCCTAAAAGACAGAGAAAGAGAGATCAATAAAGGCACTTGAATAACACAGTGTATGTTTTGACAAAACCCATGAAATCAAAATCTATAGTTTTGTGGCTTTGAGTCCACATTTAGCTTTGAGGCTTTAATTATAGTGTAGTCCTTAAAGTTGACAATCACTGCACAAATTTGTCCAATTGACCGTTCGCAAAGACCCGCCCCCCTTTAGTTACTGTTGCTATTTCCGACAAGCCATGACGCTCTCACACCACACACGTTCTCACGTAGAGAAAATACTTCGCGGAGCAAAGAGGACACTGACAACATGCCGACAGACAGGACAAAGCAAGTTACTTTTGACATGAAACAAAGTCTCAACTTTGAAATTGTAATTTTTTTAAGAAATTTAAACAATAAATACCGTTTTGTGGCTCTTTAATGTGTCGTGATCGCTGTAGCGCCTCAGTTAAAGCTGCTCGTGAACCGATTATCTCTTCCTTCTAGTTCATTGATAAGCATGAAATATGAACACTAAAAGAAATGTTGTTTCAACCGCGGAAAGACGTCAGTACACACCGTTTTTCCATGTTCAAGTCCACCGACGTTAATCTACTAACTCTCCTGACTGCTTTGTCGGACAAAACGGCAGATTCGGCGATGTGATTGGTCAGTTCGCCTGTCAATCAAACTTGCGGCGAAGGGTGAATTAGATGCTCTTTATAATGAGAATGTGCCTCCCCCAAAACCACCAATTTTCCTTGTAAATTTTCAAGTTGTAAATTAAATAAATTCTTAATGACAATGATCATATAAAGCAAAGATCACAAAAAAAACTGTGTGTGTGTGTGTGTAAAACAGACCCAACATTAGATTAGTTATTTCACTTACTGGATGAATTGCAAAGTTAACCGTGGCAACTTGGAAAGAAATTGATAGCTTTACACTGGGCCATTGTCATGACTTTCAGAGCATGTTTTTTTTTTTCATTCGCTGTGTGTCAGAATCAACAAGCGGCAGACAAAATGTGATGACATTGTTTCTGCAAACTGTGATTCCTATGTAAATCAGAGGTGGCTGGTGCTTTTGAAGAGAGAGGAAACTCAGAAAGACACAGTTTGACAGATATAGATAGAATGTTAGATAGAATGAGAGAACAATAGACAGACAGAAAGACAGATTATAGATTATATTAATTTATGCAACATGAATAGTATACCGGATGAAACCAGTTCTCCAGATCTGGTTCACGATGACTGAGTCACTGACAGACAGACAGATAGGTACAGTACAGACAGACAGATGATTATTAGAGAAATGATTAGCAGTCCATACGGAACCAATTCACCAGATCTGGGTCACAATCCATTATCATGCTCTGCTTTTACTGTGCTCTCTTCAAAAGGAACCACTGATCATTCAAATTGTTCTGGGAAGGACATAGTGACCGAAACCCTCTAAAACATAATGTCTGACTGCCATTGCCAATGAGAACTAATGAGAGAAGTCAAAAGCTGAATGAATCCGAAACGAAAGGTCTCTCAAGAACCCTTGTGTAAATGAACGATTGATTATGAAGTCCAGTCAGCACCCAGCCTGTTCACCCTCACCTGACCCTGGAAGACCCTCCCCGGATCTCATTTCCCAAATGACGCTGAGATGACTGACAATCAGAGCAGACGATCAGCTTGACAGAAAGCGTTTCTTTCATAAACAATTGAGTCGCGCGAGTACACAGACTTTAAAAGAGCTGTTAATTAGCTCCTTACAAACACTCCGACGTGTGATTGTCGCTGTCAAAGCCCCGCTGCGTTCTCATTACGACACCACAGATAGCTGGGATTTCAACGACTGATTACACAGACCAGTCAGGCCGCAATCACCCTCATCAATGGCTTTGTTTCTCTTCTTACGTTGGTCACTCGTTTAGTTCTTAAGTTCGACCCTGCGGGGATAATTATAAAGATGTGAGAAGCGTTTTTTTGCAGAAAAAAGAAAGTCTGTTACGTTGTGCCCTTCGTCACTTTACATGTCCCCAGTTGCCAAGTAGAGCTGATACAGGTTTTGTTTCATGCTACAGTGTGTATGTGTGATACAGGGAGGAGGCCGTTGTGCAGCGATGCCAATTTGGACGCCCGCCCGCACGAGAAACGGAGAGTTTGAAATCGGCCAGTGCAGGCGAGCAAAACAGCACTGGTTTAAGATCCCCTGTGGGACCAGAGGACGCAAACATCCTGGCGCCAAGAGGACGCTTCCTCTAAAGCTACCTTCTTCCACACGGCATACGTGACATATGGCTCTCTATACGAGTCTGTACACACACAGCAAGCAGGAGAGAGACAGACTCTCGTTCCTGCCCACACAGTTTTCATTTCAACCCTGTCTTTTTGTTTTGCAGTCAATCCAAAAAGCTAATGTGAGAAATATCGCATTGCAGACCTTCATTTGCATTTCTCTCTTCAAAACTCTTTTTACACAATGGAAGTGCGGCTTTAAACAGCGAGAGCTCACTGAGGGAATACTGTCAGCCATCTTGGCTGATAAAATATTGAGTCATGGCTCTCGCTCCATTTCAGCTGCACCTATGAGAAGGTAAAGCTGCCGCCTGATGCCTCTGGCCTGCTTTAACGTATGCGACTTTCACAGGTAAGCCAGAGATGTAAGATAAGCCTACAGTCAGCAATATCTCTTAATTGGGCAATGCACTGTAGGCAGTTATTGGGAATTGCTATAAACCTCATTCGATTTGGCGGAAAGCTTAGTAATTAGGAGAAGATCTCGATAACTTATCATCTCTAAGACTAAAGGCCTTTAATATGACTTACAGTGCTTTGCCTGTATTGTTTCATCCTTGTAAAACTTCTCCCAAAAAAAGAAAATGACTCACGACTTATAGCAGAAAAGATAATATATATATATATATATTTATTTTTTTCTGTTTGGACCCCATTGACTGTTATTGTATGGCCAAAACATTCTAAAAAAATATCTTTTACAGAAGAAAGTCATTCAGGTTTGGAATGACATGAATGGGCGTTCATAAATGACAGAATTTTAATTTCTGGGTGAACTATGCCTTTAAGCGGTAAGCTTTTGCATCAAATCAAATTGGTCTGTGCCTTGATTATTGTGAACACAGGGCTTATGAATTTAGACGGTGTTGCAAATGTCGGAGGGTGTTGCACATACAGAGGATGTTCACAAGTGCAGGCAGAAGTCAAAATCACCAACCTACTACCATCCATTATGACACTGTTCAAGATCGGGTGTATATAAATTAATCTCATATTGATGAGTCGTGAGGATGGGCGGCCCACAAAGGCTCTGTTTTATTTATAAGATACCAAGAGAGTTTATACTGCATACATTGGTAAAGATTAAGAAAAAACTAGGAGGGGGAAGGGAAAATACAGCTATTTTGTCTGATATCTGAATATAAAAGTTATAATTTTCTCACTTTCATGTTGCTTATTACATTAAGGTAATTACAAATTGCTGTTTACACGGTAGTTTCTTAAGTATTGTCTTAATCAGGTTAATATCAGAGTATTGTTGTCCATGTCAACGTACTGACTGACCGTTTTTAGGTGAGCTAATCCTTTAATGGTAGACCCAGGGTCATCCAAAGCCCTGCACATATTGCCTCACATTCACTCATTCATACACCGACGGCGGTGTCAGCCATGCAAGGCGCCATCCAGCTCGTCAGGAGCAGCTGGGGTTTGGTGTCTTGCTCATGGACACCTCAACACTTGGTCAGGTGGAACCGGGTATAGAACCACCAACCTTCTGGTTTGTTGACAACCTACATGAACCACTGAGCCACTGCCACCCCAATGGAGTGTGTTCATGTTTAAGCTGTGCAATGAAAGCTGAAATGGAGCAAGTGCCATAGGCAAAAAAATTTTTTTCTCTCTGAACAGACTCCTTGGACCCAGTCATCACATCCAGGCAAGCTAATGAACACAGCAGGGCTCCTGGGACAGTGAATGCATGGAGAGTTTAGAGGACACATGAAAAATGTCCTAAAGCTCCCAAAAGATGACATAAGCAATTAAAGGCCATTCTTTGTCAACACATCAGGTGCACAACACATTTTTTTCTTAGAGTAGTAATATGCACCCTTAAATTAATACTTAAGTTACTACTATGAAACTTTTAGAGGTTAACACGTTACTATATTTGCACCTTTTTTTTCCAGAGAGTGCAGAAAGTATTGTTTAAAAAAGATGGCGGACTGAGAGAAATTTTGATTATTATCAAACACATTTAATTCAATACAATTACTAAGATAACATGGTAATTAGAGTATCATGCTTTTAATTTAGCAACACGCTAATATTAATCTCTATTGAAATCAAACGAGAATCTGTGCGTGACAAGAGTTGCTGCCTAATGATGTTCTAGGGGTGGCCGATATGACAACAATATCATATGACGATTTTTTCAGGCTTGATCGCAATCCATGATCTTATATCTGTCTGGGACTGGGACTGTCTGCTAATGTGCTTGTTTTGGACAGCTGAGCCAAACACCAGGTCAGAGAGGATTCTCAGAGAGCAGCGGATGCCTCCCAGGTGCTGTTTGAACTTGTTTAATTCCTTGTTCTAAAGGTGTAGACATGATGAATTAGGAGCCCAGAACCACATCCCTACCGCCACCCCCTCTTTTGTAACTTAGCCATTTCACCGTAAAACAATATTTCAGTGGCTTTAAATAAGTTTGCTACAATACCAAACACTTGTTTCTAGAATAAAAAAAAAGAAATTCTCCTATAACCGAAACATTTCATCCACAGAGACTGCCTAACTACCTAAGACTATGTTGCAAGTTACTGAGCAGAACAGCCAAACTAATTTCCCTTTTTAAAATTAAAGACATAAAAGGCAACAAAAAAATAAAAGAAAAAAGAATGACAGAATAGGTTGTTCCATAACATTTACAATGCCTTAGAAAGGTTGCATGTTAGGTTTTGGAAAATAGCTAGTCTGTGTGTAGGCCTATATATGTCCATACTGACCTGTAGAACCTGACAGCGCTCTGAGGTGCAGTCGATGTTCTCGCAGGGCTGGTACATTCCCAGAGTGACACAGTTCAGCAGGATCACCATGATACTGATGCGCTCGAACCACGTGAGGAAGCTTATGTTAAGGATAATGTTTATCAGCAGACACCTAAATGCAATAATACACAAAAGTTCATTTTCCACAGAAGATGCGTACCTGTGGGGAAAATGCTACCAAGATGCTAAGAAGTAACATTACTGTTAAAAAGTTTCAGTCAGTAAGATAAAAAAAGAAAGAAATCAATGTTTACTCAGCAAAAACACATTAAAAGGGACAAAGACATTTATAATGTTACTAATTTCAAATAAATGATGTTCTTTTGAACTTTCTAGTCATCAAAGAAACTGTATCATGGTCCATATAAAAAGTATTAAGCAGTTTTAAGTATTACTGTAAGCATAACTGTTTTAAAAAATGTTTCTTGAGCATCAGATCAGCATATTAGATGCTGAAAATTCAGCTTGACAATCATCAGAAAAACAAATTACAAGTATATTAAAATAGAAAATAAATAGTAATATTTCACAATTAAGTTTTTGTTAATATATATAAAACATATCCAAACTTTTGAATGGTAGTATATCAATGTAGTTTGCTGATTGCTACCAGAATGAGTCCCATGCTGAAGTTTAATGTTTAGGGTTTCAGATTTATGTATGTGACAGGTGAGTATTTAATATTTCCTATTCAAATTCAGGAACAAGATTTGTTTTACAGATTTATCTTCCATTATTAGCTGTGTTTGCGGCTGATTAATGCCTTAGCAGACACCACTTATAATGATAATTCTGAAAAGCAAATCTTGTTGTAAATATTTACCTATCATCATGAAATATAGCACCATGCGGATTTTGGATGTAGATTCGTTTACATGAACAGAGCAGTTTATTCACGCCAATGTAGCCTCAGCAAATTAATAAACATTATACAGTACTGTATTTATCGGGCCACTCAATTAATCCAACCTTCACAGTGAAAGCACATCACGTAGAAACACAAAACAAATTGAAACCCCCTCCTCCCTCAGGCCTGTTAGCTGGAGTGAAATCTTCAGGCCTCTCCACTAAATCTCTACAAGCCTCATCTCTTCACCTTTATGGACCATTTCTTTTTCAATTTACTCTACTCCGTCTTTTCCTCCGGCTTGGTCAACCTTTTAGTGAGCTATTTTGTTCTGTTTGCACATACCGTCTGCTCCTCCTCGTTTAACTTCCTCCTTCACTCCATCATGTTTCTCTCCTTCTCCCTCCATCTTGCCTCTCATCTCCAACACTTGCCTTTTATTTCCTGTTTTCATGAAACATTTTCTACAGTTTGAACCGTGTTAGCCACAGGGCAAAAGGGTTGCTGATTTCGCTTTGTGCTGGATCTTACAACGCTATACACTCCTCAATTAATTAGGACCTACCAAAAACGCACTGCACCGGAAATAGGCTTCTGGCACTCAGTAAAATGTGATTTAAGAGCAATTTTTCATTTCATTCTCCCCCTTCAACTTTCAATGAGAATACATGTACATTTCAATATGCATGTGCTATTAGACTAAGGGATTTGCCACAGTGTTGGCCACACTATGAACTTGCGTGTGTAATATTGTAAAAAGCCTTGCAGGCTTGTGTTCCTGCTTTAATCATTAGAATGGAGACCGCAACCCTCATAGGGGTAAAGCAAGCATCCGCATCATTCAGCAAAGCGTTCGCTCTGGTTACTTGCTCCTTTCTTTGTTATATTATTGTTGATACCTCATCAGGTTATGAGGCAGGCTTTTGGCAGAGCGAAAAAGCACCAACAGAAACACTTAAATGACATTAAAGGGACAGGAGCACAAAATCAATCTCACAGAACACATCACAGAGAGAGAGGGAGAAAGAGAGAGCGAGCCAAAGCCGATAGGTTGACAGAAACATGGCCTGTTTATTTAAGGAATAGATGGAAGGAAGGCTGAGGGAGTGTGAAATAAGACAATCACATGCACACAGGGAAAACATTTCACTCAAAGATGTTATTGGGAAGAAAGGGTGGACGAGGAATTGCACTTGATTTTGCTTCTGGACCTGATATCAAGTGGCAAAAAAACACAGTTCCAACACTGTTTATTATGCAAGTGAACAAAATGTTCTTACAATTTTTTAATAATAGCTAAATAATAATAATAGCTTACAATGTAAACAGTGCATGAGACTGACACAGAAGAGAAGAATTTGCTGAATTAAGTATTTTTTTTTTTTTTCTTTTTTTTCTCACAAAAAAGTTATTCTCATCGCTTCATAACATTAAGGTTGAACCACTGTAGTCACATGGACTATTGAAAGTGGTCGCTGTGTTGAAGTTTAATGTTTAGGGTTTCGGATTTATTTATGAATTAAGTTGTGTTGCTGTCTATGTGGGATCAGAAAGCTCTCAGATTTCATTAAATATCTTAATTTGTGTTCTGACAGGTTTAGAACGACATGAGGGTGAGTAATTAATGGCAGATTTTTTTTTGGGGGGGGGGGGGGTGAACTAACCCTTTAATATTTCCATGAAATGCATAGGCCCAAACATTATACAAAAAAAAACAAGATTAAAAAAAAGTTAAAAATGAAAGAGAAAATAAATAATCAACAATACAAAAATTAAACAAAAAATGTTACAAAAATGAAAGGATAACTTTGTAAATTATCAACCAGCTTCCTATTCTAACAATGTCAGGAGTATATGTAAACATACAATGTGTTCTTTTTTTGTTCTCTTTAACCTGCACTCCTGACATTGTAACAATACAAAGCTGGTTGAAAATGAATGAAGTTATCCTTTAAATTAAATATGCAAAATAGTGCAAAAAGTTATCGCTTCAAAGATAAAAAGGATTTTGTAATTTTCTAAATACACCCTCAGAATAAAATTACTAAATCTGTCACTGGGGAAGTACCCTTTCAAAAGATACTAAGTACTATTTAGGTACTAATATTTTAATATAGGTACTAATGTGTACCATTAAAGTACAGTTCAGTACGGTACGCAATTTTTGCCATTTCCATTGTCAGAAGTTGTGAATGGTACCCTAATTCTGAACTGTACCGTATTACTTTTTTGGCACCCTTCCGTTGGGGTACCTAGCATAAAAGTCCAGTACTAAAGGGTGGAGCTAGAACTGCAGAACGTTGCACTGCAGAACGTTGATTGGTTAACAGAGAATCGTCACTTGCGCATGCTTTTTTGGCTGTGTTGTTCCTTGCAGCCTTGGCTCAAACAAAGCTTGTCGTCTTCTTGTGACAACATCCACATGCCGAAAAACAAGAACAAGATCTGCTGTATGTCGTCCACTATTTTTGATTGTGCCACTTCTTCGCGTGAGAATGATGTCAGTCACTACACCACGCCTATCATAAGGGTGCTGTTGGCGGTGGAAACGCAAGCCGGATCAGGGTTTAACGTCCCCGGAACATACTGAACTGAACTGGACTGAACCGTACCACTCAGTGGAAACGAGCCATAAGGTGCAAAGGTGTAGCTTTTGTATGGGTACTGCCCCAGTGACAGCTTTTGGGGGCAGGCGTGGCCTAATGGTTAGAGAGTCTTGTAACCCGAAGATTGAGGTCTTCCACCCTCAATACCACGACTGAGGTGAGACCCTTGGCCTTGAGCAAGGCACCGAACCCCCAACTGCTGGCTGTGTGTTCACTATTGTCTGTGTGCACTTGGATGGGTTAAATGCAGAGCACAGATTCCAAGTATGGGTCCCCATGGGCCACACGTCACTACACTTTTCACTCACTTTTCACTTTTGTGAATTTTTTTCTGAGGTCGTAGGATGTTATTTACAGCACAGATAGTTCACAGGGCCATAACTATTTGTTTTAAAGTGTCCTTGTTATTGTTATTGTCTCTCAAAAGAAAGATTTTGAACTGCCTGAAATGAGTCATCAGAAATGTCAGTCTTACTTCATGCACAAACCAATGTAGATGTATAACAAATATACTAAACAACTTTTTCCAACCCTCAAACACTGTAGGTGTAGCTGAGGCCAGGACGAATTTGGTTCATGTTGTCGCCATGCTGAGAAGAGACTGTTTTCTATGCTGCGAAAGCAAATCAACTTTTACACTTTGCTGAGGAAGCCTCCAGAGCTGAAATTCAAATATGGTAATGGCCGTTTCTTTCAATTAAAACAGACTGGGCCCTCTGACAAATCAGAGCAGAGAAGGCTCTGAGAAAAGATGGGTTTGGAGAGACAGAATCCTTTATCAAACAGTTTCAGACACTGTGAGAAAGAGGTGCTGCTGCAATGTACGAGAAAATTCAAGTATTTTTTGACCTTGGATGCATGTATACCAATTGTAGGAGACCTCCCAAACAAAATTAGATTTGGGACCTTTAAAATAGCATAATATGATCATAAAATGTTTACGGCCAATATATATTCTCAATTCACTCACTGGCTATTATGTCAAAAAGCTTGCACCTTTGACAGGTATGCAAAACCGCTCACTGATAAGATCATGCATGATGTATGAGAAAGCTCCTATCAGAGAAAGGGGAGGGTCAGAGTATCAACAGCCAATCACAGACACTTACAATCAGGCCTCCTGAGGCTCATCAGGAAAACAGCACAGCACCTATGCCAATGCATATACCATCAGAGCCACAGATAGAGAGAGAGAGAGGGAGATGAACAAGAGAAAGTGGAGAATTAGGTGTGTGTTAAGTGTGATTAGTGATGAAACAAGTTAATTTTGAGAGCAGCTCTATCAGTTACAAGTGCTAGCTGATTAAGACAGACGCAGCTTATGTTTGAGTCAACGTAATACAGAGACGACAGAGGAGGAGGAGGAGGAGGATGAAGATGGGGATTGCTGTAATTGGCACCCTGAAGTGAAAGAAACCAAAGGCACTGTAACATTGTTGGATTTGCCATTAAGACACGCAGGACACTGGTGGATCAAGGGGTGACACACACTGAAGCAGAATTAGAGGGAGGAACAGGTGTAGACAGCTCATTTTGTGTTCATAGTGGAAGTGAACCTTTGTACTCAAGGGCTATATATATATATATATATACAGTGAGGAAAATAAAAAGTATTTGAACACCCTGCTATTTTGCAAGTTCTCCCACTTAGAAATCATGGAGGGGTCTGAAATTGATATCGTAGGTGCATGTCCACTGTGAGAGACATAATCTAAAAAATAAAAATCCAGAAATCACAATGTATGATTTTTTAACTATTTATTTATCCACGGTTGGAGCAATCATTAGAAAATTGAAGAAGCTAAACATGACTGTCCATCTCCCTAGGACTGGGGCTACATGTAAGATCTCACCTCGTGGGGTCTCAATGATCCTAAGAAAGGTGAGAAATCAGCCCAGAACTACACGGGAGGAGCTGGTCAATGACCTGAAAAGAGCTGGGACCACCGTTTCCAAGGTTACTGTTGGTAATACACTAAGACGTCATGGTTTGAAATCATGCATGGCACGGAAGGTTCCCCTGCATAAACCCCTGCTTAAACATGTCCAGGCCCGTCTTAAGTTTGCCAATGACGATTTGGATGATCCAGAGGAGTCATGGGAGAAAGTCATGTGGTCAGATGAGACCAAAATAGAACTTTTTGGTCATAATTCCACTAAACGTGTTTGGAGGAAGAAGAATGATAAGTACCATCCCAAGAACACCATCCCTACTGTGAAGCATGGGGGTGGTAGCATCATGCTTTGGGGGTGTTTTTCTGCACATGGGACAGGGCGACTGCACTGTATTAAGGAGAGGATGACCGGGGCCATGTATTGCGAGATTTTGGGGAACAACCTCCTTCCCTCAGTTAGAGCATTGAAGATGGGTCGAGGCTGGGTCTTCCAACATGAAAATGACCCGAAGCACACAGCCAGGATAACCAAGGAGTGGCTCTGTAAGAAGCATATCAAGCTTCTGGCGTGGCCTAGCCAGTCTCCAGACCTAAACCCAATAGAGAATCTTTGGAGGGAGCTCAAACTCTGTGTTTCTCAGCGACAGGCCAGAAACCTGACTGATCTAGAGAAGATCTGTGTGGAGGAGTGGGCCAAAATCCCTCCTGCAGTGTGTGCAAACCTGGTGAAAAACTACAGGAAACGTTTGACCTCTGTATTTGCAAACAAAGGCTACTGTACCAAATATTAACATTGATTTTCTCAGGTGTTCAAATACTTATTTGCAGCTGTATCATACAAATAAATAGTTAAAAAAGCATACATTGTGATTTCTGGATTTTTTTTTAGATTATGTCTCTCAGAGTGGACATACACCTACGATGACAATTTCAGACCCCTCCATGATTTCTAAGTGGGAGAACTTGCAAAATAGCAGGGTGTTCGAATACTTTTTATTTTCCTCACTGTGTGTATATATATATATATATATATATATATATATATATATATATATATATATATATATATATATATATATATATATATATATATATATATATATATATATATATATAAAAACAAAGGACAAAAAAATATTACACAATATGAGAATTAAGGCAGTTGACGAGGAAAAAGGGCCCTATTTTGGGATATTCCGCTCCCATGGAGACTTTAATAATGAGGACAGGACTCTAGGTCCCACAGATGACAAAATATTTGTCTCACAATGCTAAAAAAATACTGATTTAAACGACCCGCCGTGCTCTGCAGAAGCATACCAAACAGATTTAATGAACAAGGTAGTGCGGTGTGAGTCAACGGTGAAAGCACATGCTGTAAATGTTTCCTCGCACACAAACAGGCTGCAGGTGTGACATCTGGCCTTGTGCATGAGCTAATTCATCTACAAAAACAGTTCTGTCCATCACATTTTCTCTTGGCAATTACTCTACAGAGGCAGAATTTTAAGTCACTGTACCTGATGTGAAGGCTGCTTAAAAACGTACCGTGGGTAATTTAATTCATATGCCTCCTAAGATACCTAATTTTAGCCAAAGACAGCATCACATGTATCCTTTATGAAAGAAGGCAATCCCAAAATGCATTGTGATCAGTTTACTGAAAAAAATACACTGCCGTTCAAAAGTTTTTGATTGGTAAGATTTTTTATGTTTTTAGAAGAAGTCTCTTATGCTCACCAAGGCTGCATTGATTTTATAAAAAATACAAAAAACAAAACAAAACTGTAATATTGTGAAATATTATTAAAATGTAAAATAACTGCTTTCTGTTTGAATATATTTTAAAATGTAATTTATTTCTGTGATCAGTCTAAAACCCTATTCGGACGGTAATTGTTTCTCACGTGGACGTCCGTAAAAATACATTTGCATGCCACCTCAGTGATAAAGTTTTTGCATTCGGATGGTGATTTATTCACGGTGGAGGAGCGAGTTATGTGATCCTGCGCATCTGGGAACGCGCAACTCACGTGGTCAATAACATGATTGTATGCCGTAAATAAAATGTCACATGCTTGGTATAATAAGAATAAATGCATACTTAATTTAATAATAGGAAAATGATATCCTAATTATCATTTAATTATTTAAATCTGTTTTTAAAATAGGAAGATATAGAGACGCACATTATGCGTATTTCATCTAAAAATAAAGGGTGTCATTTTATTCCACATGGAAATGAGCGGAAATAAGTTAATACAGCCACATGAGGTAAACATAATGCTGCTTGGTTATTTTAACATACAGTATATACTTGCTTCCGTAATAACGCCCCATTTCAAATGTTTACGTGCTTTTATTCTTTTTATTTTTTGAGCGGTGATGAAATATATTGCTCTTGTAAATACCAGCATTTCAGTAATAAAGGCAATGCATCCAAATTAGCGAAGTGCAACTGTACGGTGCTCTGCAGTGGTCAAAAAGGATATAAACAGTGAATTTTGAAGTGATATACTTGAAAACTCAGAGATGTGGATTCGGACGGCAATTAAATTACCAAAACGACCTTGGTGTTGGTCAAAAAACTGTATTTTAGTTGATAATTTAGAAAAACAGTACATTTTACGCGGGTGGTGGGAGAAAAACACTGACATTCTGGATTCGGACGTCAATAAAATCACTGACTAGCCCCTGTCAATGATGAAAATACCTTATGACGCCACAAGAAACAATTACCGTCCGAATAGGGCTTAATATGATGCTTTGCTGCTTAAGAAACATTTATGATTACTATCAATGTTGAAAACACTTGTGTAAAATATTTTTTTCAGGATTCATTAATGAATAGAACGTTCAAAAGAACATTATTTATTTTAAATTTAATCTTTTGTAACATTATAAATGTCTTTACTGTCACTTTTGATAAATGTAATTCATCCTTGCTGACTAAATGCATGAATTTCTTTAAGTGCCCAGCGCCCCCCAAAACTTTTGAACGGTATTATTTTGCAAAAGCTTTCTATTTCAGATAAATACAGTTCTTTTGAACATTCTATTCATCAAAAAATCCTACCAACAACAAAAAAAAATACACAACTGTTTTAAACATTACTAATAATCATAATTGTTTCTTGAGCAGCAAATCATCATATTAGAATGATTTCTGAAGGATCATGTGACACTGAAGACTGGAGTAATGATGCTGAAAAATTATAGCTTTTGAAAGGAAAAAAATGGTATTACAGATTCTCTCACGTCATATGGCTTCTTTGAGTCATTCTCTCTCTGATGTAGACTTCTAAGGAGTGTTTGGACATTATCCAATGAACGCACACACTATGCAGAACCTCTTTTGCCTTGGACGACCTACAGCCACGCGGAGCTGTGCAAATAACTGCAGCCATTGCTCAGCTGACTGCCTCTGCGCTCGTTTAGCTGTTCCGCTTTAACCACGCAACTCTCAGTGGAAAAGGGAACAAATTCCAGAAGCACTCCCACCACCCTCCACGCATTAGCATTAAGTGAGCGTATGTAAAGAGCTCGCGGGCAGTGTGTGTTTTGAAGGGAGAGCGTGCGACATTTGCTCTGGTTATTGGTGTTAAGAGATGTTAAGAGGAGGATTAATAACACCAGTTAACTAAAACCTTTCACCATAAAAGCGAGTATGCGCGTCCCTTGAGTACTCTACAGCTCTGTAAAGTGAAACTGTGTGGATCTCCCTTGGGTACAATCGACAAAGCACCTATGAACTCTGCCTGCATCATTGTCCTTAATTGTGTGGGTTTGTACGCGCAGTTTGAATTTGCCTGCTTTTCTGGTACACTGGGTGTGTGTGTGCGCGAGTGATTGCGTGCTGCACTCTTGTTAGAGGAACGTGTGGTGTGAAGTGTGAGTGTCCGTGTGAAACTCTGTCGACGAAGGCCGTGGTGACTCATAGCTGTCTGTGGGAGCAGACTCATCTTCCAGTAAAATTAAAAACTCACTCCAGTCCTCAATCCAAGATGAACTCTCCAAACATATCTAACTAATATTAACCATGATCAGCAGAACAGTTAACATCCGAGCTGTAGCCACTTTCTGAGAAGGTGAACGGTTTCTGGAAGGTTCCGAGAGGTGCATTTTAAGGGATAGTTCACCTAAAAAATTACTCACTCTCATGTTGTTCCAAACTCATAAGACTTTTCATTCTTTGAAAAACATTGAACAGCAAACATACATAGAACACTCAAATATGGTAAATGGAGGCTTAGCTTGATACGTGAGAATAAATTAATTGGTTCTCACACGTCAAGCAAACATGTCTGAGCTCTACCAAACTTGACTGATCTACGCAAGTTCGCTGACCAATGTTTATATTTGAAAAAAAAGCTTAAATTCAATCTGTTCATGCAAAGCGATCGTGTCTCTTCAGAAGACTTGGATTAAACCACTCGATTCATATGGATTTATTTTAGAATCTTTTTATGAAGCGTTTTGGGTTAATAGACTTTCAACAGAAGGGCAGAAATCTCTCATATTTCATAAAAAATGTCTTCATTTGAGATCTGAAGAGGAACAAATGTCTTATCAGTTTGGAACAACATGCGAGTTAGTAATTGATGAAAGATTTTTCAATTTTGGGTGAACTAACCCTTTAGGGCCTGTTCACACCAACACAAATGCTCAGCACAGATTTTGCCAGCAATTTGTCTATTCAGACCAATGCGAAAAAGCAGCAGACGAGTTGAATGAAAATGCAAATTCATTCTCTGACAGTAGAAATAAAAAATACCCCAGCAAACAAAGTGCCCAAAGTTGAGACGTCTTTTGTTACATTTCTGTTGTGCTCAGACTTTTTTTTTTAACATAGAAGAACATGTCCTGTGTGAATGCCCTCTATTGTGGGCAAAAATATATACATTCACTCGAGCTGTAGCCTACTCAGTGATGCCAGTAACGCATTACTTAGTAACGCGTTACTCTAATCTGACTACTTTTTTCCAGTAACGAGTAATCTAACACATTACTATTTCCAAACCAGTAATCAGATTAAAGTAATTTATCCAAGTCACTGTGAGTTTCTATTTTTGTCATTTTCCTTAGTAAAAATATATATTTTTGCTTTCTTCTTGCGTCTCGGGGAGAGTATTTATGTTAAGTGAAGTCAAGAAAGACTTTTTTATTAAAACAGGAAATATTTTTTAATTTCAACAGCAGGAGATACATGTTGAACGTTACTGTTAAAAATGCACTTCCAATAAAGTGAGTGTTGGCAAAGATGGTTGTCATTTTTATGTTGAGGGGGCAGGGGGTGTTGTCGGCAGATGCTGAATGTAACTAATAAAGTAACTTGTAATCTAACTTAGTTACTTTTAAAATCAAGTAATCTGTAAAGTAACCAAAGCAACACTGGCTGTTCTTGAGTAGCACTGTATCATCATGAGTACTGAAGTTTCCAAAACTGTCATTCCAATCCAGTCTGTATTTTCACATTCTGCAAAATCACTTCAGGTCTTTCCATCATTTCTCTCTTTGTACATTTGCCTGATCTTTTCATCTGCTGGATTTGTTGGAGCGCACATACTGGTCAAAAGCGCAGTGTGTTGAGCCTCCAGAGAAAGTAGGCAGACACTGGCTGGATGTCACTACTCAAAGTGAAACAAGCAGACATAGAGTACACACTTCACTAAAACCATTGACCTCCTCAACAGCCTCATCGTGTTAAGTCAGACACTCTCAGCTGAAGGCACGCTGCAATATTCATGCACTCATCAGCAGCTGAAGACGACACAAATCTCACATACCTCGAAACCACTTCCACAACTGAATCATGCAAATGTGAGTACAATTATAAGAAACAGTAGGCTAGCCTCATTCTTGTAAAAAAAAAAAAAAAAAATCTAATTTATAAAGCTTATATTAATTCTCTCCCAGCTGACATTAGGGAAGAACAATTGTTAGGTACTATTGAATCTCATCTTTTTTCAGGATATCTTTTACTTGAATACTGGTTTTATTTATTTATTCTTGTCTTCATATCTTGTGTTATTCTTGCTGTTTTACCTTTATTGTAAAGCGCTTTTCTTTTGTAAAACATCTATATAAAATCATAATAAGTATACATTATTAACATTATTATTTTTTATTAAGGATATACAGCTCATTTATATATCATATCCTTGTATATCACAACTGACTGTTCAATTACTGAAAATGAATGCACATCCCAAAATTGTATTGTAGCCATTACACTTTTAATTAATGTAGATTCATTTTCAATAATTCAACAACCCAAAGCTAATTATTCTTCTACAGCAGGGGTGCCCAATCCTGTTCGTGGAGATCTATACCTGCAGAGTTCAGATCCAACCCTGATCCAACATATTTGTCTGTAATTATCAAATGTTCCTGAAGATCTTATTTAGGCCTTGTCCACACTAATGTGTTCGTTTGAAAACACATCTTTTTCTCTCCGTCTTGCCTTCTGTCCACACCGAGACTGCGTTTTTGTCCTGTGAAAATGTAGCTTTTTTGAAAAAGTGGATACATTTGAAAATGGCGTCTTCGTGTTGTAGTGTGGACTGTGACAACGGACTCCTTCGAAAACTATGACGCATGTTTAGTTATGTAAAGCATATTGTACCAACAGATATCTATGTTTATACCCAGTATTGTGTCTGTTATGTGCTGTTCACTTTCACACTATTGCTAAAATGTTCCTTTGTACACTCTTCATATCACAGTCCCGCGTATCATTTGTCCTGTGGCAAAACATGAGGGCAGTTGCATTTTATACAATGTGATTAAGTGCGACCTGTATGAATCAGTGAATGGCGAGATATTTAGCTAAATAAAATTATCCTGCCAGAAGAATAGCGTGAGAACTTGATTATGTCTGTTCCATGTGTATCATCACAGTGAGCTTTTATAAGGTTTTACGCTCACACAGTAAGGTGAATTTAGCGTTTTCCAACATTTCAGTGTGGATGAGAAACTTTTGGAAAACAGTGTGGACGCCACGGAGAGCGTTTTAAAACGAAAACGCTGTTTTCAAATGTACACGGATTAATGCAGACGTAGCCTTAGCTGGTTCAGTTGTGTTTGATCAGGGTTGGAGCTGAACTTTGTAGGAAGGTGGATCTACAAGAATAGGATTGGGCGCCCCTACAGTTTTTACCACATTTCAAACAATAAAACCAAAACATTACCCTAAAATCACACAAGGGCTGTCTGCACTGCCGCCCAATTAGTTGAAACATGCATACTAGCCACTCAGCCAAGCCTAGAATGTGTCCCCATATTTCATCATGGTCATCTGGTCACCTTAACCAGAGGATGACCCCACCAAAAAAAGCCACATGTATTTGCATAATATTCAAAACATTATCAACATTAGCATTTACGTTAAGTGAGGCTTTCCTTCATATTTCCTTAAACACACACACACACAACCTACAGGCCTTTTTCTGTACTGTTCTGCAAGTCTATGAGCATCACACTCAAGCCAAGATGTGTTAAGCTGGTTCTGCTGCATCTACGTTTTAAATAATAGAAATTTCTTTGTAATTTTATGAGGAGCCTAGAGCAATAAACAGCTTCTCGGGCAAACAGAGCAAAGTGTGTTTAAGTTGTTTTCATTTAACACATTAAGGCTTGAAAATCTATGCAGTTTTTCAGAGGCGAAGAGAGGACATCGTGCAGCACAGTGCGCTTACAAAAAGAACAGACTGCAGTGGAACTGAACACCTTGTTTCCAGTGTCACACTGAGACGTGAATACTGAATGTGATGCTTCTTACATTATCCATCAAAAAAACAATAATCTTTAAAAATACAGATGGGACAGGGCATGCAAAAACACACTATGTCTCAAAACCTGGTTAGCTTCCCAGCATTTGTGGTCTCAGAGGCCGTTTTATATTAGAGATGGGTATGAGTTTGAGTGTTCAGAAGTGATAGCAATGATTGATGAAAAATAAATGCATACCCTGATATTTTATTTTTCAAAATACTGTATTTTTAGCATAGCATTTAGACGAGGACTAAATTCATACTTTTTCCCCCCTAAAAGCTAAACACCCTTAAACTTGAGAAGCAAATTGATTAAAATATTAAAGTGACCGTATAATGCTAATTTAAAGGTTCCTCATTTTGTTTTGGAGGTCTCCTACCACAGGTTTACATGCACCAAAGGTTAAAAAAAACACTTGCATTTTCTCATAATATACATTGCACATAACCACAGTGTTCAATGATTCTCAAACGAATGCATGAATCAGGCTCTCTAAACCCCTCCTTTCCACGAGCCTGCTCTGCTCTGATTGGCCAGAAGGCCCAGTCTGTTGTGATTGGTCCACAGCGTACAGCGCGTTTCGGAAGTTTCGTCCATTACCATAACTAACTTCAGCTCCGCTTGCTAAAGCTCAGTGATTGTACACACTGTAAAGACATAAAAAAACAATGGCGTCGATTTTAAGTCTGATGATGAAACATTGGAAGGACTAGTTATTCAACCTGAACCTCCACCACAAGGACGACTTTTCTTAGTGATACGCAAGTCAGTTTGAGGTACATTATGAGATGTTGCAACTGCAATTCCTCACCATCAGCATTAACAAGTGTATGTCCATCAATAAATGTGTATATTTCTAATTTATTGCGGTGCACATGCGGGAACTGTATTAACTGTATCACAGTGCACATGTTAGCCTAGCACTAACGTGAATGACTGATGTAACATTAAAGTTTGCTAAACAAATCTCGCTCCATCCTTTATCTTTACTCAAAGTAGTAAGAACGACAGACAATCTGCATTAATAGACACAGTTTTAGGTAATAGTGGTACACAGCTGATTTGCAGAAGTATTTCAGTAAGTAATAATGAGTTAGCCGGAAACTTACACAATATAAATCTAAACGTGTTTTGAACACTCTGTAGAAAATATTTATATCAATAATGAATCATACTTACAGGTTGTGATTCTAAGGAGCAAGTTCGTCCAAATAAACTGGGTACTGACACATCTTTCAAGAGCAAGCTTTTTGCGAATCCCGCGTTAAACTCAGAGTTTGAGAACTCAGAGAAGCAGTCGTCAGTAAAATGACGTTTGAGGGCTTGAAAACGTACAACATATAGACAGTGTTGGGGGTAACGCATTACAAGTAACTTGAGTTACGTAATATTACTTTTTCCATGTAACTAGTAAAGTAACGCATTACTTTTCAAATTTACAACAAAATACCTGAGTTACTTTTTCACATTAATTTGACAGACAGCTCTCCTGCCCCCATGTTGAGAAAAATAAGTGCAGAGGCGTTGTGTGTAAACATGATGGTTATTGTAGTTCTAGACTAAATGTGAGCATTTATTTATCTCACTTGCACAATAAAGATTCAGTACTCCTCAAAATGAATAAAAACAGTCATCTGCAAAATCAGAATACTATGCAAACCTCCAATAATTAAATGTTAAATAAAACAACTATTTGTATGCATTTAATCTACCTTTATATTTAATTTACCAATGTCTTGCTGCTGACCTTTGATGATGAAAATTACTCGAATTTTTGTTTTTATTGGTAAAACTTTTTTCTCCTGCATCCTATTCTACCATTATCCAGAATGGCAGCATACTGTTCATGTGTGAATTTGCATTTTTACCTCAGCCTGGGGCTTATTATTTCAATTTTGGTATGAAGAGGTCTTTACCGTTGCACAAAAATATAACTTTTTTGTTATAAAAAAAAAAAAAAAAAAAAAACAAGCCCAGCCCAGGTGAGAAAAAGTAACACAAAAGTAACGTAACATTACTTTTCTTAAAAAGTAACTAAGTAACTCAATTAGTTACTTTTTAAGGGAGTAACGCAATATTGTAATGCATTACTTTTTTGTAACTTTCCCCAACACTGCATATAGACAGGCATAGGGTTGGGAATCGTGAGAAATTTTCCGGTTCCGATTCTGGTTCCGGTTCCGCCTAACGATTCCGGTTCCGATTCCGGTTCCATTAAAATTATTAAATAAATAGTGGTAAAGGAAAAGGCACAATATGCAACTCAAACAATCCTTTTTGTGTTTATTACTTGCTCTCAAATTAATTTACAGTTTGGTAATATCAAAAAAAGTACTGTTTTGAACATATTACAGTATTACAGTAAGCCATTCTTGCAACAAAAAAAAAAGGAATTTATGGACATTAAAATTAAATGTTCAAATGAACACCTCTGAAATTGTCTTATTACATTTTCTCTCTCTGTCTCTGAATAAAACCAAGTTATAAATTATATTTATTAGTTATATTTATTAATTAGTTGTAGCTCGCCCACACTGACAATTGATTGGTTGACTTACCGAAACAGGCCAATCAGGATGCTCTCTGTCTTACATGCGCTTCATTAGGTGCACACCAGCACACAACACACGCAAAGTCCTTCGCTCTCTCTCCCTCTCTGCCATGCTCGTGTACACAGTTTGTGTCTCGCATGCGCGCTCTTGCTCGCTCGCTCTAGACTGCGGGAGAATTTAACTAATTTGCGGGCATCAGGGAGCCGCTATCTATATGCGGGAGACTCCCGGTACTTCCGGGAGACTTGGGATGTCTACACGTAGATATCCATATCTATGTGTCTACATACTTGTGACTTTCTCTTCACCATGCGAAAATATCTGACGCAAAACCGTGAATGTGTAGTGCGAGGGCTTTCAGTGCTGAACTGCGTTAATTGGTTGCACTCCTGAAAGCGGCAGGCAACGTAATTAATATTCATGATGAGGTGAGCTGTCGCTCGCTATTAAAGGATACGCTACCAGCGTTTCGCACACACATTGCACCAGAACCGTTTTCGGAACCGAAACTTAGGAATTTCGCGCGGTTCTGGTATTTTTCAAAAATCAGTTTCGGTTCTGCATAAGAACCGGTTCTCGGTTCCCAACCCTAGACAGGCATTATGCAATGTCTTTTCTAGTGACACAAAACTGTCCCACAGTAAGATTCGAAATACAAAGGACTCATAAAGGCGGTTCAGAGTCGATTCTTTCTTTTGGGAGACAATAACTTTATTTATTGTGCACTTTCAACTTTTACGTTTAAAAACGTTTTACGTTTACATTCACAAACACCAATATTACACACTGCATGAAAGGGAATACATGAAAAACCATAATAGGGGCACTTTAAGAATTTATATCATAAGTTTATTTTTCTTACCCCACTGGCACATTGCTTTTCTTTCTTTCTTTCTTTCTTTCTTTCTTTCTTTCTTTCTTTCTTTCTTTCTTTCTTTCTTTCTTTCTTTCTTTCTTTCTTTCTTTCTTTCTTTCTTTCTTTTTTTTTTTTTTCTTTCTTTCTTTCTTTCTTTCTTTCTTTCTTTCTTTCTTTCTTTCTTTCTTTCTTTCTTTCTTTCTTTCTTTCTTTCTTTCTTTCTTTCTTTCTTTCATTATTAGATTTTAATAATCAACAAAAGATCAACAAAACAAAATATATTTTTTACCCACATCAGCCAAAGAGGTTAGAAAACGTTTAATTGAAGATAAGTTTTCTAAAACCAAATATTACAACTCAATTTAGCCTTAAAGCTAATTTACCGTGTTTTAAAGATTTTTTTAGTGGAAAACAAGACAAATGCCCTCAACACTTTGTTAAAAGAGGAATAAAGCGGAATAAGAGAAACGCAAGACGTGTTCTTGCATTCAAAATCATCTAGACGCAGCGCACCAATCATGGAAGTCACAGTAGTGATGTAGTTACACATCTGCACACAAATACACACACATACACAAGTCTTAAGGGTGTAAGAGTGGGCGAGAATAAAGAGAAGAAGAGGAAGGCTGTTGTCTGTCTCCCAGATGTTAAGCTGCACTGGACCCTGACAGTAGCCCGAGACAAGCCGGGCCCTGTTGCCACAGCAACAGGATCAGATGAGGTGCCTCCTCAGATACTGAGCTAAACAGAGTGTCTCTCCTGCGAGGGAAATCAAAATGGGAGATGCGAAGAGTGCACAAGCGCTTTGATTATACATGCATGCCGCTCATGTGTCAGAAGAACTAAAGATCACGCCGCAGATTGATGGAGAGACAGACTGAGCTCGTATGAACCCCATTTCCATAGCAATGACATTGACAATGAGGATGATAATGGGGTTGTGATGTCATAAATACCAGGATGTGATGCGTTCTAGAAAAAGAGGCATTCGGGATGCTCCCTTTCTGCTTTCATCACATGTTAACACACACACACACTCTCACCAGCTGGGTGCTAATTGATCCTCAGTGTCCCAGAAGGCTTTGATCTATTGATCATGGCGGTGTTTTATCCGTGTGTATCAGAACGCTTAGCCAGGTTTGATCTTGGCCCGTTTCATGTTGGGAGAGTGTGCGCTTACGTGTGCGGCCTCTATGCTCAAGCTCTTCTGAGACCTCAAACGGCTGCTCTTCTGTACCTAAGTGGCTTGTACGGGCCAGCAAAAGTTTTCTAGAACTTTTAAAGACATGATTTGAGATGACTAGTATGTGAAATATGATGCTAACGGTGATATTTCGAAAATGAATAATTGATATACTGTAATGTTAATACTAAAACATGAAAATATCTCAAATAACTACACTCTAAAAAAAAAAAAGGTTCTATATTGCACCAAAAATGGTTCTTGGCTCGTAATCATAGGGGAACCTTTTTTAGTGCTATATAGCACCAATTTTGGTGCTTCAGTGGTTCTTCAGCGGTTCTTCAGAGATTCTTCAGTGGTTCTTCAGAGGTTCTTCACCGGTTCTTTGACTAAGGTGCTATATAGCACCTCTGAAGAACCGCTGAAGAACCACTGAAGCACCAAAATTGGTGCTATATAGCACTAAAAAAGGTTCCCCTATGATTACGAGCCTTTTTTTTAGAGTGTACCCTCTAACTATCTGTTTGACACTCTAACATAGTAGATGGTGGCATTGAACCTTAACTCTGGTTGCCATCCGCCCTAAAACGTCAAAAATGTATAAGATGAAGCGGTATAGCCGCTCAAAATCATATCGCAGGAGATAACAGGCAAAAGCAAGACACTCAACCCGTAAAAAGATGAGGTGTTAGACATTCTCACTGTGCTGATCAACACAAGTTATTTTTGTACGCTTTTGTACAGTTATGGTTACAAACTCTCTCCTCGCCTCATATCTTGAGTGATTCATTGGCCAAAAAAGTTAAAGATGAATTTGACTGATAGTATTTTTTCCCCAATTTCTTTATAGATATCGCAATTGATCTATACCCTATAGAAAAGGCTATTGGCTTGCATTTCCTTTCATCTTAAAGTCAGTTGCCATTCAAAATCTGTCATCTTTGCTCATGGGTTTAGTGCAATTTAGCCAAACTTTGACCCCTTGAGTTATACCAAATCCTTTTACCAAGTCAGTTCACTCACTTAATAATGCTACAGGAAGCTATGTAGGAAACAGGCATACAATTTATTCAGTCTACATCTATGAGATGTCTCCGTTGAGAACTATAAGCGGAGCCTTTCATTCCTACAAGCACCATATTGGGTGTTTTGTTCTCTCTCATTCATATATAAAACAACTGACTATACTTGGACATCCATAATTTGTTTTGAACATCTACATGCATTTATCTGACAACGCTACAAATGCTACATGACACCCAACCTAAAAATGAGTTGTTTGGCAGGGGATAGTCAGAAAGTGTCCGAGATAAGAGTGTATGAGAGTGACTGATGAGGACGGAAAAGTGATTGAGCGCAAGTGACAGGTGGATAGAGAGTAGAAAGAGAGTAAAAGTGACAAAGAAAACGGACTTCTGTATGACGACACGCAGGACTCCACAATGACACCAGCCTCCCTCTGGCCATCTGTCACTCGTTCCCTCCTTCTCCGTTTCTCCCTGTCTTCAAATATTTCCCTATGTTTCCCTCATCGCTTCACTTTTGACCTTTCCTTTCACAATGTTTGCTCCTGGCACTGAGAGCGGAAGAGAAAACTGCGATGAAGGGAAACCATTGTGAATGCAAATCTTCAAGATTCTTCCTGCTCACTCTATACTGGAATTAAGAAAGGAAAAAGAGTAATTTTACAGCAAGTTCTTCACACTTTTGAGGTGAAGTACGGCACCAAATAGAACTGCAGAAATTATGTTTTTTCTTAAAAAAATTCAAATCTAACCCACGTCACTGGTTGAGCCAGTAGTTGGCATACCAGACCATTTAAACAAGCAGAGCAATGTTTTCTCTCACTATAATGTATGTGATAGAACAACAGCTAACCGACAAGCTTGCTTATGGCTAATACACTTGCAAGTTAATTATAAGTACAGTATATAGACTAACTTTATCCAACACTCTAACCTAAACAGTAAACTTTTTAGCAGTTTTCAAATTAAAAACCAACAAATTGTAGCATAA
Organism: Gobio gobio; assembly: GCF_949357685.1. Taxonomy (NCBI): domain Eukaryota; kingdom Metazoa; phylum Chordata; class Actinopteri; order Cypriniformes; family Gobionidae; genus Gobio; species Gobio gobio. The sequence continues at coordinate 50,205,223 of NC_137097.1, read as the reverse complement.
TTTGGAAGTAAATGCCAAAACTGCATAATTTGAGAATGATATGAGGTTATTATATCTCACTTTTCTTTCTCTCGCTGCCTAATGAAATAACAGCTGGACAAGAGCAGAGCCTGAATTTACAGTGGGAAAAAAAGAGAAAAAGCGTGAGGAAACCGTGTGGATGATGGTTTTTATGCGAGGTGGTGGAGTACATGGCAGTTAAGTGATTCTGAGAGCCCTGGAGCTCAAGACCTTCATTCATATTTCACACGGATCTAATGCAGAGACATGATCCATTTTACATAGAGTGTCCAAAGCCAGATCAGATGACCTGAGTGCAGCAAAGCATAACAAGCCTGGGACTGAAGACTGTCTCTCGCTTTCTCCTGCTGTCACTCGGAGTGTCAGATTATTATCCCTCACTTTGACGGACCGAGAAAGTTTTCCATCACGCTCTATTTTTATCCATCATTGTTTTCTAATGGATACAGATTAAGGACAATGGTTTTTAAGATTTTTTTACTTATAATTTCTAACTAATCAAATATTTTAAAGCTTTTAATAAATTGACATGACTTTTCACACTTCCTCATATATACCTCATATACCCAGTTTTTTTTACAAGACTGTGGGAGCACCGTTTCTTCAAAGAAAAGAAAAAAGTTTAGCTGATTTTAATGCTTGTTTTGTCTTATTTTAAATCATTTAAGAAGAAGTTCGCCCTGTCCCCCTAGTTGAGAATCACTGGTTTAGATTAAACTTCATCACGCTCTATTTTTATCCATCATCCTTTTCTTTTTCCAAAATATTGAATAGACGCATTACATTTCCACATTTAGACACATATGGGTCTTGATGTACCCAAGAATGTACGACGAGAATACTTTTTGTGCGCAAAAAAACAAACAAAAATAACGACTTTATTCAACAATGTCGTCTCTTCCTTGTCACTCTCTTACGCTATTCGTGTTGTTGAGCTATTCACACAGTGCAGCGCTTCTGGGTTCTACAGCAGAACGCTGGCTCGCTATTGGCTGAGCACCCCATGCATGCGTTGTGGTGCTTACGTGAATCACATAGAAGAGTGACACGAAAGAGAAGAGATTGATGAATGAAGTCGTTTGTTTTTTGCACACAAAAAGTGTTCTTGTTGCTTCATAACATTTAGATTGAACCACTGTAATCACATGGATTACTGACAGTGGTCGTTGTGTTGCTGTCTATGTGGGGTCAGAAAGCTCTCGGATTTCATCAAAAATATCTTAATTTGTGTTCGGAAGATGAATGAAGGTCTAGTAATTAAGGTGAGTAATTAATGACAGAATATACATTTTTGGGTGAACTAACCATTTAATACAATCTCTGCCCTTTTCAGTATACGAAAAAAGAAGTGTTGAATGATCAGAAAAGTCGTGGAAGACTGGATAACAAAGAGGAAGAATTATAGTGTGCGAGAAAGAGGAAAGACATTGTGAGGAAAAGGCAAAACTAGAGGAGACGCGGTTCTCATCTTGACGTGGCTTGGCTCATTTGCTCATCATTATGTTTAATGAATGCCACTACAAGTGGGGTATAAATAACACCTCTAACATGCCTCTTCGTCACTGATAATCAGACCCGCGTCACTGCATTCATGAGATGAAACTCAATCAAAACTCAATTCAGGCTCCACATTTATTGACTATTCATCATATTTTGAGCATCAACAAAAATACAAGCTATATCAACATTCAAGCCGGTATGTTCAGAGAGTTGAGAGTCAGGCATGACGAAGCGCGAGCGACTAGCGCAGGTGTCATTGGAGAAGAAACAAACGTGCCGAAGGCCTCAAAGGCCACACAATAGTAGCTGGCGGGCAGGAGAAAGGAAGCTAATTGCATTATTAATAGGTAGAGTCCGGGGCATTTTGTGATGGTAATTTGCAGAGCGGAAAGCGGGGGTCTGTCACTCTTTGGGTGAATACCGGCGGTGGATATGAAGAGCTGAATAGCTGCTGCTAATGAGCTGGTCACGCGAAAGACGCAGCTCTGGCGTGACGGCCCATCAGCGGCTCCATGATCTGTTGGTCTATATTTCATATGCCAGGATGAAAGTGCCTGATTAACAAGCTATTGTCCCAATGATACTATTATAAGAGTACAGTCATAACGACAATTTAAGCGCTATACAATAGGTAGCGAGTCCAAGGCCCAAAAGCAATATGCGAAGGCCCGACACTCCTAGTTTCTGTATTTAAACACAGGATTCCTCAAACTGAATGTTCTGAATGTGTTTTTCCAGTTGTTCATGATTTAATGGATACAGATTAAGGACAATGGTTTTTAAGATTTTTCTATTTTTTATTTCTAACTAATAAAATATTTTAAAGCTGTCATAAGTACAAAAAAAAAGCATATTTATTTGAAAACGCCCATGCAAAGTTAGAATAAAAAATTAGGATATACCTCATATACCCAGGTTTTGTTTCCAAGACTGTGGGAGGAAGTTTAGCGGATTTTAATGCTTGTTTTGTCTTATTTGAAATCATTTAAGAAGAAGTTTGCCCAGGCCCTCGGGTTGAGAATCACTGGTTTAGATTAAACTCTTTGAACTTGAAATTGGACAAAGAAAGGTAGGGCAGCTGTAGATGGCTAAAACAGAAAAAGAGCGAGAGTGACGCAAATAAGGCTGTGTCCGAAATCCTTTTTACTTGTTTAATTAAGGTTTATACATGCTAGTTTCCATGACAAAGTTCAAGAGAAATCTTTTCATCTTACTACTGGAGCTGCCTGTGAGTTACAAATTATTATTAAACCGCAAGCACAATCTATGCAAAAGCAGCAGCCCTTCCGGTGCACTTAGTGTCTGAATTCACTCACTCGTTTCCATTCCTACCTCAAGTGGACTATAGTAGTGGATTAATGTAGGGAATAGTGAATGAGGGTATAGGGGGCAATTTCGAACACATAACCTGCTGCACACCTGCAGAGGATAATGGTTATAGTCCAGTTAAACAGACTGTTGTCAGTCCTAGTTTAGACTCTATGTTCATCTACAGCTATTGCTTGAACAATGAACATTACCAAAGCAGCCAGAACAACCATGTGTTATGTGTTAATAATATTTAGCCTGTAGAGTATGTGAAAATGTTCAGGGTACGACAGCACAAAAAATATATGCTAAAAATTATTTCACTGACTGTACAGAAAAGATTAGATGTGTATTTTCACTGTACTGGCCACACAACTCAACTGCAAAAGTGTTGCTTGCCTGTGTAAAACTCTGGTTAAAACTTACTGATTAAGCCAAAATTAAGCCTCTTTTATGGCCTATACACTCTTAAAAATAAAGGTTATTTGGTGGGGTGTATGGTGCCATGAAGAACCTTTAATATCCAAAGAAGCTTTCCATTGCACAAAAGGTTCTTTGTAGTGCAGAAAGGTTCTTTAGACTACAAAATGATTAGGAAAAAAATGGTTCTTTAAAGAACCTTTCACAAAACGGTTCTTTGGGGAACCAAAAGGGGTTCTTCTATCTCTGTAAAAACACCTTTTTGGTGCCTTCCTGGCACCTTTATTTTTAAGGGCGTACCAGGAGGAATTTGTGAGTCCAATCCAGCTCAGAAAAGTAATAAAAAACCTCTCCTCAAAAAGACACATTTGAGATATTATTTGATGTGCGTAACACAAATGATGCTAGGCAGATCATGTGCTAAAGATCCATTTTCTCTGCATGTTAAACTGGAAGTGTTTTAACAAAAATACACACTTCACCTTTTTAAATTTCCCTTGAGATTAATTAGATTCTCATTTGACATGTTCTACTAAGGATGTCATACCCATGAGAGACAAAACTACTGTATCCTGTTCTCCTTGAGATTGATGCGAGCACGGCTCATTTGAGAGCGGCCTCAATAAAACAAGATTAAAGGACGGCTTGTTGAGATGTAACATTTGACCCAACAATAAGTGTTTACTGCGGAAGCAGCATTATTCCAGCTTTATACAGAAAGAGCAAAACTGCAGAGTACATAAACATTGCTGTGCTACAGTTGAGAGAATGCTAATCGCTAATGCTAGAGTTTTGCTGCCTCTGTCAACACATCTGTACAGAAACAAAAGCCACTGGTGATCACATACTAGTAAAATATCATGTGTATGTAATATAAATATGAATATGTCCACTGCGTAAAAGATGGTAAGAGGGAGTAAAGCTTTATTTGTGATTGGTTTAATAAGTTACTGTATGTAATCATTACCAGAGATTCTCTGTGATTTAATCCTGTCCGAATCTACCATATCAGTGAATTTCCAGACTGCATGTTCTTGTTTAGCATTTAACATCTATAGAATGTTCTGGGTAAAATTACATCCTGGTCAAAATCTGCTCTCAGTGTCCCACAGCCAGCTTCATGGCCCTTTAACACCCGTTGTTTCTCAAGTGTTATCTGAAGTGGACATCAGGAAATCACAAGATATGCTGTCCTTATTTATAGTGATAACACTTGACTTGCTGATGGGTTTTGGAACATTATTTCTCTCACAGAAAAAAAAAAAAAACGAATTGCAAGACAAAAAACTCAATACTTGCATTATGACTAGTAGTCCTATTAAAGGTGTTTTTTCCTCAATCCAGATATGCCCATGTTCCATTGTTCCTACATAGTTAATTAGCGCAGCTAAACACATTCTGTGATTGGTCAGATACATGTGATGCAGCAATGCTTTTATGTAGTAGACACACCCACCTAATCAGTTCGACTATAATGTTTTAGTTTTTGTTGTGGCTATTACCTTTCAAGTTTCATCCTTTACATTCAGTCAATATTTTAATATAATATAATTTTAGTAAAAAAAAAAATTGGCGCATAAAAAGGACCTTTATGAAAACTCTCCTCCAGATTCACAAACGCTTCATATACCACAGATTCGGTAGTTAAACGTGTGTGTATATTAATGCATTCCAAACATTCGTAAATTCGCCTGCACACTCATTCATAATTAGCATAATCCCTGCCCATGAGTTACAACTGCAAATGACGTGACCAGGAACGCTGTGGTATCTTCTGGAATTCTTTCTCAGGTTTGGCTCCAGTGTTTTGCATAAATGCTAAAGAGACTAATTGACCATATGCCTAGCAATAAATATGCAATTATCGTGTGTCCACCAAAGCATTTTTAGCCAGCTGAGATACTTTGGTTGCTATGATACAGAATATCCATGGCAGTAATATGTTACTAGTATCTCATTTTGAAGAATATTACCGAATATAAAATATGCTGTAAAAAGCAGTATTAACTTCTCCATTATTGTTGTTCAGTCGGTGTACAAGTGGCATGATTTATCGGTGTAGTTTTTGTCCCGCCCCTCCTCCACTGTGATTGGACGGCCTGGTAAAAAGTGACAGTGATGAGCGCTGCCTATTACCCAACGTTGAACAGTAAAAAAAAAAAAAAAAAATGGGGCAAATCAACTCTTTAAATATTATTATGGTACATAGTGCATCAATATGCAATGTCATCAGTTTGCCTAAATTAGAACGTTCAAATGTTTTATGCACCATTTACACGGGGTAGGGAGCAGGTGTAAATTTATTTTGTACCAACTAACATTTTGAAAATACGAACATTTTCGTGAATCCGAAAATTTACGTCAGCTTTACGAACAATTTACACACAACTGCGTTCTGCTCGTGTTTCACGAATGAGGCCAATTTTGCAAAATGTATAAATATTCATTAATTTAAATAAATCATAAATCGAACACATTAAACCTTTATTAACAAACAAAAATATTTGTTGTGAAAATTTGAGTCGCCTAAAGAATAGGCAACCTTTTAAATGGGAATTTTTCATGCTTTAGAATACTTAATTTTCTGTGCTTTCCAGACTTTAATTGCACATTACTTTACGTGTGGAGCATTTTACAACAATCATTTATGGTTACAGCAGCACAAAAATATATCTTGAAAATAGATGAAGCCTCAATGAACCACTGGTTTTATCTGTATCCTATTCGGTCTATTTTGGAGTTTTGCTTTGCTGAACACACACACTCAAAGTCAATCCATAAACCTACATCTCTCTTTCCCTTGACCTTTCTCATCTTTCCTTCACCAATCCATTGTTTTCCTCTCTCTGGGAAGGAATCCATCCCTTCTACCCACCATCATCTCACATATCCACCGCTTTACCCTCCTTACGATAAATATTTGTCACATTCATGTGTCTCCTGGAATGTGCTACTTTAATCCCCGTCTCCTATTTTGTCTCCATCTCTGTTGCTAAATTAGTGGCTGTAAGAAGAGCAGGGAGGCAGAGAGCTTACTTCACTAATGGCAGCATTCTACCAGTCACGTCAAGCCCAGCTGGAGATCCAATGTTCCTGTCTTTTTTAATTACCATCTAACTGACTTTCAACAGTGTGATCCCTCAGTCCTTCTCCTTCTTCTCTCTATCACACACACAGACACGCTGAACTCAATTCCTCCACTATGCATCCAACCTCCTGTGAACTTTAAGGACAATCTAAATATACATTGTCAACAAGGTCTAAAAAAAAAAAAAAATGGGGAGGTACACAATTATACAACTTACTAGCTTAATCATGTAGATTAATTGTTCTGTCATTTCATTAATATTCAATAAGCCCTGTAGTCTTTCCACTGTAAGTGCTTAAAAAAATAAGTCCAGGCATAAAAAGAGACCAGGCATTACTGTGATTTTATTTACCATGCTTAAAGGGAATTCTTAGGCATGACACTGAGCTGAGTGATGAAAAGCATCAAATGTCTCAGGTTTCCTTCCACTCTTTGGTATTACAGAAGGATATGGCAGGAGATAGGCCGTCAACCATTATGTCATAAGAGGATAAAATAAAGTTACAGTGGGAGCAGGAAATAACCATATACAGTAAAACACTGAGCAGTGATGGAGAACTCTGACTCTTAACCGGATTTGTATTCTCAGAATGTTGGTCTCACTCTTTTTAATATTACATGCCCATTCAGCTCTCAGCAATCAACCCTTTCATTACGACCATTACAGCAGCCCAGCAGTTAATTGAATGTGCTCGTTAATATCTCTAATGCGTTTAATTCCTACATCACCGTCACAGTAGCGCAGTTAGAATAAAGAAAAGAATAAAAGAAAAGAGCAAAAAATGGCAGTGCTTTTTTAGAGGCAATTCTCTTCTTGAAACCCCCCCCAAACACATTTTTTATAAGAACTTTAATAATTGTGTAATTAAATGCTTTTTTCACATGCTGTCTGAACTGTTTTATCGATCAGTGGCCATATTCACAACACATCTTAAGGGTAAAAGTAGCTCATAACTTGCCGCTTTAGAAGAAACTCTTAAAAATAATGGGCGTGTCAGTCCTAATTTTAGGACTCCTAAATTGTTGCTCTAAGAGTATTTCACAAAGCATTTTAGCACTAGCTCCTAAATCCATGAAACGCTAGGAGTAGTCAAGAGGACATCGAAACAATCTTACTGGTGTCACGTCGAGTTCAAAGGAAAAGGAGTGAGGACTCAAATGCAAGAAGAATTTATATATTTTTAAAAATAAACATAACCACAAAGCAAAAACCCACGAGCGGAAAAAAAAAATCAAACTTGAAATAATATACCACTGGAACGGAACATACAGCACAACGGGGAAACAGGAAATTCACGACAACGATCCGACACAAGACTAAAAACAGGAGGAGACTATAAAGGGTACAAATCAGGAGGGAAACAGGTGGGGCCAATTAAATAATCAGATAATAAGAAGGATGGAGTCCAGACAGAAGACAAGAGCACATGGTCCAGAAATATACCAAATGTGCAAATCAAGACAGACATGTGACAACTGGCTGTTGCCGCAATCCGCCCCAAGACACTTTACAACATTGAGAAAATAGTGATAATAAATGTATCTTTAATTAAAAAAAAACTTTTTGTAAGATTACCTGTGGCAGTTGTTTTTACGAGTTCACACTTACAAATGATCGAATGGAGTAAAAATTATAAGCATATTAGGCGCACTGTCCAAGGGCTTGGAATTTGGCACAAACCCAGAGTTATGCCCCGCATTGCAGACCGTGAGTGAGGAACGGGGTGGCGGAGGGATGCAGAAAACTGTCGAGATAACTAGGTGAGTCGTCTCTCGGCTGTGTATATACCTCTTCTCGCGCTGATTATATAGACCATTTGAACGTGCTCCTCACAAACTTTGTTTATAAAACATAATTTTTCTATAATTAAATCACTGACAGAGATCCCTCCCCTATCAGCCAATCACTGTGGTCAAAGCTAGTAAGCGTGTTGACATCATCCATTGCAATGAGGTCAACCCCGCCCTTACTCTTAGCTTAAGACTTCTATATATTCCTTAGTAAAAGTTGATCTCAGCAGCTTTGTGAATAGGTTTTAAGAGAAAACTCGTAACTAAGAACTTTTACTGCCATTTAGGATAACGCTTAGTGGTAAGATAAAATGTTTTGTGAATACGGCCCCTGGTCTTTAAAGGAACTATGCAAATCGGGTAACAACACAAAACACGGCTGGTTGTTGATTGGAAGGAGGCAGACCTTTGTAAGAAAGGCACATTGTTTAAGATGACAAAATGATTGGAGAAGTCCGGCATACATCACTAGAGATTCCATTTGTCATTTCACTGGAGAGGATCGGATATTTTGATTAAAAAATAAATGAATAAATAATACAAAAAAATAAAACAATGAACTGTTCGCAAATAAGATCAATTATGTGTCTTTTGAAAACAAATAAGATGAATTTCCATTTCATGCCAACTTTAAAATCAATTGCCAGATGTGTACTGTGCGGAGATGCTGCCAGTGTAGAACTTTCCAAATCAGTCACTTATGAGACTTATTATCTAGGATGATTAAGTTGCTGTCTTAAAACAAAGCCAGCTGCCTATGTAGGTGGTGACGTAGCACACTAGGTCCTGGATCAGAGCTACTGTAAACAGGTCTGTCATTATTGCTAAATCACTAATTGTTGCTTAGACTACATGATCATCTAGACAATAGCTTTGAGTACATTATGACTTCAATACAATGAAGCCACCAAACGCTTGACAAAGAGCTTGACAATAACAACTTCTTTACTCTCTCCCCTCCCTCCATCTGTTCCTGTGTACAATCTGAAATCTCAAACACGAGTCTCTCTCCACATCCCGCTGTTCCAGCCTCGCCTCTCTATTGGTTGAACTTGTTTGCAATGTCGCGATGTTGAGAGCAAACCCAGGTCCTGTGTCAGAATGGATGACAGCGGACAAGCTGAAGTCTGAGCCTGGGGGACAGCAGCAGTCTGGAGGCAAAGGTGTGACATTTTGACAAGGCGCTTTTGTCACACTAAGTCATTCGGTAACTCAGGGCCAAGGCCATCCCCACAAGGAACCATATCTTCACACAATGCTGTCCAGGAAGAGTTCGGCCCCATCGTCCCATTAGAGCCCCTGCTGTCTGATTCACCAGAGGGTTGATCTATCTAAAAGCATGTGTTTTAGCATTCGATTTTTCAGGATCACTAGATACTCTGTTTTTCTTTCTGGGCTTTTTTTGCAGCAGTTTAAAACATCACTGTCACATGTGGTTACACAATCTGACAGCTCATCAGATAGTACTGCTCTAAAACAAGAAATCCTTAGCGAGTGAACGAACAAACACGTTTTTTTTTCTTTTTTTTTTCTCCACGGTAGAGACTTTCAGTTGCCTTCTATTATTTTTATCCAGTACTAATGATATCAAAATCAAGTAAAATTTTTCTAAAGGTTCCAAAACAAAATCACCTATCAACCATACCTTAGAATCCATGGAAATAACACCAAATTTGGCACATACCAATTCAAACCAAATATCTATAGGAAAAAAATATATTTAACTTTCTTTTTTCATGAGACCACTTGTTTGATTAATGAGACACACAGCCTAATATATCAAGACCTACTGTACCTATCTACACACACGCACGCACGCACGCACGCACGCACACACGCACACACACACGCACACACACACGCACACACACACACACACACACACACACACACACACACACACACACACCATGTTTTTGGAATGGAAATGTTAGGTTATAACATTATAAGTGTCACTCAAAATCTTACTGCCACCAAACTTTTAAATTGTAGTGTGTATATATACAAAACAATACACAAAAATATCGTCATAAATCACTTATATATCATCAAAATATCACTTATTCTTGAGATAAGGGGACAAAATATGTTTTAGATGTTAGTTTTTATTATTTAATAATACATTATTATAAATTGATATATTTGTAGACAAAGGTCTCAGCTAATGAACCATGTAAAGGAAAATGTTTTTGTTTGTTTTTTTTCTAAAAATGTTTCTTAATTTGTGTCAACTCCGTCAGACGCATTAAAAAGCATACTGTTTTAATTTGATTCATCCAACAATAGTGTAAAGTCTTCAATTATGTAATAATGGTGTTCAGTAAATGAGCTAATCTTTAAATTTTTTCCTGGGTTAGGGTTATGATGAATAATCCAATTCCTAAATTCCTTAAATCTTATATAGCAAATAATAATAATTTAAAAAAATAATATAATCATTTCTGGGTCTTTAAAGCACCACTACAACTATATTCCAACCGAGGAAACAGACATATCACTCAAAGCGAACCACAGCTGCAACAATTAAAACATTAAAGAGCCACAAAAGACCAGAGGGAAAACACAAACCCATCAGAGACATGACCACACATACAGCCTAAACAGAAAGACCACCTGCCAAACATGCTGTTGGTCCTCTGTGTCCTGCCAAACAGTGCCGACCCACAGAGGAATGTACTCTACAAGACCCCTGAAGGTGTCCTGTGGTATCTGGCACCAAGACATTATCAGTGAATCCTTCATGTCCAAGGTGGAGCCGCAATGGATTAAACTTGTTCTTCCAGTACATCCCACATGTTCAATCAGATTGAGATCTGAGGAATTTGGAGGCCAGGGCAACACCTAATTGTCACCGTAATGTTCCTCAAACCATTCCTGAACAACGTGTGCAGTGTGGCAGGGCTCAACATTCTGCTGAAAGAGGTCACTCACTAACATCAGGCAATATCATCTTTATGAAGGGGTAAGTAGGTGCCATGTGTCAATTGATGGCCATATGACTGGTTTCCCAGCATTGTCCACAGCATCCTCAACCAGCTTGTCGTCTTCCCACAGTGCATCCTAGTGTATCCTTCCCCAAGTAAACAGCGCACATGTACATGGCCAACACTACAGGTTCAGAAATGCTATGACCCAGTCAAATGACCATATTTGGCCCTTGTTTAAGTTGCGCTGGTCTTTACTCCTGCCAATTTCTCATGCATCCAACATGTTTTCTACAAGAAATGATCTAATCTAGCTAGACATGTTGCCTTGTTAGGAGCTAGTCAATTTGCTTCACCTATGAGTGGTCATAATATTTTAGCTTGTCAGTGTACACATAATTGCTTTAAAAAATATGTATGTATGAAGCTGGCTTGGCCTGCATGTGACTGGCCATTCTAAGCCTTCCTCCCAGGTTCTCACCTATGTTTCCCCTTCATCCTGGTTTGCACACATTAGCATGGCGCTGCTGAAGCTCCCTGGCGGCGCATTACTTCAGCTCTAGGCACCCAGCGGGCTGCCCACACTGACGCTGATGGGTATTGGCAGCCCATGGCCACTGAGAGAGGTGCTGTGGTCCAACCGCCAGCAGGGGGTGGTGTGCAGAGCGTGCAATCACACTTACACAGAAAGACACACACACATACAAGCAGATGTACAAACACACCTGGGTCTGCCAGATGCTCAGCTTAACCCTCTGCCATTATTCAATTTCCACAGACCTCTATTGGCTGAGCTCTGAGGGCCGTAATGCCAGAGGGGAGAAAGACATGCTGAAATTAGCCTCTCTGAAAACGTATAATCCATTTTCACTGAAAAAAGTAACACTTGGGTCAAGCTATAATAACAACATTTGTGATAAACACCACAACAGTCAACAGCAGCCATCGTTTGGTTGGTTGGTTGAAGACATTTCGAACAATTCCTACAATTTGCAAGCTATCCATAATAAACAGTGCTGTATGCCAGATTAGAATTAGCGTGCATCCATACTCATTCAGCCATGGCTAATATTGATCATAACCACTTCCACAATGAAAGAGGCGATCGTGATGGTTCTCTTGGCTTTTTGAGCTGAGTTGTGGAATGTAAGGCTTAAACTGTCACCAGTGTTGGGAAATGCATTCATTTATTTTTCTCACTTTTAGCTAACTCCCGAGTAGTAACTAGACATTGGAAGTGCTATGGAAACATGAATTATAAAAAAAGGAAACAATGGGTCTGTTCCAAAAACTAGTGCACCACCTCGCTGCCAACATTAGCAGTTGCCATCTAAGGTAGTATTCTAAGAGTGACAGACTGAATGACAGACCTCCTATAGGCATGCAAACAGACCTCACAGGTGACTTCCCTCGCAAATGATTCCAAAAGAGTGCAACAGACGTGCTCCGGAAGTAATCCCATAGGGAAATTGTTTTTAACGATAACTTATAGGCCTAAACCTTTAAAGACAGACCTACTGTGAGCTATGAGGTTGTTCATCTATGGTATATGCTTTTGTTGAAACTATTAGCCTGCATTATTTGAGCTTATTTAAATAACTGTGATTAACAACTGAATTTACTGGTGGAACAGCTATGAATCTATACAAATCTCTACCAATCAGAGATTCTACCAATCTATCCAATTGTGCAATCGAGTCAGTCAACCACTCTCAAACAACTTAAAGCTTTTACAAATTTTTTTAGTAAAATATCCAAAAACCACTAGGCCAGTTTTATATATTTTGTTCAGTTGAGTACTTACAATATCCCAAATGTTTCCAACTATTTGTAAATCGTGAGAAATTGCTATTTTAACCAAGGAACCGGGACGAATGAGGGAGTCGCCTGTCGATTGCCATTTGCCTCGGTTTCCTCGGTTTTATTTTGCAGAAACGCTTTACTCTTACTTCAGTGTGAAGAAGTGTCATAACAGCCGCCGAGCGAACGCACAGAGTAACGTCATAACATAATTTTCACACACTCAGATGTATCTAATATGATAAACAGAGTATAATAAATACCTCATAATAAATAAATACAATAAATACCTCATACTCATGACCGGAAAACCGGAAGTGGCGCCGGCGACTGTGTCATAATAAAAGTCCCGCCGCTCTTCTTATTAACAATAGCTCCAGCGCCCTTGCTCAGCTCCATAACACTCGGTCCTGCTCTGCTTCATTCTACAGTAACGTTAATAATCGCATCCATGAACATGATTTCTGCCCGAGTCTTATCCTGACTCTTTCCCACCGGCTGTGAGGTGAAGACCACATGTCCCAAGATTCTGCCTTCAAACGTGGCATCATCAAACTACGCCTTTGTTTCGAACAGGCGACCTCTAGTGGACGGAAAAGTTACATAGTGCAGCTTTAAACATTTGTACATATATGCAAATTTTGCAAAAAGTTAAATATATTGTTTCTATAATCATAATCAACAGTTTTACATTGATCCATTGTTTTTTGTTTCGTTTTTTCCATTGTCATTTTTCCCTCTCATTAAAGGTGTTCAGTACACAGTCTTGTACATTTTTCTTTTCATTCGATTTTTTTCCCCCTTCAGATTAAAGTCTGTAATTTTGTGATTCACCTCATAGCTGGTTGATTTGGTTCATGGATTATACCTATTTAACGGAAACTATTTAAAAAAAAAAATCCCTATGGGAAAAATGCTTCCGGAAAGAAGGCCACTAAAAGCAGTTTGCTGGCACTGTTGTACTTTTTATGGTAGCATATTTCCAATCTGTCAAGCACAAAAGGGATCACAGGAATCAGCGATTCCCCTAGAAGTATAACAAATGATAATGGATAAATTGGCAAACTTTTAATTAGAATAAACTAGATTGAATTATTTCCTATTCATAGTTTTTGGCATTGAAGGAATTAAAGTGGAAAATTCTCAAACTTCATCCGCTGGATTCTGCTTTATAAGGCAGCAAAATTAAAAATTCACTTAAAAAAACGTGGAAAATGGAACTGCCTTAAAGCTACACTATGTAACTTTTCCATCCACTAGAGGTCGCCTGTTCAAAAGAAAGGCGTAGTTTGATGACGCCACGTTTGAGCGCAGAATCTTGGGAAATGTGGTCTTCACCTCACAGCCGGTGGGAAAGAGTCAGGATAGGACTCGGGCAGAAATCATGTTCATGGATGCAATTATTAACATTACTGTAGTATGAAGCAGAGCAGGACCGAGTGTTGTGGAGCTGAGCAAGGCCGCAGGAGCGATTGAAGAGCGGGACTGTTATTATGGCATAGTCGCCGGCGCCACTTCCTCTTTTCCAGTCATGAGTATGAGGTAATGCAACTCTGTTTATCATATTAGATACATCTGAGTGTGTTGAAAAGGAAGTTATGACATTCGCTCGGCGGCTGCTATGACACTTGTTCACACTGCAGTGAGAGTAAAGCGTTTCTGCTAAATAAAACCAGAAACCGAGGGTAACGCAGATATGACGCAATCGACTGGCGACTCCCTCAAACGCATAGCTCACATGTTCCGGTTCCTCGGTTAAAATAGCAATTTCTCACGATTTACAAATAGTTGGAAACATTTGGGATATTCTAAGTCCTCAACTGAATAAAATATATAACACTGGCCTAGTGGTTTTTGGATATTTTACTGCAAAAATCTTACATAGTTCACCTTTAAAATGCTGTTATAAAATGACAAAATGTTCAAATCAACAGAAAACAAGATTTGATTGAAACGATAATGGCCAACAGACAAACGGATAATGGTTGCAGAGGCCTGAGTAAATCCTGATTATATTACACACTTTACTTGCAACATATTACACCAACATTGAGTGGCACCGCAGTATTTATAAATATGTGAACTTAAAAGTTAAGTAATAATACATTTAGCAATAAAGTATTTACATTGTACATCTTAACATTCTGTTAATAATGTACAATTAAATCCATCCACAACCAGGAACATGTCTAGATCTGCCACTGAGCCGCTGGAGCTGCACATCTGCAGTCTATCACTTAGACATGACAGACTCAAATAAGCCAGTCATGAGCGCACCACCCCTACATCTGTCCTCCACAGCCCCACAGATGGCTAAATTACAGCCTACAAAACAAACGTGGCCCAAAAAAATTTGAAAAATCAATTATATTGAGGTATATAGGCTTTTAGGAAATAAGAAACCCATGAGCGCTCATCTATTTGTCTGATTTGTGAGACTATAAGAGTTATTGGATAACTTCTGAGTAATAGCATTCAATTTTGCCCATCATGCTACCTAATAATCAGAAGGGTGTTAACATCATTTTCCTCAGTGCTTATGGCTACTGGCCATTTAGGTAATATCTTTAAGAGTGCCTTATTTAAATTGGATGAAATAGATCAGTTTCACACACGCCATTAACAGAGACAGATGTAGCCCACAGCAGCCCTGCCGAGAGTTACAGACTTAGACACATTAACCGAACAAAAGGACATAATTTAGTCTGACGGCTAACCCAGCACGAGATAATTGTACACTGTGAAAGAGAGGTCCGAGAGGGTCAGTTCTCAGAGGCCACTGATACATGTTTTGTACAATAAGCCAATACGATGTTAAATTATCCCAATCCAGCTGCTTCCTCACTTCTAATATCGCCCAGAGGACTCTTCTGCCAAACCTCAATGTCACCACAAGAGCAGATACTCCGGAAAGAAACTGATACTACATACGCACACCAAATGATGTACGAGTTAATAAGTAAAATGCTTAACAGATCTACTGCAACCAATCACAAAAAAAAGAACTAAAATCTTGGTTCTCAAGGAAATTATACTGTGCATTTTGCATAATTTTGCAGCTTTTAATTAAATACAAAAAAAGACTACAACGGAATGCAGGATAAATATAGCAGAATTTAATAAAAAAATTAATATAATGAATTATATACGAAATTATATTTTAAATTAAGAATTAAATACATTTTTTTCAGTACTGTAGAAAGTAATGAAATATAAGAAGTATAATAGAAAAAAGAAAGAATATAGTTTGCCTATAAGAGCATACATAGAGCTGTAGTAGTCAGGCAGTTTTACACCTGGAATGCAGTGTCAAAAATCCCTATAGTATATATAAAAACCTATTCAATACACACACACACACACACACACACACACACACACACACACACACACACACACACACACACACACACACACACACACACACACACACACACACACACACACACACACACACACACACACACACACACACACACACACACACACACACACACACACACACACACACACACACACACACACACACAAATCAGTAATCAATCATCTCAGTGTTTCATTTCTTTCTCATATGTACTGTACTGTACATTCTTGATACATTCTCAGTGTTAGACAGCTAAGGGAAATGGGTACTACACACACACAAAAACACAACCAAGAAGGTATATTACATTTGAAGTGTTTGCAATGGTGGCTGAGAGTGATTTCAGTGACAGGACAGCAGGTGCATGTGTGTGTTTATTTATGGACAGGGGCGTGGGGTTCTGATTCTGATGTCAGGTGAGCTGAGCGTGAGGACAGCCAGCAATGAGTCACACTCACAGCAGGGTCAAAAACAGACAAGTATGTGCATGTGTGTGTGAGAGAGATGGAACGTTTTTAATGCACCCGACTCTGAACACTGAGAATTAAAATTCTGTCACAGGTTTGTCAGGAAACAAACATAAACAGCATTTCAGAGATTACTGCCATTTGGAGAGAAAAAATTATTATGCACTGAAGAAAAAAAATATCTGCAGAATTTTGAGAAATGTACATGGTAGTTTGTGTTGAATGACGTCAAATAAAATCGAATTAGCCATTACTAACATTACTACTAGTATACTATATTATTATTATTAAAAATATGTTTTTAATTGTTTTATAGTAATGGGCTCAGGACATGGACTTTTTAAAATTATTTTTAACTCTTTCCCCGCCAAACACAAATTTTTCCGTTATTTGTGAGAAAACGCTTCCCTGCCAAACACAGAATTTTCTGAGTTTCCGTGTTTTGACTGTTATACGCTAGGGGGGCGCTATTACGCATCTTCTGAATGAGTACAGAATCTCCTGATCAAAACACAGGTGAAGAAGATGCAAAAAACAAGCGAGTGTATGAAAGCAGATACATATGTAAAATAACGTGATCATCAACAGTAAACAGCATATAAATCAAAACTATCTAATTTTACTGAATGAAATGTCGACCCAGGACGAGCTATAGGACTCCATCTTCTCCATCTGTGTCTGATCATCGTTCTGAATCCGATCTGGATGGAGTCTTTGACAAAAACGCGATTTTCTCAGCTTTTTGCTCAAAATTTTGCTTTTTTTAATTAAACTTACCCATATTTAAGTGTTGATAAAAAGAATGCATGAAGCTAGAATAAAACTTTTTTTGTTTGTTTGTTTAAAAGCAGAAGGTCTGTTCTTTCTTTTGATATATTGCATGCTCAGATATTCATACAACAAAATATTCTATGGGCTATTACATTTTTGTGAAAATAGTCATAAACCCTGGCGGTGGATTTTTGGAGCTTGATTAAATAAATATTTTGTTTATAATGAGGAGGACGCTTTGAGCTGTAAAACTTGCAGGGTGTTTTAATGGTACAAAGACCTCTTAGTGTAGGCCTATAAGTCAAAAGATCAAAGCAAATATGATTTCTCATGTCATGCCCCTTTAATAAATGTAAAATGTCTTTTTAAATGCATTCATCTGATGAGATTGATTTTTATAAATACATAGTGAGTTCATGTTAATAAGTTTGCTGATAGATTATGATAAAAGACATTTCATATCTAATTAAAATCATGAAAATGGATTGAACTATAAAAAAAATCCCTCAGATGTAAAGAGGGGACTTTGACTCCTCATTTCACAAATCCACCATACGCCATTGATCCATGTACCAAAGTAAATCGAATGAACGTCTGGTGTTTGTTTAAAAAAGGTGAAACGGATTGAGGCCTGTGAGAAGCTGTTGTTGTGGGCTGTGATAACATCATCTAAACTATGTTCGGATCTCTGTGGACTTCTGTCTGCTTCCTTAATTTGTCTGGGAAATTGGCCAAAAGAAATCATCCTGATGAACTGGAGCTCTGTGGCACTTCATGCTTTAAAAGTAAATTGAAGCGAATTGCGCCGTCAATTTGCATTTGGAGCAAGAACAGCAAGAAAAAGCAAGAACAGTATCTAGTCAAAAACAAGTTTAAGGGTGGGGTAAGTGGTATTTCAAAAATGCTTTAGAGTGTCTCGGGCCGAGTACCAAAACAAACTTTGGCCAATCAGCCAATCAGCAGTAAGGGGCTGGTCTACTAATGATGGGAATAAGAGAGTCCTCAGTGCACGTCATTATTCAAAAGACATGACACAGGACGGACATTAGCCGAGCGACGACTAGTAGTGGGAAGTTCGGATCATTTTACTGACTCGGATCTTTGAATCTCGTTCAGCAAAATGAACTAATCTTTTTTTTCAAGTAATTTCGTTAATTTCAGCAGAATCTAATTAAAATGTTACATGCTATATTTTTCAACACATTTAGTACTTTTGGAATAAAAAATAAACTATAAGCTAATGCAGCCATGGCCAAACTTTGAGAAAAGATTAATTAATTGCTTAAGCTGGGTCTTCAGGCTATGTATGCAGTCTGTTAGTTCACCTCACCTCCCGATCCAAATCGTTCTTTCCTTTGTCACTTCACATTTAAACACGTCTGTTCCCTGGAAAGATTAGTTCACCTCTCGTGTCTTGGGTATGAGCCGTTAGTTACGTCATCATGTCTGCCCTGGGCCGCGACAGCCTCATATGTAATACATGCGTCCGGAAACAGAATTGATTTGTTAATCTCTCGAGTCTTCGGGTTTGAGTCATTCGTTCATCAAGTCCCAGCCCCATAGGCAAGGCTATGCAGTCACCGGAAACAGAAAAGACTCGAGAGGTGAACTAATCAATTCTGTTTCCTGGACAGAACATATGGGATATTGCGCAAGCAAATGGAGACAACCCGTTATTCTCGAGTCATATTAAAGATTCGTTCAAAATGAACGAATCGTTCATGAACGACACATCACAAGCGACAACAGAAAGAGGGAGATGGCAGAAAAAAAACAAATGTGGAAGATGTCTGTGGAACAAAAGAAAGCTTACGATCAGGCAAGAAGTAGGACCCGTGTAAATATCAGATCAGCTTTCCAGCGCTGGAGAGAACTCAAGGAGCGAAGGCCGAGGTTGCTTTATTTCTTCTTGATAAGCGAGTAACATTGGTTTTGTTTTGTTTCACAGAACTAATATATGCTGGCTTTTGCTTGAATATGCTCGTGTGTCATGTTTGCTTGCTTGTCCATTTGCGATCGTATTGTCATTCCCCTCAGCGATGATAAAGACCCATTCATTTCCACGCCGTATAAGCCTAGAGCGTCTAAACCTCCTCCACTGTCTGTTTCAAGCGTCAGCTCCCAAAGTGTGTCCGAAAATGTGTGAGGTGGAGCTATCAAAATAGGGGCGTGTTTGTTTTGGTTATTTGAAATCAACATCGATTACCAGAAAGCAACATCGGTTACCCCACCTTTAAATGTGAATACTGTCAATGCTTTCAGTAATTTTATAATTATATAAATCCTGAAAATACAGTATGCTTGTTCCTTTGGTCAAAGTAATGGCAAGAGAATAACAACAGATGCACGAGCATATACCTGACCATTTGTTTGAGTGTGGAAGTGTGAAAGTGCCTGAATTGCATGTATGTATGTAACCACTGAAGCATGTTCTGTTCAGATTCAATTTGCATTAACTGATCACCTTCTATAACCATTAACACAAGACAACCATCACATCTGAATGACTGACCACTGTCAACAGAAAAGAACCACATCACCAGAAAAATCATTTCCAGAGCCTCTTTTAAAGGGATAGTTCACCAAAAGGGATAGTTTACTCACCCTCATACCATTTCAAACAAGAAGTATAATGTTCTTTATTCTTTGGAATTAATCAGAAATTGTTTCCATGTTATTTTCCACGCAGTTACACGCTTAAAAAGGATGCAAAAGCACCATAAAAGTATCACAAACGTACAACTTGTACACTTTATTCTTGGAAAGATAGCTGAAGAAAGATTACCAAAAATCATAAAGGTTAAATAAATTATGACAGAATGCTCAGTGAACCATCTCTTTACATTTCATCAGCAATTTCCGCAGGTCTCCAAAAAGCTGAATCCAAAGATCAACTACAAATCACCTCACCTCAGAAAAATGTCTGCCCACTGTAATTTACATCATTATAATGAACACGGTTATATTGTAATGAACTGACAGCTTGAATGAACCGTTTTGAAACTGTTTGGACAAGGGCAGCATAATTGCTGGAGGAAATTTGTAATTACAAATCTTCATTGTCATTCAACAGACGCTTGTTATTTAAAGCACACTGCAGGACATCGATTGTAGGCAAAGTCCCTTCGGAGCAACCTTAGGTTAAATACCGTTCTCAAGAGCTACAGTTTGTGGGGAGAGAGCAGGAGTCAACAACCACTGTCCAAAGACATGCAACGTCCTCCAATGGCAACCCAGGTTGAAACAAAGGAAATTACATTGAAACACGACAAAGGTCATGGCCTGGATTAGCATCTTTATGTGCTGGTGAGCAGAACATCAAATAAATCTTCTCCTCCTTTACATTTCTCTCTCTCCACTCCATGCTGACAGCTCTATGACATTAATCTGGATACTGTATAAATGTCTGAGGATTTTCTCCCTCGTATTAACTCTCTGACTCCAAGAGAACTGGATGTCACTGGGAATATTAGGTTCACTGATCCAGGGTCAATGGGAAAGAATATCTTGACTATACTATTCTCCACAGGCCTGAGACAGAAACGAGTATGAAAAGCTGTGGATTAAGAGACTATTATAATTTTTTTTCAGCTTGCTGCTTTTCAAGAAAAAGCCAGAAATGTGACTTACACTTGATGCCCATCTAACAAGCCCTGCATTACCTGCCTGTAATTTCATTCACACTGATCCAGACCCTTACGGACGCCCTGCTATATGCCACACTGCACATATATGAATCTCATGAAACCTGTCAAAAAACAGATTTTATACAGTCCCAACAAATCAAGAAAAAAAGAAGAAACTATATATTTGTCAGGATATTAGGATTTAAGGACCATTTGTGGTCAGTAAGATTTTCAAATTTTTAAAGAAAAGATCACGTTTGATCAACTTAACCGATCCTTGATGAATAAAAGTACTTAAGACATTTATAATGTTACAAAAGATTAATATTATATGCAAATAAATATTGCTCTTTTGGACTTCCTATTGTTTTCAACAGTGATGATAATATGAAATGTTTCTTAAGCAGCAAATAATCATCTTAGAATGATTTCTTAAGGAAAAATTCTGCTTTGCTGTCACAGGAATAAATGACCTTTTATAAAATATTGAAATAAAAAAAGTTATTTTTCAAAATATAATAAGATTCCCCAAAAATTCCCTGTATTTTTTACTAATACAAAAAAATACAGCCTTGGTGAGCAGAAGAGACTTATTTCAAAAACATACTACCAACCACAAGAGTATTACAGTAATTATAATTACAGTAATCATAATTAAATTTTTATCTTTTGTAAACCTTTTATTTATTTATAGCATGGTCTGTCTGAATACTCGATTCTGATTAGCTGGAAGGTGAGCATTAAAACCATTTAATGCACAGGTAGTTCCAAATCAGTTTAATCACTGTTCTATATTTATGCGCTGCTTTCATTGAAGCACACACACACACATACCTGTATGTCACTAGCACACAGAGATCAATCGCGCTGCACACACACAGAAAAAGAAGCACAGAAACTTGTCAACACTGTCCCTGCAACTTTTATTAATAAATTAGCTTCGCCACTTAATCGCTACATTACATTACTCAGCAAGTAGGTGGTAACGTTGCTGTTTTTGAAGTAATTAAACTCACAGCTTCAATGTTAGAGAGACGCTGCAGCCGTAGGTAATTCACACGCACATCTCTCTCTCTCTCTCTCTCTCTCTCTCTCTCTCTCTCTCTCTCTCGTGCAATAGGCTAATTCATTCCAAGAAATGTTATAATTCAATCAAATAGATGTAACCTTACTGCACTACTTTATCTCTGTCTCATTTAAATTGGACAGAATGCAAGATCTGACAAGACATAACTGACAAAAAAAACTGTCATTTTAACCCTTCCAGTGGTGTGAATGAGAGTGAATGCATGCAGTTATTTATGCATGCACATATGTATATACATAAATACTTAATATAAATAAATGCATAGCTGCGTATGTACTGTATGTGCCCGATGTGCTGTGAACACCATTACTGTAGCGCTGGAGGAGGTCTGGTCCAGTCGCTTTGACAGTGACAAAGCACTGCCATTTCAACTAACTCCCATGGTTCACTGATTGTTCTCTTACGCCTTCTATCTCACTCTATCTGTGTGTGATGAGCATATCGGTGGCTTGGCTCCACTAGAGGTGAAAGGTCACAGAGTAGGGCAAACACACAGACATTGTTCATCTCTCTTCATGCTTTTCCTCTGGGAGTAAATATGGTCTTCTAACCCCTTCTCTTCACACAGCCTCTTCCCTTCCATTTGCCTTTGTATTTTGTTCATTCTCCTGCTTCCTCTATTTGTCACTGCTTCATGCTGTTCTGGGCACAGCCTATAACAGCCCCTGCCAACAGCACAGTTAGAGACTCAGTGGTCCTCCTACCTGCTTATTGACAGAGTCTTAACAGACAGCAGTCATGACCTCCTTTAGACAGACACACAGAGCAAAGCAGACTGCGCACACATATGTCTCACACACACACACACACACACACACACACACACACACACACACACACACACACACACACACACACACACACACACACACACACACACACACACACACACACACACACACACACACACACACACACACACACACACACACACACACACACACACACACACACACACACACACACACACACACACACACACACACACACACACACACACATTATCTGATTCCGAGGCAGGCCACAGTAAGTTTAATGGAAATGTTATTTGTTATTGAGAGAAAAAGCAAATGAGGACAAGGTACACTCTGATACACTCTAATCTGAAACTAGAAAATAACATTAACCACAAGAAACTGTTTTTTGTTTTTTTTTCTCAATCTTTTCAGAGAACAGCAGCATAATTCCTCTTACAGCAACATGCACTACAAGGTATCTTTTCCATGTTTTTGTCCAGACCAGTCTCAATGGGTTTAGAAACATCTCAATTTCTATGAAAATTTCTGCCATATTGCAGCTGGAACAAGAACATGCAACTATGACAACAATATTCTCAGGTACTAAGTATGTGTTTTTTTTAATTAAGATTAAAACGGTTTAATGTGAGTTTGAATATCATTTTGGGTGAACTTGATATCCATACTGAAAGCAAAAAAGGATATTTTACTTCAGATCTTGAAAAGAGATGAAAGGAAACAAGAGCACTGAAACTGAACTATGTGAACAAACAAGTGTATTTCATGTCAAAGATTGGATCAGACGCATTTTAAATGTATTCTAATAATGTTAAAATGATTTAATATTTATTAATTATTATGTACTTATCCATTTCGATGTGATTGCAGTCGGCTTAAAGAGAGAGAGAGAGAGAGAGAGAGAGAGAGAGAGAGAGAGAGCACGTCCACACGCTTTACTGATTGGCTGATTTTGTTGCATCTCGTCCCTGGAATCTAACCACATCGCATCTGGTTGCAACACGGTATTATACTTATTTTGTTTTTTACTTACTTTTGTCATTACATTATCTTATCTTTTTTCATTATATAGATATTTGCTGACTCATTATTTGAATGCCCACATCTTTGTGAATAAATACATATATATATATATATATATATATATATATATATATATATATATATATATATATATATATATATATATATATATATATATATATATATATATATATATATATATATATATACAGTGCATCCGGAAAGTATTCACAGTGCTTTGCTTTTTCCACATTTTGTTATGTTACAGTCTTATAACAAAATTACAGTTTGAAATCTTTGCAAATTTTATTAAAAATAAAAAACGGTAAAAAAAAAAATCACATGTACATAAGTATTCACAGCCTTTGCTCAATACTTTGTTGAAGCACCTTTGGCACCAATTACAGCCTTAAGTCTTTTTGAGTATGATGCTTCAAACTTGGCAAACCTATTTTTGGGCAGTTTCTCCCATTCTTCTTTTCAGGACCTCTCAAGCTCCATCAGGTTGGATAGGGAGCGTCGGTGCACAGCCAGATTTCAGATCTCTCCAAGGATGTTCAGTCGTGTTCAAGTCTGGGCTCTGGCTGGGCCACTCAAGGACATTTACAGAGTTGTCCCATAGCCACTCCTTTGTTATCTTGCCTGTGTGCTTAGGATCGTTGTCCTGTTAGAAGATGAACCTTCGCCCTAGTCTGAAGTCCAGAGCTCTCTGGAGCAGTTTTTCATCAAGGATGTCTCTGTACATTGCTGCATTCATCTTTCCCTTGATCCTGACTAATCTCCCAGTTCCGATTGGCAGGCTTCACTGTAGGGATAGTGTTGGCCAGGTGATGAGCGGTGCCTGGTTTCCTCCAGACATGACGCTTGCCATTCAGGCCAAAGAGTTCAATCTATGTTTCATCAGACCAGAGAATTTAGTTTCTCGTGGTCTGAGAGTCCTTCAGATGGCTTTTGGCAAACTCCACTCTACCATACAGGCCTGATTGGTGGAGTGCTGCAGAGATGGCTCTTCTTCTATAAGGCTTTCCTTTCTCCACAGAGAAACGCTGGAGCTCTGTCAGAGTGACCACCGGGTTCTTGGTCACCTCCCTGACTAAGGCCCTTCTCCCCCGATGGCTCAGTTTGGCCAGGTGGCCCGATCTAGGAAGAGTCCTGGTGGTTCCAAACTTCTTTCATTTACGGATGATGGAGGTCACTGTGCTCATTGGGACCTTCAATGCAGCAGACATTTTTCTGTCACCTTCCCCCAGATCTGTGCAACAATTCCTTGGACTACAAACAATTCCTTGGACTTCATGGCTTGGTTTGTGCTCTGATATACACTGTTAACTGTGGGACCTTATATAGACAGGCGTGTGCCTTTCCAAATCATGTCCAATCAACTGAATTTACCACAGGTGGACTCCAGTCAAGTTGTAGAAACATCTCATGGATGATCAGTGGAAACAGGATGCACCTGAGCTCAATTTTGAGTGTCATGGCAAAGGCTGAGAATACTTAAGTACATGTGATTCTTTTCGTTTTTTATTTTTAATACATTTGCAACTTCTTTCACATTGTCATTCTGGGGTATTGTTTGTAGAATTTTGAGGAAAAACATTAATTTAATCAATTTTGGAATAAGGTTGTAATAACAAAATGTGGAAAATGTGAAGCACTGTGAATACTTTCCGGATGCACTGTATATATGCGTGCTGCTCAACCACGAAACACCTAAAGCAGACACGAAGAAATGAAGCAAGCGTGCTGGAATTATGTTTGGGACCATTTTAAAAGGCTAGAGTTACACCTTCTTCATGACTATAAGAATGCATGTGCATTCACAGACTTTTGTTTTGTTCAAATGTAAATGCTGAATTTTGTGTAGGCCTATATGATTTATCTCATACAGGATGCATTTGGCTAAGAATTAATGCGGTATAAAGCGTGCTGGTGATCAGCTTCAGCGCGCAGCTCAAACAGTAATGCACAACTAATAATAACTATGATTGGGACTGTCATTTTTACATAATATTATAATGAGAACACTATTGTAATAAAACGCTGTGAATTCATTGGGTTTAGTTGCTGTGTTTCAGCGGGATGTTATGGAAAGAGCGCATCCACAGCAGGAGTTGCACATTCTGACTAGCACGCATCTGAGGCGGCGTTGGTGACACATTATATTAGTCGTTATATTTGTTTATTAAATAAGTAATTTAATAATGATCAATCACACCAACTCATTTTACAATCCTACTAGCCCTTTGTTTAGACTAAAAACCTGGCATTTTGAGCAGCATTTGCACACCCTGTCATGCTGTTGGCTATAAGCCACACCGATAGACGCAAATTGCAGTATAAAGTCTAACGATTAATCGATTAATTGATCGTTAATTTGATGGGAATAAAATTAAATTGACATTCCTAGCTACAACCAAAGGTCTTTTTTAAAAACACTTGGAATGCATGGTATATTGGTAATATATCAATTGTTAGCAAAAATTTGAGATTTTTTTTAGTTTATTATTGATATTGGATAATTAATTGTGCCTGCTCATTTCCCTCTTTTTTAGATTTTAGTTTTTTTAATTCATTTAGACAAAATGGTTAAACATTTTCAGAGACATCAGTTACGTATTGTTTACACAAGAAAATAATGATCAGCTTATTGTTATCAACCAGAATTGTTATATCATTTAATTTGCATCCCTATTCCATACAGAAATACACAAGATATGACAAGACAGGCCAACTAAACGCTATCCATTTATGCCTCTCTAAGGCATCATGCTGATACGGCTAGGAAAGAGAGGCACTGTGAAACTTCTGATGCCAATAAACCAAAAGGCCCATGAAGACATACCTACACAAAGCAAGTGTGAATGTGTCCGAGAAAGAGAGAGGAAGTGTGTGCAGGCATTTAGAGGTGCTGTTCGAGAGCAAAACAATCTGTTCAAACGGCTGTTCAACACAGAGCCCTGAGACCACAGTCTTAAAAGATTTTAAAGCAGTCACAGATGGACCAGAAGACTAATCTACTACAGCTATTGCGCTCGTGTTTGTTTGTGTTGAAGACAAATCCAGTCTCAGAAAGTATGATCTGTGGGTCAATGTCAACAGCATAAAAGATATTTGTCAGCACAGAACAGAGAACACCATTTAAAAACCTCAATTTCAGCTCAGGGAAGGAAGAGGACAGAATGCACTTCCCATCACCAGCCAGAAACAAGCACAGACGGCAAAAACGAACACCTGAAAAACACAATTTCAATATCAAAGGTACACCTAAATTAAATTAAAAATTTAAATGAAAACGATACACCTTAATCTCAAGCATTTATTGCTGTTCCACGTACATCACCCACACGGCTGTTACTCCAAGACACCTCAGTTGTCTGACACCTTTACTGTATCAAATAAAATTTTACAACACCATCTGTTTCTCAGACAGGAGACGAATATGAGCAACAGCATTTCAGTGACATCGATGAAGACAAAGCATTCCTTTTTTTGACTCTAATCCAAAACTTGAGATGAGATTTAGCATATTTGCCTGAAAGCAGCGTCAAAAAAAGCTCACTTTAAAAGGTCAAAGCTCCTCTACGTTAAATGGATATTTCACACAAAAATTACTCACCCTCATGTTGCTCCGAACCTGAATGACTTACTTTCTTCTGGGGAACACAAATTGAGACATTTTCAAGAAGATTCTGGCTACTGTCTTTCATGTAATTACAGTAAATAGGGTCTGAGGCCCCGTAAAAATATCTTAGACGTGGTCTGACTCTTCTAGCATACTCTTCACTCTGTACTATCATACAAAACTTCATAAGAGTTGAGAAATAGCTCACAAGTTGTATGGACAACTTGTATGGTTCTTTTTGAAGCTTGAAAGCTTATTTTTCTATTCATTCATGAGAAAAAAAAATGTATAAAGGAAAAAGTCATGCAGGTTTGAAACGACATTCGTTTTTTGGTTGAACTATTTCTCTGAGATAGTAGGTTCACTGTTCTGTTGGATTTCTAAAAGCGCACTGGTCAGATTTACGAACACAGCTGTACCGCCCAAAGTCCATCTGATCTGAAATTAGAGTGCTGTACCATCACTCAGCATATACTGACTATAACGCTCCATTACAACAGCACTCGGGACTGATCTGCGGTCGGCCTGAATTTACTGCACAGTGTCAAATTCACACACGCAAATGCTGTCGAAACGGAGGGAGGGGAGGAGAGCGATAGACAGCGAGAGATGGTAGTCCTCAGTAATTACTTTAACATGCTGTGACATAAATCACACACCAGAGAGTTCTTATTGAGTGCCTGGTGAGAAAAGAGACAGAGGTGATGGAGGGAGGGAGGAAGAAAAAGAGAAAGAAAGGCCTAGACAGACAAGAGGCTGACAGACTTTAAAGGGACAGTTAGCCAAAAAAAAAATGACAATTCGGAAATTGATTTTTTTCACCTTTACGTCATTCCAAACCTGTATGTCTTACTTTCTTATGCAGAACACAAAAGTAGACATTTTTGAATATTTACACTACATTTCAAAAGTCAGTGACACTTAAAAAAAAGAGAGAAATTAATCATTGTATTTAGCAATGATGCATTAAAGGGGTGGTAAAACACATTGTTTTGAAGGCTTGATTGTGTTTGTGGGGTGCACTGTAACATGTGTTAATGCTTCGTTTAAAAAAAAAAATCATTATTTTTCATATATTTGACATTTATTCTACACTGCTCTGTCCCTCCTTGTAAAACGGTCTGATGCTTTCCGGGTTGTATGAAGCCAGTCCCTCAAAAATACGCAATGGGCTCAGATTGGTTAGCTGGCCCAGTGTGTTGTGATTCGCTAACCGCAGTGCGGGTTTGTCGGAAACGTCACGCCCCTTACCTTACCGGTAAACTGTGGTCAGTATTAGAAACGATGGCGTCAATAAAACCACACCAATCTGAGCCCGAATCAGACCCAGAACATTTTAGTGAAGATGATCGAGCAGAACCTGTTCAGTCCTCAAGAGTAAAGACTGCGGATCTATAATCGCTACTGAATGGCACTGTTACTTTTGTATTTTTAGAACAATTATAGCCAAATATCTGTCGCAAGAACTATTAACCCAAAACACTAAACACTGGCTTTACTATAGTTAGCCAAATCACACACAGAACCATGTTTAGCAAGCCTGTAGATAAACAATATATAAAAGCTCTAATCAAAGAATCATTTACACTAATGCCAAGTTCGCTGTTGAGATTTTAACGTTAGTGTTTGTAATGTTAGGTGTTCGTCGGATAACGTTAAGTATGAATGAGCATTTAACAGACTGGTTTGCAGAACAGCATTGTCATCTGTTTACTTCCTTGCTACAACCTATTACAGGAAAACACATCGATGAAAAATAAATCAGACTTACAGGTTGTGGCCCGTAAACAGCTTCTGTTTGTAAATCCAGCTTTCAGGTCAAGCCGTTGTGCATATCCTGTATTGAACTCGCGAACATTGTGAAAGTTTTCCTCCGTGAAATGTGCTGCGGGAGGGAGCCCCGCGCGCGTCGTGCATTCACACACTGGCCGCGTTTGTCTCACGCAGCTGATGTTGTGCAAATCCGGTGTTGAACTCGCGAACATTGTGAAAGTTTCCCTCCGTGAGATGTGCTGCGGGAGCCCCGCACGTGCCTGTTCCCTTCTGTCTCATACACACGTGCATTTAACATATTGTATGTTAAACGCTCTGCAACGCACCCCTGTCCCAAGGAAGGCTGAACAAAGCAAGTACCCCAGACTTGCAATCCGGATGAAAATAACAGCGTTTCCTAGGCATCGCGGCAACAACACTCCAGCCTAACTATACCACAACAGCGCCGCGATACAAAATGGCGCCCCCGACCCCCCTATTTAATATTCTCTGAGGAGGGGTTTATGTAAATATTGAGCCTGGTGATGTCACCAACCCTGGAGGAATGTGTGTAGTCGCCTACTGGCCGTTTGCTGTAGTTCTTAGAAATGGATTTCTTTAAAAGCAAATATCTCCCTTTGCTTTAAACTTTGAACGTTGTAACTTTGCAGATGTTGTTTATGCTCAAGCAGCAACATTACACGCTAGCTAAAGTTAGAATAGTGAAATCGTGGTTTACCACCCCTTTAAATTGATCAAACGTGACATTAAAGACTCTTAAATTCTTACAAAACATTTCAATTTCAAATAAATGCTGCTCTTTTGAACTTTCCATTCATTAAAGCTACACTGTGTGATATTTTCCCCCATCTAGCGGTGACAAGGTATATGACCATCCAGTGAATATTAGTTTCTGTTCCTCTCAATTCCGATTTCGTTTTAACTCCTACGGTGGCCGATTTAGTCCAAAATTAACATGGCTTCCACTTCGACCGTGTCCACATTCGACACGGTGCCATCGAGTGTTAAAACGCGAAAAAGTATGTCCCTCTTTGGCTAATGTACTTTCAAGATGGAGGGGCAACATGGCGACCCGCATTCAAACCCCTCACGTATGTATTTTCAATGGCATATTATAAACTTACGAGAATACTTTATTACTTGAAAGAAGTAAATATACATTAATGAGCACATATATTTTTGAAAGAACTAAGTGTTTTTAGCTAAGAATAAACTAAAAAAGTTACACAGTGTAGCTTTAAATAATCCTGAAAAAATGTATCACACTTTTTCACAAAAATATTAAGCCGCTATATTTCCCACGCTATATGCAAAAGTAACAAATATGAGCTGCATTTTATTGATCATCAGCTAATTTCAAGATCAAAGTAAACAATATGAAAGAAAGCGGCATCAGTACTGGTAAGATCATTTAGTCTCACTATATTTAATGAAGATTATTTTGAGATTCAGGATGTAATGGCGAATTTTCAGTTTAATTTGGGACGGAGTGCTGTCATATCTGGCTAGCCTATAACATGCTCCCACACGTTTATTTTTAGCAATTTTAGGACAATACAATTTACATGTTGCTTCAACAACCAGATGCATTTACATTTGGAATGCATCTCAAACCACCTGATTTAAGTGATCGGATTTACATCAGTCTCGAAAGTATTTCGGAGGGCATTTACATCTGGTCTTTTCACGTTCAGATAGCTATCCAATGAGAGGTGTAAACAGGCTCAAAGATGTCTATTTTGAACTGGTTTGGAACATCAAAAGGCTGAATTTGCGTGGTCTTCTGCAGAATTTACATTATTGGCATATGTACTATCCCTTTAAGATCCTTCAGCCTCTGAAAAGCCTATGGGGAGAGAGAAAGGGTTAGAGGAGGAGACAGAAACACGAAAGACGCAGGCAAAGGCAGGTTGAGAAGGTGAGCGAGCATCAGCCTTGCCTGTGTGATGAGCTGTCATAGCAACACAGACCGGTCAGGACTGGAGATTAGTATTAACCTCGTGTTCCCAAGATCTCTTCAGGACACACAGGGCTGAATTAGACAGTCTGTCACAGACAAAGTGATATGTGAGGAAGGATCGAGGTCTATTAGTTACACCTTTATTACAGAGAGAGCGAAATCAAGGCTCTTGGCAATCCAGAGAGTGACATCCTGAAGCAATCAAGCAACTGTTCAAATACTACATATTAAACTAACAATGGCAATTATTTCATCATCCTATCATACATCAAGAGGCAAGACCTTTTATACAAAGAACAAAGATGAAACATTCTACTGACAAGGGCCTTCGAAATGAGGAAGACTAAAAAAAGGAACAAGGATATAGATTGAAAACCGATACTAAACGGTTTCAGAAGTGCTGACAGATTCTAATTTTCCCTCTCATATTGGGAGTCAAAGGTTTGGAATATAATTATTCCATTAGGGCACTGTGATGACGGGCGTTGTCATCCTTGGTGTGCTGCGGGGAGAGGATTGATGCCTAGGGGAGCATTACAATGAGCCAATTGAAGGTGGCTGAATGTCTTGTTCTAGATTTGTGGATCTCTCCAGGATTAAGACAGAATGTGTGGTCTAAGACTGACAAATATTGTTTTGTAAATGCCATTTGCAAAATTGGCAGTTTTTAACCTAAGGAATGATCAATCTTTTTTTCTTTTCTTTTTTTATATCTTATTTAGCTTTTTCACAGAAATTCTATTGGCATTTTACAAATAGTTCACCTGCAAAATAAAAAAAAATTTTAATAAAAAATGTACCCTAAAGGCCATTACATACTCTGCAAGAACAGAGAAAAAAGTTCTCACTCCCAGGGCTGCGAGAAAAAAATGACGTAATTTTGTTCTCGCAGCCCTGGTTTGGGAGTTCTCGCAGCTTGTTCTCGACACATCATCTGAGCAGAGCTTTTTTCTTACGGGTGTCCGAGAACTATTGTGTGATTGATCAGAAATTTAAAGTGGGCGAGGTTAATTTGGAGAAACGGAAATGTTCGGCACCTGCTTTTCTCGTGAAGTATGGAATGTCCTGTCCTACAGTATGTACCAAGCTTAACACTAAATGGCATTTTTCACACTTTTTCACTACTTTCATGGCATTATTTGATTTCCTGTGAAACAAAATGAGATATTTTCCATGAAACCACAGCTTTCAAGCTGCAAAAATTATTAAAAATCACCATACAAGCTTTGTAAAACCATCATATGACTCATGTCTAAACGTATTTATCTTCTATATTTATTGATATACAAGTCATACAATTGCTTTGTGTGAAAAACAGACTGAAATTGAAATCAAATAATTCATCTGATAATAATTTTTGCCAAAGCTCTGAAATTGAACAAATGTAAGCCAAAAACGTAAACTTACTTTTTTTACTATTTGTTTTTCTTGCATATGTAACCTGATTTGCATCTTTACAAAAATGCAATAACATTCAAAAGTTTGAGGTGAGTAAGATTGTCCTTTTCAATAAATTAATAGTTATTATTCAACAAAGATGTATTACATTGACCCAAAGTGGCAGTAAAGATATGTATAATGTTACAAAAGATTTCCACTTCAAATAAATGTTTCTTGAGCAGCAAATCATCCTATTAGACTGATTTCTGAAGGATCATGTGAGAATGAAGACTGGAGTAATGACGCTGAAAATTCAGCTTTGCCATCACAGGAATATATTACATTTCAAAATATATTAAAACAGAAACAGTTGTTTTAAATTGCAATAATATTCCACAATATTACTGTTTTACTGTATTGCTTAAATACATTTCGAATAAGTTCCTTTTGAGTTCCATAGTGGGAAAAAAAAAACTATTATTTAAATTTTGTGAGTGAAAGAAAGATGTATTTTACAACTAAACTTTCATATTGCTAGTTCATAGCTGAAGTTGAAGTGCTAGCAGTTCAAATGAAAAGATGTAAAAGGGTTCAGTTTTTCTATACATTTTACATCAGGGACACTGAATGTAAATCAGAAAGTAATTGACTGTATTTAGCCCTGCAGTTACACTGTACCTCAAATGCAAATAAAGTGACAGCAAACACTCTGGGACCTCATATCTAACACACTAAATCACCAATTAAAGTGTTTTGACAAGGGCAACAATGTGCACAAACTATTAAAAAGATAATGATTCATTTTGCCAACATATTAAATATGCAGGGAAAGGAGGAGAGAGATAATTTCCTCTCTTTCCTCCCTTATCTAATCTCTCTTATTACTAAATAATTAGCAAATTGCCACTTGGGCTTGATAAAGAGTACTCCACTTTAATTTCAATATTTCTGAAATGTAAACCATACGATATAAATAAGCCCCTAGTTCCCCAGAAGTGTGAAATGCGTTTCCTCTACATCATCGTACATTCACAGCTCGAACGTCCTCCAATATTTAAAGCATGTTAAATGAATCTCAGCACACTTTTGACCATAAATAAAGTAATGAAAGGATCTTTTCATCCTTCGCTCTCACCCCCTCCCTTGCTACCTACACGTAATAAAATCATAACAAGTTACTGAGACATCCCATTAAGCCATTGAAATAAATTTGGCATGCTGAGTAGACGTGTGTGAGTGCTAATGTCTTCTCAGAAAGTGCCTGTGTTTGCAGATTTCCTGCTACCGCTCACTAGCCGGCTAGCAGCTGGAGACGACCGTGTTTGAGCGCGCTCGTCTTTGTGGTAACAGCGAGTGGTGCTGATTAGCGCCCTGTGGCTGTTCAAGCAATGGGAGATTTGGGCCTCTGTGGGGAAAAGAAGACCTGTGCCCATCATGTATAAAAGGCTTTCACTGAGCCCAGCCAAATGAGAGTGTCAGCCAAACCAACGCAGAGACGTGAAATTCGATTTAAGACACTTTCCAAAGGAGTCTGAGTCCCCAAGGCAGCCACGGCTAGCTGGCAGAAATACACAAAAAAGGGAAAAATCAACTTTCGAACTTCAAACGACAGAGAAAACTCTGAGAAAAATGCACTTTAAACCCTTACCTATGTAATTCAAGTTATTCATTAATATTTCAACTTGATAATTCATTATTCAACTGCACAATTCAGACTGTATGTTTCTTGACTTCCCAGTTGCATTTTCAAATGTTGACACTGTAACTTAATGTCACTGTCACTGGCGACAACTCTGAAAGTCTCGTCGTTGACAACGACATGTGCGACGCCAAACCGCCTGCGTCAAGCTGTCACTCGCAGTGTGTTTAGATCAGCTTGTCGCTGCGATCTCGCAGCACTTAATCACTGCCTTGCTGACTAAACAGCAGTAGGAAGCTGGATTAAGTTGACTGGCTATTGTGTCAATTAGATACCTTTCCTCCAAGTCAACGCATGTGTGAAAGCCATTGTTAGAAACCACACTCTACTCACGACCTGTGAGCACCAGCTAATAAAGGATATGGGCTCAACACCATGCGAATGCACCAGTTGCGTGGGCAGGTGGTCTGCTTCAGGCAGAAGAAAACCACTGGCGCCAACTCGGGAAACGGCACGACCAAAGTGCTGAGGTCACTGCCTGCATCATCACATGGCCCCACCTCCTCGATGATGTCATCTCCCTGAGAGAGGCCGAAGTCCTCGCACAGCCCCGCCCCCACCTGGCTCACGCCAAGTGGCACGGGACACTCCTCGGTCGTCATGGCGACGGAGCAACAGCCTGTTGAAGGATAAGAAAAAGAGACATCAATATCCAGATATTTACCTTTTTTTTCTCAATAAAGATTTTTTTTAAACCACAATATCAATAATTACAGAGCAATGTTTACTGTAGAATGCACAGACAAAGCACATGACAACATTTTAATCCTAAATATACAGAGAGCCCAACTCTGTAGTCCAAGACTGCTGGAAGAAGCATCCAAACTCATAAATAAGCCTCTTCAGGTAGAATCCCATTCAGTCGTTCATATCTGCCTTTTCAATTACTCAAAAAGAAGCTAGAATGTAACTTGCAAATTTATAATTTATTGCAAAAGATAGGACTTTATTTCTTATTTTTATATCTAATTTTGTTTTCTTCTTCTACACTAGTATTTGACAAATGCAGAAGTTTTTTTTTTCAGACCAGTACTCGTCACATTTTATTTATTTAAATAGGTAATAATTTTTGGTTTTATACAGTTTATGTAGAACATAAAAATAAAAACAACAGAATCGATATATCAGTGAGCAAAACGTCTCGGTTACGTATGGTAACCCTCGTTCCCTGAAGGAGGGAACGGAGACGTACGTCGAACGTGACCGACTGAATGGGAACCCATAATGTGTATGTCGAACTTCGGTGTTA
The DNA here is from genome assembly GCF_949357685.1 of Gobio gobio. Classification (NCBI taxonomy): domain Eukaryota; kingdom Metazoa; phylum Chordata; class Actinopteri; order Cypriniformes; family Gobionidae; genus Gobio; species Gobio gobio. The sequence continues at coordinate 50,169,592 of NC_137097.1, read as the reverse complement.
AGGTGTAAATGTTAGGGCCATTTAGGTTGTGGAGAGTATTAATTTAATTTAAAAATAGATCCGTTCAGGATCAGATCAAATTTGTTGTGATTTATGCAGTATTCAATAAAGTAATAAAATTCAAGCATACTTAAACTAAACTAAATTAAAATAAATAAATATATAGACACTTTTAAGAAGAATTTAAAAAAACAAATACATCACCAATGTCTGCGGGTAAAAATGAAGGTGAAATTGTACTTGGCTTGTGACGTCGCAAAAGCAATCTCAGTGTCTCCCTCGAAAGGTTCATACATTATTGCTAAAAACCTGTTTCTCTATGGAAAAAATTGGGATTTTTTACTAAAACCCTACTGATGTGCTCAATAAGCCTAGATAGACTGAAATACAAGCTACAAGGAAACGGATAACTTTCGATTTGCTCATATTGTGCTGGTGCCATGTTTATGTGCCAGCGCTGAGCTGCTCTGTCGTCTGCTCTGCCTTTCATGAGGACTGGAATAAAAACAACTCCAAATCCGTAATGAATGCAGCAGCATATTGCGCTACATCCCCGTCCATTCACTCACTGCACACACAGTGACTCATAAAGCAGGAGATGTAAGCGTGGACGAGTTTCTGCAGCATCAGACGCATGCCTCACCTGACTGCGATTCTCACTGAAGTCCAGTACTCCATGAGTTTCCATTAGCCCTGCTCACTTCAATTAAACCTAACAAGCCACTTTCCTTTTGTCCTGGAACACAAAATCTACCTACTGTCAGTGTTGCTGTGGTGATGAGCTAAATCTAATTTGCAGCATCTCCCTTTTTTCCCTCTCCCTGAGTAGATGCTGAGGTGCCAACATCTAAAAAGCCTCTATTTGCAGCCATTATGGCTGAAAATGTAGCTAAACAGAAGTTCAACTGTAGCCAGCGAGAGAAAGGAGAAACGATATGAGCCATAACAACAGGACTACAGGGTAAAACGGTTTATCTTGCATTACTTCTTACTGTCATTTCGCACTTTGCTAATTTGCTCCTTATCATCTCTTCAAAAGTTTCACAGTGTCTTCATTTCTTTCCTCTCCTGCTCTTGCCTCCCTCTCGTCTCACTCTTGCAGGGAGAGCACTGTGGTAAGTCTCTCTCTTGTGTGTTAACGCTAAAACACATTAGCACTCCTAATGGGAGAATAGACACACTCTCACATTCAACACTAAAAGCTGCAGGAAGCCCCTGAGAGCTCGTGCTGACGCTTATGTTTAAATCAGCTGCATGCGCGCTAAAACACCTTTAGCTTAAGCACACATTTACCTTACGGTTAAATATTTACAAACTCAATACTCTAGTGGGAATAAAAATATTACTCTGCAATATTTTTAACAAAAACAAAGATTAATAGTACAGATGCAAAATATAGACATACGGGCTGATACTAATTACTAATTGCAATAAATATGTTCATGCTAAAGCCATTATTAAATGTGTAAGGTTTTGTCTGTTAAAAAAATAATGGAATTTAAAACAAAGACCCTATTTCCCCCCATTTAAACCAAACTTTAAGAAATTTTTTAAACAAAAAAATGTAACACAGAACACAGAATGTACTATATCAAATGTATTCCATCCTATTTATTCCTTTTTAAACCTGATATATATATATTTAATTTAGTTATTTTTTTGGTAGGTAATCTATTGAATGATAATAAATATTTTGAACAGTTATAAATATTGATTTAAATAGTTTAATCTATAAATTCAAGACACACACACACAGAGCATATACACATTGTATATTCTATTTACTCCTACGGTCTTAAATATCTTGCCTCAGCAGAAGAAAATCAACACCTACTTAATCATCGCAACTTTGGCCCCACCCACTGGAGTGTTAGTGAGATGACAAGGAAAGAAGAGCAATACAGGTTGGGCTACAAATAACGTTAATTTCAAAAGGATCGTAATGCTAGGAATGTGGTTATTTTATTTATTTTCAACAATGTGAATGTCTCAGTTGAGCATTATGTATTTGTATGCAGTACATTTCACTGTGGATTCTTTGGTAAATCAGTCGCAATCTCAGTGCCGGCTTTGCGAACAGACTTTTACGATATAGACTCAACAGTAATTCCACAACAATTAACTTGGATATTTACATGCGAATAACCAAGTTAATTCTAATGCCTGATCTGTGACCAGTCGTTTCTGATATGGAATGATTCATGTACAGTCAAATGTTCTTTGTCTGTGTGTCAGCAAATCAAACCAGTGACTAAACAGTCAACTCATAAAATCAAACAGCGCAAGTTTATCAGTGACTGAGTTCTGGACTCACACCAAAACTCCCGTAATAATCAACAAATCTCTTATTTACATTATGTTTGCACTGTAAGTTATGATGGACTGTAAGTTATGATGGTGCATGTCTTAGTGTGCAGAAATGGTGTTGCAATGACGAGATCACCGCATTCATGCACTCAACATATCTGTAATCGGCTACAATGCTAAATCACTACAACCTTTCATGCCACAATCTAACTATAATGCAATAGATCTAAATATAATGCTATAATCAACACTTTTCATGATTAGTTAACCTTTAGAGCTGTAATAGTCAAAATGTGCTAAAAGTTTTCCAGAGAGTTCCACGTGTAATACTTAGCTATTTCATATACAAAGATGTTAGCCAATGACAGCAGTGGGCGTTTACACTGAAGTCTCAAATCCGAGGGCTAAAATCAGGGTAGGAAAAATGCCTTTAATTTCTAAATTATGACAATTTTTTGATGTAAAAATAGAGCTGCACGGTTAATTGTTAAAAGATCGCGATCTTATTTCTAAATGTCAATTCATTGATATGGGCAGCGAAAACACGCACTGCTCACGCTCCGCTGACACTTGTGACGTGAAACAGGCTTTAAACCAAATACTTTAAGGACTTTGTTTACCCTTTTAAAGTAAGATCATCGCACTGCAACATTCACATCTGCGTTTGCGCTGCCGCTGATCCGGAGAGAAAGAAGCTGCCATGTAAATGTACAGATAAGCAGCTTCACAGTCTTTTCATCCACACATTTCATCATTTATGTTACAAACATTTAAAAAGCATGGGACAAATGTGTACTGGGATAAAAATGTATAGTTTGGGTATGGACCCAAATTGATATCTAGCGATCAAAATAGAGCAAATAACCTTTTTGAAGTGTTTTGACACTTGTATGTATTAATACAGAGATGATGGAGTGGCACCACAACACATCCAAGATGGAGAACAAATGCAAACACACACACAACATACACACACAAAAGCACAAAACATTTTTAACTTTGGGTAAAATGCAGCACTCACTGTCACTTTTAACCCAGCCGTCCAATCACAGTGGAGGAGGGGTGGGACAAATACAACACCGACCAACTGACACATTTTGCTTGTACAATGTCAACAGATGACAAGAACAAACATAATAACGGAGCAAAATTATTGAAAACAAGAGCCAAAGCAAATACTTTACATTGTATCGACATTTTTACACAGAAACAACACAGAAAATATCTGAACTGAGATACTAGTAACATCCGTGGATAATATCCACTGAATATACCGTAATGTTATAATCACACGTTTTCATATATATATATATATATATTTTAAAAAAAGCCATTTTGAACTCATCGATTCACGACCTCTATGAAAATTATGAATACAGCAACTGATTACCATGGGAACTTGAAAGTCACGTATAGACAGGTTCTCTCTTTGAATTTTAAATCTGAATTTATACACAAAAATGAACACTTCAACTTGTCGTGAGCCCACTTGCCCAATGAAAAAGTGTGGGGGACGAATTTACATAAAAGTGAGGGGGACGCGTCCCCCGCGTAATCTACGCCCATGGCTTTGTGCAATGCTTTGGCAATACTGTATGTACCTATGTATGTCATGCCAACAAAGCAATATTGAATTCAATTGAATTGAGAAAGAAAGTAAAAGCTGTAGCACATTGAAGCCTTTGGATATTTTCACCAGACAAAGTCACACATACTAAAAGCTCTTTAAATCCCTTTAGACCAGGGTGCATGTGCCTTTTTTCACTGTTCTCCCTGGACGGCACTTACATAGCAAAAGCTACAACAAGACCACAGGCGTCTGACTGGCTTTCTCCAACTATTAATTTCCCTCTCATGTCTGAATGTTTCTCCTCTTTAATAGAAACTCATTCTATCAACATATTAACTGTCCTTGAGTTCCAAGTACTGATTTTGTGTCAGTGTTTTGTACTTTCAGACATTAAACATATGCACAGGAGTGAAACAGTAAATTGCAGCAAAGAAGACTAAAACAGCTGAGAGTAGATATGAATAAGGTGTAAATGGATTCACAACAGGTGCGTACAAACAAATTTGTTCTCACACTTTTTCTATTGCTGATAAAGACTACAGTTAATCATTAGCATAATACAAGCCCAAACCATCTCCTCCATACAACCTCTGCTGTACAGTCATTTGGTACTTTCTACGAACACAACTTGTCACCTGAGAGCACATGCCGCAAGATCATCAAGTAAAGCCAAGCATATTATTATTATTAATAATAATAAATAGTGTTTTAAATTAATACATTTAAATACAATTTTGACCGAAAAATCTAATAAACATAATTATTCATATAAATTATTATTATAATATAACACACACACATGCACACATATACATGTACACACACACATATACATATATATACATATATATATATACACACAACAGTGCATCCGGAAAGTGCAACCTTCAGTGCTACAGAAATGTTTTTGTACCTTGATCTGTGTCTCAATACATTCCTGTCTTGGAGGTCTACAGACAATTCCTTGGAAATGCACTGTTAACTGTGGGACCTTATATAGGCAGGTGTGTGCCTTTCCAAATCATGTCCAATCAACTGAATTTACCAGTCAAGTTGTAGAAACATCTCAAGAATGATCAGTGGAAACAGGATCCACCTGAGCTCAATTTTGAGTATCATGGCAAAGGCTGTGAATACTTAAGTACATGTGTTTTTTTTTTTTTAGTGAGGCCTGCATAGCCAGCAATAACATTTCCTCTCTCAATATCCATTAATGTACTAAAAACATATTTAAATCAGTTCATATTATACAGTGGTTCAATATTAATATTATGAATGAATCGGCCATCACTATATAAGCCGTTATTTCAGTTTTTTTGGCGGACCAAAAATATTCTTGTCGCTTTATAATATTAATATTGAACCACTGTACTCACATGGACTGATATAAATATGTTTTTAGTACATTAATTGATCTTGAGAGAGGAAATGTCATTGCTGGCTATGCAGGCCTCACTGAGCCATCGGATTTCAACAAAAATATCTTAACTTGTGTTCCGAAGATGACCGGAGGTCTTACGGGTGTGGAACTGCATGAGGGTAAGTAATAAATTACATTATTTTCATTTTTGGGTGAACTAACCCTTTAATCCATTTTGGTATAAGGCTGTAATGTAACAAAATGTGGAAAAAGTGAAGCGCTGTGAATATTTTCCGGATGCACTGTATGTATAAATATTCATACGCACGCAAAATGCTTTAAAATAGTGGTATGGTAATAAGATTGTTATATTTGTGTTATAATTACATGGATATCACATGGCTGCTTTGCATTCCTGGTAAAATAAAATAGAATTGCTGTTTTATTTTGATAAAGACGTTATTCAGTACCTGACTGTGCTGACAGCTACGTTTGGCCAGTCTTGGGCTTTCACAAGCTTGAAACTGCCATTGTGAGGTTGTTGGCTGCCTTACAATTCAATTTGGAGCTTCAAAAGTTGCATTGCAATAAGACTTGCTCTGTCATTTTGTCACTGGCTGTGTGCTAAGAAGTAGAGCCCGACCGATAAAGGATTTTTAAGGCCGATACCGATACAAATATTTGGTCACTTAAAAATCCGATATTCCGATATATCAGCCGATATATATTAAAAATAAATAAATAAAATAACAGAAACGCGTAAAAAACACTTAAACAGATTTCCCTTATACATTAGTTATAAGTAGTTATTCATGATCCCTCAGCCTCTCTAAAATAACATGATAATGCAGTTTAAAAATAAACTTGTTTTATTGTCACAACAGAACAGAGGAACATAAAAATATATTAAAGTTCTGATAAATAAAATGTATAAAAATACAAACTTAAGATATGAAACTTAAAGTCGTTTGGACGAAAACACAATAACAAAAACAAAAAAGTTACCAGTATTAATAGATGTGGTAAGCTTTATAAATATAACTTTGAGCAAGACTGGAAAAAAAATATTCAGTTAAGTTCTAGAAGTTCTGATAAATAACAACAACAGCAAAATTTAAACTATATACAGTATAAATATGAGCCACCTTATAATTACAATGTCAACTTGCTTATCCCTTTACATGCACTCTTTTAATTCTATCCATCAAGCTACAACAAACCATTTTCAATCATCATTTGCTGCCTGCCTTCTAAAATCTACTACTTATGATGATGCAGTAAATCCATTATTTGACTTGTTAATGCTGCGTCTGAACGAAGTCACGCACTTTCGTTCACTCTTCACGAGCCTAACTTATGATTTACAATGCAGGGACTGGAACTACAAATATACTAGTTATAAATACAGTAATCATTACTTTATTTAGGCAGAATAAGTTTGTTGTGATTTCCAAGGCGCATTAATGTTAGCGGTCTCCCACTGATAGCCATGGCATTAGCTAGCTTTGTGGTTAGCGTCTATGATAAGTTATAATTTAGAAATATGTATACTTTTTCAAAATAACGGGCAGGGGAGAGATGATACGTCTCATGCTGTCAAACTGTCTGACTATTAAAGAAATACATCTTATTCAGTCACATTGTCCGAGTTAAACTTAGTCAGTCAACTGTAACCTAGCGTAATTACCAGCTCTCTTGGCTTACATGTAACAGCAAAACTGGACTTGGCAGTTACAAATTGTCATGTTATTTGAGTTAAGAGAACTGATGGGGATGTTCTTTTAATTGTTATTCAATTCAAGCAATGTATGGCTCGTTGCCAACTTACATGCACTTCAAGGATGATCTGTGTTGTGAATGCAACGCTCACAGCGCTGAAGCTCAGCATGACTCTGCTGGATCAGCTGGTGGTGTTGCCAGCCGGCACGTTGTAGGGTGCCCTCTGGTGGACAAACTATGAAACGCCAACACTCAATGTGTTTGAGCGCTGTTTCGTCCGGTTTTTTTATTTTTTAAAAAATATTCATTTATCGGCCATCATAAATGCCGATACCGATAGTTTGGAAAAAGCCTAATATCGGCCGATAATATCGGCCCGCCGATATATCGGTCGGGCTCTACTAAGAAGATTAAATTGGCCGGCATCATATGTAAACTGTCATTTTCAGCATTTTTGTAAGGATAACCACTACTTGGTAAAGCATCACACATTAATGCCACTGAGAGACTGAAAGAGAAAGAAATAGGAACAAATCTAATAATATAATTAGATAGTAAATGTTAAATTTGTTTATGGACCCAAGTAACTTAAAATGATGAATAGATAATAAGTGAAATGGAAATGCAGCGCTAACTGCTGGAGCGTGAGCAAGTTTTGGTTCCGGTCATCCTGTTATTATGCTTTAGACTAACATCACACTCTCTGCTTAGTGTGCTTGCAGAAGTAACCAGCATATTCTATAATTAAGCACTAAACATTGCGCGCTCTTGATTATGCATGAATGCAGCAGAGATGCTAGTGTCTTTATAGGGTGCCAAAAAAGTCTGTCAGAAATTCTTGGTAGAAATACAGTGTGACATCAATTTATGTTTATATTCTCTGTCTGCAGTTAGGGCCCAGTAGGGAGCCGAGCCCTCAGCACAAACACAGGCACGCTAAGCTTTCTTCAACCCTGATAATTACAACGTCAGTCATATTTCAACAAATACCCAATGCATGCGGCAGAAGTCACACGCCACCATCAACAAATGTAGGCTTATTAGGCCATAATACACGAAACAAATATGTCTAGAGTATGGCTGCATGATATATCGAAATAAAATCAATATCAAAATATGGCTTGGTGTGATTGTCTACCGGTTTCAGAGTGAAGTGTGGCATTATTTACACACACGTAGTTCATGATACAGTGTTTCAGCTGCACTTAATTCTGAAACCATTTAAGCCATTTTTTTTTACCGGCAACCTGTTAAAAAAAGCTTTATTGGTTTACTGTTTGAAATAATTGGATGTTATGGTTACTGAAAGAGGTTTGAGTTGGTTCTTGTAAAAAAGAAAACCCAATACGAACATTTAAAAAATTGTCAAATGTTCCCAAATCGATCAGCCCTAGAAGGATTTCACTGGAGATGCAATGATTGCAATTTTCTTGGCCAATTCAGATTTTTTTGGTCGATAACTATTTTTGCAGATTCCGATTTTCTTTCTAAGAACTATAATTGACAGCATATAACAAACAAAAATCTACTTTTCTTCAATGCAAAATTTGATTTTCATTAAAAAAACAAGAAAAAAAGTTGGTAATAACATAAGAGCAAATAAACAAATTGCAAGCAACAGCACATATAAATGCAATAGAATAAAGAGAGATGTGACATAAAATGGCTTTACGTTTTTTCAGGTGGGTCTAATCCTATATTCGGGTAAGAAATACTACAGAAATTAAAGTAATCAAATGTAAAATAACCCTGGATAGTCTTCATTGTAAAAATTAAATAGAGATTAATGCTTACAATTAAAGTTATAAAAGTTATTCAGTAAAGAGCAGAGTGTGATTTTCTTTGTCTTTTGTTCTTTGCTGTTTAACATGAAAGAGCAGCAGGAATATTTGACTGCTGTCACGTCAATATGCTGTTACACAACATGCGTTATCTACTATTTAAGTTCCAAAACTCACAGGTTTAACTGAATACTCACCAAGAGAGACATTTTGACATAATTTTGTGTGTATTTGACCATTTAAGCGCAGTAAGCAACTAATTTTGTTACTTGTGACTCACAAGCTGCGCAATACAAGCACTATTTAACCGTAGCGAATGATAGGAGTGAGTGAGAGGAGGCGGGTATGTGTCACTTCGCCGTCGGAGAGAAGAGAGCGAGAACGTGCAGTTGATATTGGTGTATGAATACTGTAGAAAAGGTGTATTGGAACCGTTTCAGATATTTCAGTATCGATACGTATCGAAATATGTTATTCCAAACTTTTTTTGTGGTGGTTCCCCCACAGTTTACTTTAGCCTTATACAAAATTGTGAACTTTGTGTCTTCACTCACAGTGAAGATCTTTCAAGCCAACGACACATTTACATGCAGCCATGAGTGTGGACATGGCTGTGACATTATTGCCTGTACCGCTGGCAAATAAGCTGACTGGCTCGGAATCAAAAAAACGTGAGACTGACCGGCTGGTCACCGGTCCGAGGAGATCATTTGGAAAATCAGCTGATTCTGGTCCTTAGCCGGTCGATCTGTGCATCTCTAGATTTCACACTCAAAAAAGTCCTCAAAGTAAAAAAAAAAATCACTTTTTTTTATTTTTTATGTAGACCACCTCATTCTCAAATTGGGTCACCCCAAACTGTTCCCAGTTGGGAGCATGAACTTGTCCAAAATATCTTGGTATGCTGAAGCATTAAGAGTTCCTTTCACCGGAACTAAGCCCAACCTCTGAAAAACAACCCCACACCATAACCCCCCCCCACCAAACTTTACACTTGGCACAATGCACTCAGGCAAGTACCATTCTCCTGGCAACCGCCAAACTCAGACTTATCCATTGGATTGCCAGACAGAGAAGCGTGATTCGTCAATCCACAGAACACGTCTCCACTGCTCTAAAGTCCAGTGGTGGCATGCTTTACACCACTGCATCTGACGCTTTGCATTGCACTTGGTGAAGTAAGGCGTGGATGCAGCTGCTCGGCCATGGAAACCCATTCCATGAAGCTCTCTACGCACTGTTCTTGATCTAATCTAAAGGCCACATGAAGTTTGGAGGTCTGTAGCTATCGACTCTGCAGAAAGTTGGTGACTTCTGTGCACAGTGCGCCTCAGCATGCGCTGACCCCGCTCTGATTTTACTTGGCTGGTTTTAGGAGCTTGATTTTATACACCTTTGGCCATGGAAGTGATTGGAACACCTGAATTCAATGATTTGGAGGGGTGTCCCAATACTTTTGGCAATATAGTGTGTATATACATAGCAAAAAAACTAAATAATTGCAAAGTCAGTTTTTTTCCAATATCGTGCAGCCCAAGCATAAAGCATCTTGTCAAACATCAAAGATGTCTATGTTTCTCAAACTGTTGTGCACCTCTAATCCTGTCCTTTCTCACAGCGTGGCCGGATTGCACTAGACCCCTCTCAAGCAGTCTTTTACCAGCAGTCCTGTCCTCTTCCTCCCCATTTCCTAAGAGATGGACCCTGTAAAGAGCTAAGTCACGTCTGGACTCCAGAGAGTGGATGCCAGTGGATTAGCGATTTGTTGCCGCAATCTGTTTCACAGCATTAGGCATATCAGTTGCATTGCTGTGCCAGGCTTGCACAGCGTTGTTATGGGGCATTAGCATCAGAGCTTGCCATTCAGAGATTGAGTTGAATCTAAGTCCAGGAGTGTTAATGTGAATTTATTAGATAATACCAAAAGAAACAGGCTCATTTAAATAGGACCCAGTGGAGGCACGGCTCATTCAATTCAGTGGGCTGCCATGAAATGACTGCAGCTTAAATAACAGACCTCGTTTAAACACACACGTCAAAAAGAAACAATACATCTCAGTAATGTTTTCAGCCTGATTTAAACCTTTGCTCAAAGCAGCTCTGCTGGCAGCCAGTTTACAAGCTTCAAGATATTCACTAATAAAAAATAAAAAAAAATCTATATTCTAAAACGATAAACAATTACAGCAAAAAATAACAACAAATATGCAGTGTTTTGTTGCTACATACATAGACGTTGATCCTGTGGGTGCTCGAGCACCCACGGAGCACCCATGGAAAAACACAAGATATTTTCTCTTTTTAACCAAAAAAAAAAACGATTGCAGCTTTGAGACACGACTTCTCGTTTCTACTGTATGCCGTTAAATGTCGAAAGTTTATCCATGTAATGTGCAAGAACAAATCTCTCCACTCGCAGGTGGATTTCCTTCACTCTTGCACAAAACTGGACGCACATTCTCAAATATATAGTGGTCTCATGGTTCTGCTCTTGCTCAGATTTTACATGTGCACGTGCAAACTTTGTCCTGTGTAGTGACAATTCTACTTGCTCTTTCACTAGACGTCTTCTCTCCTGGATTTAATGTTATCAGAAGCTTTCAACCACCAGACTTTCACGATTGACTGATGAAATAACACAGTGTACCTTTAACCTGGAAATTACCAGGTACATTATGGGTAACCAAACAGTTTATGGACTTCCATAGAAGGAAAAATAAGAGTGGACTGCAAATACAGTCCATTCTTTCGAATGAAAGAATGACCAGAACAACCTAGCAACCTCCTGATAATCTGCATGTCCTTAAACCCTTCCAACTTCAAGATATTTCACATTAGAACTACCAAAGGGGGTCATTTTAACCGTTTTAAAAATTTGCAGTGTAATAATTTTGTTGAAATTAAACCCATTTAAGTACGCTGACTTTGCCTACGTGTGTATATTTTGTTCTAATATTGTTATTTTTACTGCAATTACAAAACACAAAAGAGTTCTGAATATTTCTACCTAGAATGGGCATAACGGTCAAATTGACTGTACACATTTCGGCCTATATCACAAATTATTTCAGTGTTTGCCAGTGGAGATGCGCATCACGGTTGCCTTGCAACTTTCAAGTTGTTTTTATATGCTATTGCTAAGTTACAACAGCTTTACCATTGAAATATCAGTAAGTATCCATATTTGTTGGCATTTAGACTTTCAAAAACAAAATTTTCACTGCAGTGAAAAAACGTTGCTCTCCCGCTTGCCACACACAAAGCAAGGCATGCAGCTTCGGGCGTAGCTCTTACACAATTTTATATTACAAAAAAAGATTGTAATATGTAGACCTATCTGCATTCGTTTTGTGCTCGGTGCTCCATTTAATCCCTGTTGTTCGATTTTATTCAAATTGAGGATTTTGTTTGAGGATTTTGACACTTTTTACGGTGATGCCATTTTAAAATATGAGTACAGACATATAAAGCTTCATTCTAAAACCTCAAAAGAAGCTTTGAATGTAAATATGACATGACAAAAATGATATTCAGTGCAGTCTTGTACGAACAGTCAGAATGACCGCTATGGCCATTCTAGTAGTTATAGAATTCTGGAAGTTCTAGTGTTGAACTACTTGGTAAACTTTTTAATTTAGCTTATTCTATTAGTAGGAAGGCAGCCATGGAATAAGCATAACAATGTACAGTCAACAATACCGTTCTTCTGTCTACATCAAGGTTCTAAAGCAAGCCTGTATTATCCGGCCATTATTGCAAAATAAACCTCTTTTAAGATGATACAAGTCCTCTCTTCTTCGATTTGGGGTTCTGATCACACTGTCAGGTAGCCTAGAAATCTAGACGCACCCTAGCGGCAGCAAATATAACATCATTAACATATTAAGGCGGGCTTAAAGGATTAGTTCACTTTTAAATAAACATTTGCTTATAATTTACTCACCCCCTTGTCATCCAAGATATCCATGTCTTTCTGTCTTCAGTCGAAAAGAAATGAAGATTTTTGATGAAAATATTTCAGGATATTTCTCCATAAAATGGAAGTCAATAGACTCCAAAAGGTTCAAGGTCCCAATGAGAGGTTCAGTACAGCTTCAAAAGGGCTTTAAACCACATCAAACGGTACCAGACGATCAATAAGCGTCTTATCTAGCGAAACGATCGGCCATTTTTTTTTTTATAAATAAAGTTTAAGTTTTATAAGCACAAATGCTCGCCTTGATCTGTTCATTGATGCGCGCTCGTGACGTCACGTAAAACACAATTACGTTGAAAAGGTCACGCTAGACGCAGGCGCAAAGACGTTTGAAAATGTGGATACGGTCCTCCTTCCGCTCATTTGTAAACACTGACTCGGTACTTCCGCCTGCGTCTAGCGTGACCTTTTCAACGTAATTGTGTATTACGTGACGTCACGAGCGCGCATCACTGAACAGAAGTTTATTTGAAAGTGAACTAATCCTTTAACATAATGACGGCAGAGTTACGGCGGTTCTGTGTTACTTGCCGACCGGATATGGTGAAAATGTAATCTATCAACTAGCTCCGCTCGTTGCTCTGGTTGGTTGAAGCGATATCCTATTGCGTGCAGAGGGAATTTGAAAGACAACCGTTTATCCCGCCCCTCGTATTGAGCCCTGCCAATGGTGTGTTCCCAGACCCAACATCTTGATGTGAGTCTGGCTTGTCAGGCTAACTGTCAGATAATGAGCAGATATTTAAAATCCATAATTATAATCCCATATATGCTGATGTCTTAATGTTGACAAAAACGGAAGAAGGGTTTTTGTCTTTTTTTTATCCAATTAAATTAATTTACTTTAAGGGTTGTTTAACGTTATGATATTTGTCTTTGTAAGTGATCTAACAGTAGTTTTAAATATCTCACTTTAACTCAAAAGCCAAAATATACTTCATACTATTTCAGTATGTGAATAATGAAGATATTGCGCCTGCCAAGTACAGATAGGAACCCTCTTCAAATGTCCCTAATATGACTCTAGATTTATTCAATATTTAAAATTTCCACCCTGGTTTGCATCTTGCAGGCCCTGCAGGGATGTAATAGAGAGTGGTATGTGCAAGTGTATTTAAATGTCTGTAATGCTGATTTTGGCACTATGATGGTTACAATTGACACACCTGGTTGTCAGGATAACAGCGTTTTTATACCTGTCAGTATATGTACACTAATCCTGCCCCCAGGAGGCCTGTCGGCATAGCACTTGGTCTGATTGACAAGTGGCTGGCACTGAGGTTGGCTCAGGCAGTATTAGCCAGAAGTGCGGTTTCAGATAAAGAATATATCCCCCTCCGTAATGTACAGCAGATAGTACTGAAAATATATGACAAAAGGACAAATGGTTTATGTTTGCAGATTAAAATAAAAAGGACAGTTGAGTTTCTCACGTGTAGTGTTTCTACACATTTAATGTAATTTTCGAATATCTCCAAAAACAGGAATAATGATTTTTTTTTTTTTAAGCAGTTTTTCCTTCTAATAATTCTATCTGTTGGTTGATGATTGGAGGGAGGCAGGTCCGAATACAAGTTTGCAGTCGACTGTAAGACAGTGGCAGCGTTTAAGCGGAAATAAGTGATTGGAGAAGTTCAGTATACATAACCAGGGACAGGTCTGTCATTTCACTGCAAGCAAATGTTTTCAACATTGATCAAAAAATGATGAGCCCCTTTTCAAAATACACATTTAAAAAATGTGAGCCACAGTTTACACTGACTCAAAGCCTAAAGAGAAGCTTGAACTGTACAAGGGGACAACTATTTAAAAACATAATACAAACACAGCTACACATCCATAGGGAAAAAAATGAAAACATGGCAGTTTGCTTTAAAATAGAAAGGAGGTATAGAAATTAATTTAACAAAGAAACTGTCAGCAGCTGTTACGCAAAACTCGTGCTATTTTCTCAAAGTACAATGTGAAATTAAAGATAATGGTGAGAGTGTCATGACAGATGCTAGGCTCATATTCAACAAAGACTGCATGCGTGTCAGCAATCTGCTATGAAGAAAACATGATGTAAAATGCATAGACAATGCAATATGTGCATAATTGCATATTTCTATTGGGTTTGCGTGTTATATGTCCAGAGAGCTGCAGGGTATGCTTGTATTCCTCCGCGCTAGCACGTGTGCATCAGTTCTTATGTGTGATAAAAGAAGCAGAGAGAAAACTACACTAAAAATGAGAGGGGGAAAAAAAAATCAGAGGATGGAAAATGAGCTTTAAAATTGACTCATTTCAATAGCCTGTCTAGGCTTTTGAGAGATAAAGACCAAGGAACATGGGGAAAGAAGAGAAAAGTGAGGGTGAAAGATTGTATAAAGGAGTTCCAAATCTCTTTTAGCTACAGCGAACACAATGTGCCAGAGTTCTCGCTCAGTACAAAACCCCGAACAGTCCAGATCACAAAGCAGCTTAATGTCAGAGTCAGGAAATGCCAGAGTAACCAAGTGACAAACTCACAGACACTGAAATAGAAAGGAATGAAGTGTGCGCATACAGTGAGTGTTTAGTTTGTGAACACATTTGTGTTTTTGAACCAATATTTTAAGACAATGAATCATATTATAATCAACTTTTATCTGACTCTTTGGCACATTGAAGCTTCACCCTTTTTGATTTGGAATACCATACAACTCTTACTTTTCTGCTACACCTTTATGGCTGAAATAGTGAGAGTAGTGTGATAGTACATATACTAACTGAATTCAGCCTTAGGCCACATCCACACGAAGCCAGAGCTTTCCCTCTCCGATCTTTTTTTACCCCGCGTTTCAATAAATATCTGCGTACACACGAAACCACTGAAACCGACTCAAAACGATGTAGTATACATGCCAGGCCAGTAAAACGGAGAGTTGTGGCTAGAAGGAGTACAGCAAAGGAGGTGAGGCCAAATCTCACGATAAAATAACAATAAATAAATTTGCTACTAACCAGATTGGGTTTTATTAACGCCTACAACTTCCCCAACCCTAAACCTACCCTTACAATAATGCAAATACAGTAATTAAATGACGCAATATTGATGTTCGCATGCCAAGTGGCCATAGCTGTATCCCTTCTAGTCTTTACCATGCGACGTGGTGTGATGATATCACCGTTTCACAAAATATACAGATTGGCTGTACATATGAAAACGCAAGGGTGTCGGTTTCAGATTTATCCACTTAGGCTCCTAAAACGCCAGATTCGTCAGGATGAAACTGTGTGGACGGGGCCTTAGTGAATGATTGAATGGGGGGAAAAAAACTTAAACCCTGGTCTCTATACACTCTAAAAAAAAAGGCTCGTAATCATAGGGGAACCTTTTTTAGTGCTATATAGCACCAATTTTGGTGCTTCAGTGGTTCTTCAGTGGTTCTTCAGAGGTGCTATATAGCACCTTAGTCAAAGAACCGGTGAAGAACCTCTGAAGAACCGGTGAAGAACCTCTGAAGAACCGCTGAAGAACCTCTGAAGAACCGCTGAAGCACCAAAATTGGTGCTATATAGCACTAAAAAAGGTTCCCCTATGATTACGAGCCAAGGACCATTTTTGGTGCAATATAGAACCTTTTTTTTTTTTAGAGTGTACTGGCTTAAAAATGTTACTATGTAAAAAAAAAATAATTTAAAAAAAATAAAAACTTACTGAACGAATTAGTGTTTGAATCTGAAAAAATCTTTAAGTAAATAGACTTCAAAGATTCGGGTCACTGGAATCAATCATTTAGAATGTGAAGCAGCAGGTTAGTAGAGCAATGCTCAAACTTCCTACAACACTGAACACAGAGAAAATGATTTCCTTCTCTCGTCTTCCATCTACCCCTACCCCAGAAGAACATGCTGCATATTCCTAATGACCCGATTTACATAAACATGCATATAATCGGGCAGCGAGGGAAGAGGATGTGAGTGTATTTAACAGAAAGGGGGGCGACTGCGGCAGACACGCTCACACGTGCCGTTAGGATGCAGGAGAGAAGCTTCTGTCAGCTTGTGTGATTCAGTTGTTTCACTTTACAATTTCCCTCCCTTGTTCCCACCTCTAAATGCTCTTTTCCTTTCTCCTTCCCTTTCCTCTCATTGTCAATTAACCATTCTGCAACATTTAGAGCAAAATCAATCCATTCTGGCTTCCCTGTCAGTTCTCCTCCAACCTGCTCAGCATCTTGCTACCACAGTATGTGAGCGATACGGAGGGGGGAGCATTATTTTGCCTGGAGCAAGGAGTCTGTGTTTACTCTCATTTCAATGATATGTTCCATCACACGCATAAAAAACTGTTAAATTCCCATAATGCAATTATTAACAATTGTTGCACATTTTTAAGAGTTATATAAAAAAAAATATAATTTGTGAAATATATCCAGAAAGGCAACATTCAAAAATACTACAAATTTGGTAACCCTTTACAATAAGGTTCCATTTGTTAACATTAGTTAACAACACAAATTAACTTGAACTAACAATGAAAAATACTTAATTTTTTTTTTATCTTAATGTTAATTTCAACATTTACTAATGTTATTAATATAAAAAAATATGTATCTGTTAATATTTTTAATTAAAGGCGCAATATGTAACTTTTCCGTCTGCTAGAGGTCACCTATTCAAAACAAAGGAGTAGCTTGATGACGGCAAGTTTGAGCGCAGAATCTTGGGACATGTGGTCTTCACCTCACAGCTGGTTGAAAAGAATCAGGATAGGACTCATGATGAAATCATGTTCATGGATGCGATTATTAACGTTACTGTAGAATGAAGCAGAGCAGGACCGAGTGTTGTGGGAGCTGAGCAAGGCCGTTGGAGTGATTGTTAATAAGATGAACGCAACACACGCCTCGCGAGCAGTGGGACTTTTATTATGCCACAGTCGCCGGCGTCATTTCCGCTTTTCCGGTCATGAGTATGAGGTAACGCCGCTCTGTTTATCATATTTGATACATCTGAGTGTGTTGAAAATTATGTTATGGTGTTACGCTGTGCGTTCACTTGGCGGCTGCTATGACACTTGTTTCACACTGCAGTAAGAGTAAAGCGTTTCTGCAAACCGAGGGGAACGCAGATATGACGCAATTGACAGGCGACTCCCTCAAACGTCCCGGTTCCTTGGTTAAAATAGCAATTTTCTCACGATTTACAAATAGTTGGAGACATTTGGGATATTGTAAGTACTCAACTGAACAAAATACATAACATCTAGTGTCTCTAGGTATAACACCTCTATCTAGGTCTAGTGGTTTTTGGATATTTTACTGCAAAAATGTTACATATTGCAGCTTTAACTTTAAGCTAATCAGAACTAACAACAACTAGCTGTATTTTAATTAACGCAATAAAAATTGAATAAATACTGCAACAAATGCTTTGTTTATTGTTAGTTAATGAATTTACTAATGGAACTAATGGAACCTTATTGTAAAGTGTTGCTAAATGTTTTATGAAAATTAAATGTGAAAATCTTGTATGGAATTTAAAAAGAAGAGTTAAGAAAAAAACATACTAAACATAATTTCACTTATGTGTTCCACAGAAGACAAGTCATACAGGTTTGAATAACATGAAGGTAAGAAAATTGTGACAGAATTTCCATGTTTGAGTGAACTGTGCTCAGATATTCATGACAAATGAAACGATGCAAATTTGATCTGATGAGTAGCAGATGAGTTGGGTCTCTTTCTCCTGTGAGTGTGGAGCAAGCGAGCAGCAGGAAATGGAAAACCCGGATGAAATCACGAGCGTAGTGATTGCTGACTTTGTGAAAGGAGGGGAAATTGCTGTCGCTCTACTCACATACTCTGCTTCCCACCTCTAATCTCTTATATTAATATTTACATCCACATCATTATCTTCTTCTCCTCAACCTGACTCTGCACACTCTCCCATCCCATACTTTCCCTTCTTTCCTTCTTTACTTCCTGTCATTCCTCTATTGCTATGCTGTGTCAGTGGTTTGCTCCTTTCCTCCAGTGCTGTGAAATTGGCTTTGAATAAGGATTTGGAAACGAAGCATTCTCTCATGAATAGGACGGGACTGAAAGATGAAGGATGGTGCCATGCAGAAAAGACAAGCACACATGCAAAGATGGAGATGAAAGGAAGGTCTAGAAAACAAGATTTCCTCTCATCCCTTTCTATTCTATAAATGAAACGCTTCTGACTGGTTGCATTTATGTGGTTATTCAACTACTGGAACTTTTATGTCCCAGGGGTTTTAATAAAAACTAACAAGATTTAAACTTTTTGTTTTATGAAGTTTATCATTTATTTTTAAAGGCCTTTTACAATTAGATTTGTATTATTTAACGCTTTTCCCAGACCTAGATTTTCAATCTTTTTTTTTTTTTATAGCTTTTTTTCACATATATTACATTTACATTTATGCATTTGGTAGACACTTTTATCCAAAGCGACTTACATTGCATTCAAGGAACAAATTTTACATTTTGTAAGTTCTTGCTTTCCCTGGGAATTGAACCCATGACCTTGGCGTTTCAGGAAAGCTACATACAACAAAAACAACAATGTAAAATGGTTAAATCAACTTTATCAAATCAAGTCATGTGGCACTATATTTGTATAATTCAAAAAAGGGTTTCCAGATCTTATAAAATAATTCACCCCTGCCCCTCATCGAATATGTGATCTTCTCTAAAGGTACACAGCTGCAGACCTCCGACAACCACAACCCAATAGGCACATCAGTGTCTGCTTTCCATTTCAAAGCAATACATTTTTTAGCTATTATTAACAACATTTCAGTAAGCTTAGTAGCTTGACTATTTCTGAGATTAGAGTTGGCAAAATTACCCAATAAACACACCTCTGGATCCATTGGAAAATCAATTCCATGAATCTGTGATATACCATCACATACTTGCACCCAAAACACTTTCACCTTAGGGCACCAGGTAGAATGCAAAAATGTTCCTTCTTCTGTACCACATCTGAAGCAGAGAGGTGAAATACTGTTGTTAAATGTATGTAATCTAGATGGAGCGTAGTAAAGCTGGTGTAAAAAATGTAACTGAATTAATCTATACCTAGAATTCAAGGTTGAGGTGACCCCATCTCACATAATTGACCCCACAGGTCCCAGTCTATTCTTACCCCCAAATCCTGCTCCCGTCTACTTCTGGATTCATCTGGATCATCTAGAGGCTGATTTGAGATCAGAGCTTCATATATTCTAGAGATTGTTTTATATAGTGGTTTATCCTAATAGCAGAGTTGCTCAATACATGTCAAATCAGGTATCTTAGGATATGACTTTGCTTTAACCCTTCAACAATCTTGTAACTGCACTGCAGATAACTAAATAATAAAATGTTCAATCTTATAATATAAAAATCCATGTATAAAAAAAAAAAAAAAAAAAAAAACTGAAATAACCAAACCATTTCAACACTTTTGTACAAATGATCTGAAATAAGACTAAATAAAACAAAATATAAAAAAATGTCAAAAAAGTTTTGGTCATAAACTTCCAAAGTAAATATCTTAAGTGGATATGTACACCAAGTTCTGCTTAAGCATGCACATGTGATGGCAGAGTCTCAGGTGAAACGCTGAATGAAATAATAAAAGAGCGAACAAGCTCAGCGCTCGTGACTCCTGACACCACTGCTCAAGCGCACAATGGCCTCTGCAGAGGAAAGAGAGAGGGTGCTAAAGACAGAAAGGGAAAGAAGCAGGGGGAGAAAGCAAGAGGGTGGGAAAAGGACACAAAGACCTTCTTTGTTCCCTTCTCATGCTCTCTTTTGTGGAGGCAAAGAATGGCTGCATTCCACTGGGTACTGTCAGTCCCTTAAGCTCTCCAGATAAAGAGAGAGAGACAACAAAAAAAGCCATTCCTTCACACACCACCCAATAAACACACATCCAATGACGCTTAAATATGAACACACACACAAACCATCGATCACAGATCTTTCTACATGACTGCTAGATCATTCCTGACTTTTAGGAAAGCTGATTCCTCAGAGGTAATAAAAAGTACAGCAACAACAATCTGTGTCCAGCCCAGTCAGCCAATTAGGAGGGTGTTGCCGTGGCAACCAGGTGTTGGTGCTGCCCATGGGAAGAAACCTGCAGGCGATTGGAGTGGACTGCAGGACAAGATCGCAAGACCAGCAAACTCACAGCGGGGAATAGTGCAGTTATGTATTGTAAGGTCACGGCGGCTGGTTAAATATGGACTGGGACTATTTAAGGGATGGTCAATATCAGTAGGACATGATTTAATGAAACAGCTCAATGTGAAAATAGTGACGTGTTTTATTTTGGTCCGGTGCAGTAGATCCATTCGGAACAGGTGGCTATTACAGGAGGAAAGTGCAAGAATCTGAGGAGTAAAGGAGAAAGAATCGCATTTTGTTTTGATAAATGCATTGAAATGTTTTTTTTTTTATGCAGACAAGAAGATGCATTGCATCAGTTTGCAGGGGAAGATAAAATCATAGTGGTATGCTGTGGCTCTAAGTAGCTCAGATGTAGGGATGAAGGAAAAAGGACAATAAACAGATCCGCTGACAGGTACATTCCTGGATGCAGCAGTGAGTGAAAAGACCACAGGCAGCATTTTCCAGTCACGCAATTGTATAACAAAATAATTCATAATGTGAATGTTTCCTGGCTTGCATCTGAATAAATCAGACTCTCTCACACATCTCATTCTATCCACATGCATTATACAAAAAAAAGAGAGAGAGCTCTACAGCAAGAACAGGACCCTAGTTTCCTATAACTTGTTCCTCTACGAATGACTGATTTCAGTAGGTCAGACAGATCAAATTTATAAGCTCATTTTATTACTAAGTCATCCTGAAACCACTTCATATTAATTACCTTAGAATTAGTATGACAGCGCCACATATTCATACGCCTTCCTCATACCTTAAAGGTGAAGTATGTAATTTCCGAGCCATTAGCAGCGCTGAATGAAATTGCAAAAAATAATGACTGTTTTCGAACTGCTATCCCAAACACTTTTCCCATCTGCCATAGTCCAGTCAAAACAGGTAGTCCTGCTCCAAACGTATGCTCAGAGTTAAAGATTAACTTTGTGCCACACTTTTAACTGACGATAAATATTTAATATCAGCCATTTACACTTGTTACTTGTAGCTGGTGCTTGGTGAGCGTTATTTTTGAGCTCTGCTTACACTATTGGTTCAGTCAGACATTGGGACTTTTGACTGCTCAAACAAGCAATGTTTGGAAATCTCTAAGTCAGTCTACAAATTAATTAAACCCTGTTTACACTAAAAGTGATTAAATTGCCAGATGTTGCTGAGGCGTTGTACTGTTGTTAGGGATACACTATGTATATCGAACCCTTCCGGCTATCAACTGATATTGGATATTTAATTGTGATGCTCGTTTGACAATTATGAAATACACTTTACGACTTTTGCCCTGATCTGCAGTTTGGATGAGTCGACGCTAGTTGTGTAAAGTCATAGCCACCCCGCAGATTTTGGCTAGTCAGAGTTGGCTGATTTCACAGAAAATCACGGCGTGTATGATCGGCAGAGACTCTGAATTTATTTTCTATGCCTAGACTATGATTCTATAGAGAATATTAAACATGTTTGATATTTTGATCTGCTTTTACAGTGAAACACATCATTTTTATTTGTCAGGAGTGTCCTAGCAATGAGGAACGTTTTTGCATAGGTTTGTTGCATTCGAAAGGACTTGAAAGTCTGGTAGTTTGTGGTCCTCAGTTGTTTAGTGTCTGATGCCCAGTTTTTCCTCTGTAACCATTTACAAAGCCAGCAAGTTTTAGATTTTAAAAGTCATGTATTGAATTTTAGCCTTTAGAATAAAATTGCCTTCATCTATCGCTTACTTAAAGTTAAAGAACACTTTTGAAAATGACATACCTAAACAAACTTTTTTTTTGTTTTTTTAATATTTTCTTAGATGTCTGTTATGTGTGTGTCCTGAAAAAAAAGTGTTTGTACATAGTCCTGGCTGTGTAAATAGGAGAAAAACAAAGTGTATTGGACCAATCCATGGAGCACCAAAACATTCTTGTAACCAATCAGCAATAGGGGATGGGAGAGCAGAGAGAGTGAGCAAGCAGGACATTTGTAGAAAGACTGTAGACAGAGAGTTGGCTAAGATATTACCAAATACGGCTGGGCGGTAAGATGGTATATCGTTACCACGGTAAAAAATGTCAACCATAACAGATTTTTTTATTCTGTGTATACTGCAACATGTAAATAAGTGGGCTGGTTAACCCACGTGCAGCGTGCGTGAGCCTGAGACACTGCGATTTGTCAAAGAAACATGAGGAAAGTCGAACAAGCAGATCAGGAGGATCCACAAAGGAATTACATTTTCTAAAGGGTTGTTAATACCATGATATTGTTGGAACAAAGGCGGAAGCAGTCAACTGCGAGAGCAGTGCAGCACCCGAACAGTTTAGAGGAGCACACATGCAACGGGGAAAGCATTATGAATGAAGCTTACTTGACAACGACAGTTAATATATCAATATCCTAACAAATAGAAATAGCCTTAAATAATGTATAGTTATCAGCATCTTTCTGTCTCTTATGTGTACAGTTACGTTTTACAGACGAAAATCACATTCGTGGTGATGGACAACCTGCTTGTTAAACCGAATGTACATAATTCGGTATCTGAGGCAAAATGACTAAATATTAAAAATGCAACAGCGTGTATTATATTTTTCTAACTCCAAAACGATCGGTCACTGATCGGAACCAGCTGATAAAATCTTCCTTTGATTCGATGCGTCTCTCAACTTGACGCTCAAATGAACTGATGGCATTTTAATGATGCAAAAGACGCACACATGCACATGCACTGAGAGGCGAATATGAAAGGCTGAGCGGCGGTGTAAAATAATGAAGCCGTTACAAGGTGTGTATAATTTAAATGTATTTAACACTAACAGTAGCCGTTTCATACTGCTGCTCTCCTTCTACTCACTTCTGAACTCTTCCCTCTCTTGATTAAAGCTCCAGGTGAAGGGTTGCCATTTATCACAAAAAGAGCAAAACAAGCTCCTTAAAAACGCAGTATAATAAGCAGATGTGGTAAAGCTGTACCAGGGAACACATTTAAATACTATGGAGCCAGATTCACCAACTGCTTGCGCCAACGCAAACCCTCTTTTGTCGTTAAAAAATGACTGTCATGATTTACTAAAGACACGAAGTGAAAATTTTGCGCTGAAAAGGCGTGGACAGGGTTATTTTTTGGGGCTGGCCTTATTGCATATGCATTTGTAGGAGTTTCCCTTTCAGATGCAGTATTTATGGGAGGAGAATATTTAAATTAGAGCCCGACCGATTTTATCAGTCTGCCGATTTTATCGGTGAATATGAGCCTGTCGCAGATATATCGGCATTGGGGTATATGCCACAGATATGCCACCGATATGAACGTGCGCCCAAGCATGCCCACGCATCACAGCGTGCGAATATTCACACAAAATGGTGTCAAAATGCTTGTCAAGTATCATCGCAAACATAGCTGGTTGTCTTAAGTGAGCGCAAACATGAAATTTGACACTTGCCAGTCACCGTCAGAGTTTTTGCTCATTATCAAAAGTTTCATGGCCCACAGGATATCTTGTGTGAATGTCTGAACACGCAATATATCAAATATTTTTATCAACACTTGAATGTGGGTAAGTTTCATGAAAAAAAGCAACATTTTGAGCAAAAAGCTGAGAAAATTGTGTTTTTGTCAAAGTCTACATCCAGATTGGATTCATAATGAAGATAAAAACACAGAGAGTAGATTGAGTCCATCAACACCCCCAAAGCATCACACAGTTCACAGTCCTATAACTTGTCCTGGGTCGACATTTCATTCAATAACATAGCCGTTTTGATTTATATGCCGTTTATTGTTGATCACATTATTTTACATTATGCATCTGCTTACATGAGATTGCTCGTTTCTGCTTCTTCTTTCCCTGTGTTTTGATCAGGAGATTATGTACTCATTCAAGAGATGTGTAATAGCGCCCCCTACCGTATAATAGTGAAAACATGGAAAGCCGGAAAATCTTGTCAAAGGCAGGGAAGCGTTTTCTCATAAAAGACAAGATAACAAAAGACAGAAAAAAAACATTACTCACTGCTCTTGACTGAATAACTTTAATAAAGGTTCATCTATTTATACAGTGAAGACTATGAAGTGATATTTTACATTTAATTACTATTTCTGTAGCCTACCTGAAAACTTGAAAATAACTGTTTTTCATTTGTATGTTTTGATGTATTCATGTACAATGTATGTATTATTATGTACATACTGTATTATATATACACAGTACCACTCAAAAGTTTGGACACATCAATGGGAAAGTGTGTCTAAAACTTTTGGCTGGTACTGTACTATAATATATATGACTATGAATAATATCTGCCGATATATCAATATCTGACTTTTTCTATTCCCTAATATCGGTATCTGCATGGGTCCCAAAAACCCATATCGTCGGGCTCTAATTTAAATCAATCATGCCAGGTGATTTACCAAGGTTTTCGCTCGTCAGTTTACTGGTATTTGCGCCATTATTTACTGCCCCAAAAAAGCATGTCTTAAACCAAACGCTAATATGTGTTGCTCTTGGCAGATTGCGTTGGTCTTTATGGAAATGATCCGGCTGCGTCTGTGTTCTTTCATTTGCGTGTATTACTAATATCCTATAATTAAAAGGAAGTAAATGTAATTTATTTTAAATAGATATTATAAACTGATTGATGAAGTAAAACAATAACATGAGATTTAAAAAATAATTCTGAAACATTTTATTTAAAGTTTAATTGAACCTATGAGTCGTGATTAATATCAATCAGTTAGGGGCAGTTCATCTAAAAATTGTGTTTCATTTACTATATTTATCAATATAGTTTACCAAATAAATAATTTACCACATAAAAGAAAGAGAAAAATCAACAATGAATAATAACTTTTATTAAACTTAGAAATGTTTGCAAATTTTTCATACAGTACATTATAATGTTATGCCTCAATTCATTTGTAGAATTAAAAACGATTGACTTTAGTGTGTTCATTTATTTAGACAAAACAGTATAGAGAATTTCAACATGATAATAATTAACGACTTATCACATCATTTAGGAATTGAATATCTGTGCATCCCTAGCTCAGCTCAACTTTATTGTCAGAAATCGCTGATTCTCACAGAAAATGAATGATATAGCACTGCAAATCTCTGTCAGTGTGAATTACTTACAGCTGTCTCTGCAAATTAAGCTGGGGAAGGAGAAAGTATTTTAACACTGATACAAATCACATAAAATTAATAGTCTCTCTCCATCTCATCAGCAAGCTAGAACCTCAGCATTGCAGCATAGACCCGGGATGAGAAAAGGGGTCAAGTTTTGCTCGGCAGTAAGCCTTTCAGCTGTCCAGACAATTAGGCTATAAACAGCGAGCAGATAAATGAAGGAACATTGCAGGACAGCTTTGGCTGATGGCCGCCTCTCCCTGAAACTTGTCTGAGTCAGGAGCCTGGAGATGGGAGGAAAGCTGTATTTGTCAGCATTTACATCCCAGCCTGAGGATCTGACTAATCTCTCTTTCTTCTATCCAGCCAGTTCCTCTGTCTTGCAGAAGCCAACAGTTAAATTGTTGCCTAAATGGGCATTATTCAGCAGTTCATGCTGATCTATAGACCCCCACAATAGTCTTTTGTTTAAATGTTCTCCCTCGCTAGCTCTCACATCTATTTTTTTCTTCCTCAACAGTATCTTTACTAATCCTTTTGAGTTTAAATGTTTGGATCTTATTTGAAGGTCAGACGGAGGTGGGACGCCATCATCAGTCCACTCTTAATGATCCTGGAAACGGATGGGTTTCTGTCAAAAAAAAAAATTCTCCAATTTTCTCAGATAGCTCTATGACAAATGCCCACACACACAATGATTCATCCAAATACCCTACACCCACACAATAGAAAGAGTAAGAGAGAGAATGACGCTGGATCTAAAAAACTGCTTGTGGCAAATACGCATCGACTCGCATTTAAGTATTTTACAATGTAGTAAAACCTCATAGTCCTTTGGGACTCTGCAAAGTGTGCTGGTTCAGATCCTCAGTGACATTATCCAACATGTTTATCTGCCTTTGAGGCATCGTAATGTGCACACGCACACCACAACAGGTGATGCAGTGGGGAAATGAGGAAGTGTTTTAATCTAAAGGACGCGATCTGAACTAGCAAATCACATGCAGACTGCGAGGTTGCCGTAGTTCAGCAGTCTGTGTGTGAACGGTGGCTGTTTATTCAGTGATACATCAATATCTCACACCGCTCTTGGCAGGACTGTGCACTGGCCTTCTGCCTACTATGCAAATCACAGACATTGATTTGTGTCAACCAAGAGTACTCCGATACAGGACATCATCTGTGAGTTTTACACGTGGATTAAATTCATGTATTGAAATTTGTCTGAAACACACTACATAGCACAAAATACCCTGTGTAAGCAAATGTCAGCTTACAGGAATAGTTCACCCCAAAATGAAAAAACTGTCAACGTTTACTCACCCTCATGTCATTTAAACCCTGCACGACTATATCCGTGAAACACAAAAAAAGACATGTAGAAGATTGCTCTTATCCATATAATGAAACAAAATTTCAGTAGGGTTAAAAAGAGCAATGTTAAAAAGAGTTATTAAGAACTAAATGCGGTAGGCGATTGGCTCTTTTAACTGTAAAGCAAACCTACAGGCGCTATATTGAACTTAATTTTTTCCATTCAAAGATGTATGAAAGGACGAAAGATTTGTGTGAGAAACAACTCTCAATTCTCATTTGCATATATTCAATAAAGATGCATTATCCCAATTATGAAAGTCAATGATGTCAAAAGAATAGGTTACGTCGGATCGCATAACCGTGCCAAGTTTGATGCGAGATCGAGATTTTGATCAATTAGTGACTTAATGATTTCTGTCTCTGTTACGGTTTCTTCGCAAGACTGGAAAAAAATAGCACATGAGACATATGGACCTCTTTTATTATGCGTTTTGCCTCATTCAGTCAGTCATATTTATTTATAGAGCAACAGCTGTTGGCCAAAGTGCTGTACAAAGTGTAGACAAACACCCTAATAAGTAAACATAAACAGTACACTACAATTTATACCACTGAACCCTACTTATGACTAGGCATGTGCCGGTATCAAATTTTCATGATGCGATTAATTGCTGAAGCTTTTATCACGGTATACGGTATTATCACGATATTGAAATAAGTTGCAAAAAAAGTGTTGTCATACTATAACAGGTTAAATCACTTTCTTATAACAAAAGAACCAAACATTTAAATACAATAAAGCAATACACAAAAATGTATAAAGTAAACAAATATTTAAAACAGATTAAAGTGCAAAAGAATTATAAAGAACAATAGGTATGCTGAAATGTACATTTAACTAAGATTAATACATGCTTTAGAAGTATTTTTCATTGTCAGTTTGTTAATGAAGGAACTAATGTTAAATACTGGAGCCTTGTAAAGTGTGTGATTGAACAACAGTCAGAACATATTCAAACAATATCTAGGGCATGTAATTTAGTCCAGATTAAAATGTAAAATGCAAGTTTGAAAATGAATAGCCTTAAGTCTTTTAGTATTATGTATTAGGTTATGTGATTACTGGGGAAACGACTGCATTTCTGCTGTTCCGTCAGCGCCCTCTGCTGTCGAAGAATGAATGTGCACTTCAGCGTGTCTCCTCATTCCGCCATGTGCGCGGCTCATGCACGGTCTATTTACATCAGTGCGCGTTCCTCTTTGATGTGTTTTTCATTTTAAATGGTTGATGGGTAAAGTATTCTTATATTTACGGAATAATTCGTAATAAATAATTATTCACGGTATTTTGAAGTGCCCACGATAACAATATTGTGCATGTTCATTATTGCGGTATATCGTATTACCGTTTACCGGCACATGTCTACTTATGACCATATGCGACAGTAAATAAATGAGTTTTAAGCAAATATTTAAAATCATTGTATGTAGGTGCAGTCTTTATATAAAATGGCAAATTGTTCCAAAGCTGTGGAGCAGCCACTAAAAAGGCACGGTCTCCTTGGAACAGTCAACTGTAAACTACTAGTGGAGTTTTCTGGAAGCATTATGATCCAACAGGTCCGGTCATTCATTCTCTTTCACTTTATTGTCTGGAAAAGAGCAGTGTAATTCTGCTTTCTTGTTTCATGAAAGACAGAAAGACACAAATTTGGATCAACTAAACCACCCGTAAATGTCCTATAAACAGTACACACATGCACACCAACACAAACATGAACTTATACCCATTCACAGAGACACACAGACATAGACTGCCAGTCATCTTTGGCTTTCATACAGTACATGAGAAATGCCAGAGCCCAGGGGGGTTAGCAACACGTAATGACTAAAATGAAACAAATGACTCCATGTCTAGGCATAAATCACAGGCCAAACAATAATGTGCATATTAAACTGAAAAACTGTCAGGGAAAATGGCATCATTAAAATTTCGCAGCAGTATTGAACATGTTTGCCTCCAAGAATGAAATCTTTCCACCTCTGAACATTAACAGACACTATTCTATTTGCAATGCTTGCATTGCTTTGTGTGTGCTACCATAGCATCACCAAAATGGATTTTATCCTGTCATACTGTATATTCTCTCCTCGCTTGCATTCTTTTCTCCTCCCATATCTATTCCACTACACTCTACTTCTTCCTTCTCTAGTCCTCCCATCGTTTCTCTGTCCCCCTTGTCCTGGAATCATCCCTGCTGTTCCCTCAAGAGACTCCTTTCCTTACAGGCACAATCATAAAGCTCTCTCCCTCCCTCATGCACACGCACCCGTGAGAGATGCATCCGGAACATATCCGCAAACACACGGGCATGGGGTACGACCTAAGGTTCCAGCAATAAATTATCATTACAGGGCCTTTAGCTAAAGCCTAGAGTCACAGACAGCTCTCTGTCTACAGACAGAGAGATAAGAGAGGCATGCAACGAATTAAAAGGAGCAGCTACATGTATCAAAGGCAGAAGCCCACCTGCTCATCTTCAAAGGCTCTCTCTTTTGCCCCATCGTTCTCTCGCTGTTACATCCTTAACAGTTTCCATAGTTTCCTTATAAACCTCATGTCTCCCTCCTGTGTTCTCTCAAACTCTTAAACGGTTCATTTTTTCTTTCGTTTTCTGCCGGTCTGCTTTACCAGGGTGACATCTTAAAGTAGGGATGCCACAATATCATATCACATCAGCAATCGATACCAATACCAGTAACTTTCATGACTCTCTGATAACACAGAAAAAAAAATATTTATAAAGATACATATATAGTTAGATATTTAAATAAATAAATGTAATTAAATAAAAAATAAATGTAAAATATTATATGCAAGAGCACACTGCTTCTTTTAAAAAGTTAAGTAGTCATAGAAATATGAACAAATTAATTCAAAGTAAATGTAAATTTAAAAAGAAAATGTAAAATATTGTAATTGCACAATAAATAAAACATATACAAGTGTCCAAAATATTAAATAATTATAATATATGAACATCAAATAAAAAGTGTAGAATAAAAAAAACTGAAAATAAATTAAAAATGTAAAGTTAAATTCTCAAGCTTTTTAAGTAATTATATAGATTTACTATTGATTTGGTGCGTCTAAAAGCATAAAACGAATCAAGCAGAGCATACAAGAACAAGCGACTCACCACCTCCCAGTCTCCTGACTATGGCATGACTCATGCTCTTCTTTCTCTCCATAACATCTCTGATTTCCCCTTTCTAGTAAGCAAAAGACTGCAGGCCTCACAAAACAACAATCAGAAGAATTGGTGTAAAAATAGACTTGCTCATTGGAGTGTGTTCATTATTCTATAGTGTATGTACCCTTTCATTTTCTCATTCGGCGCTGACAAGTGACACCATCAGCAGCACGAGTCACTGAATGTCAAAATCCAAAGGCTTAGAGATACTGCCAACCTATTGTGAAGAAAGCAGCCAGAGCGCTTCAAAACTCATAAAACCTTCAAACGGGGTTGAATACTTCATTCTGATTGGTCAATCATGGAGTTCTGCTGTCAACTATTTTGTATATTTCCACTGTATTTTTTTTCACAGTTGCTCCTAGCAACCAATTTTCTACATAAATGTGCTAGTGTTGTTTCTCGTTGCACTTTTTTTCTCACATATTAAAATAATTCCAACTTAAATCAATATTTAATGTCCATATCCCTACAGAAATGTTGTTCCATCATTGCGCAAAGCCCACACAAGCAGATTAGCTGAAGCTCTGTTCCTGTACGGCCTCAGGGAACATTAGTCTGCGATTTGTCCAAGGTGTTTTCACTAGCAGACAAACTCTCAAATTCTCCAAAGGTCTGTTTATCAGCCAGTAAAGCTATAAAGTGTTGGGAAAATAAGTGATGGATGGGAACAATTTCTCATGCAGCACAAAGTGTGAGGAACAGGATGCCACCTCAAATATTTAACAAAAACTGCAAAATTAAATTAAAATAATGAAACTTCAAAAGGTAAACAGATGCAGACTGGAGTCTATTAGCTTGATGACACAGATGCAATTGAACAAAGAATCTTTACAAATGTAACTTGACTATTTTATGTCCCTTTAGCATATTGAAGTCATAATATTTTGTTTTATCAAATTAATAGGAAGTTCATCATTTACTCACCCTCATGTTTTTCAGGTTTGTACAATGAAAGTCCATTCAATGAAAGTGTAATATTTGGTCTCTTGGCCACTACTAATTTTGCCGTTTTTCACAAAAGGCACCAGAATTTAGTTGGTCTCACAGGTGGCACCAAATTAACATTATGAATTCTGGTCACACGTCACTTAAAATGAGCAGGAAGGATGTGCAAATTGGCACCTTTCCGATCGAGTGTTATAATTGTCAGAGGTGGCCAAATTATTCCCCCCTCCGGTGTTTAGGGGTTATTTTGCATAGTTTAAAAGTTCAGTTAGAACAGTGTCTTTCAGGCTTTTCCTATGCATAATTCACTTTTCAATCCAATTCCAGATTAATAGAGTACAAACATGACTGTACACTCATGTAGCTTGATAGGCAAGTTTGAATATATTGTTGTGTTTGCCTGCCGTCTGCTACAAAAGTGATTGGTGACCATGGCCTGTCAAACAAAGATTGTCAGGAAATACCTTAAATTTACTGGATTCGTATGCTGCAGGAAGATTGGAATAAACTGCTCAAATCATAGGGAATTTTTATGAGGACTTTATTGTGCTTTTTAAAACCTGACAGCCTCTGGCCCCCATCCATGTTCATTGGATTAAAAAAAGACCTGCAAACTCACAAGAGTTGAAAAAGATGACTGTTGGGGGGTGACATCCTCCCCCAGAAGAAATGTTTTGGTGATTTTAACTTGTAAACGAAGCATTCTGGTGCACTCTGACATGAAATTAAAGGGAAGACAACTTTTACTTTACACATAAGGAAGTTTTTTATAATAACGTAAAAAATGTTTTTTTTTAATGACATAAGTATGTTTCTACTTGGTTTTTTTTATATAAACATTTAAATGGTGGCCGTCATAAAATGGATTTATTCAAACATGCAATAAATATTGAAGAACAGGTTAAGTAAAATACAATGAATATGCAATATAATGCATATATTTAGCGAAATGCTCCTCTCCAAGTTTATTTTTCTAGCTGACTAACAAGTTTTTGGACATTGAATGGCTTTTCTGAGGTAAATGTAACATTTTGTGACATTATTTATAAGCTGTTATATTGACGTCTGAGGTTAAAACACTGATTGAGCGATTACATGTGACATGATATGGGTTTTGGTAAGTTGTACTGTCCCTTTCAACATAATTTCACATTAAAGAGTGCAACAGCTCGAGAGACATCTATAGTCTCACTCCAGTCTACGGGAAATTAGCCCATTTACCTTTATTGTGCTTGCAATTTCACCCCCAACATTTACTTAAATTATATATTAGGATTCAAAACAGTGAATTTCACGGAAAAGCGACTAGTTTTATGAAGAAGAAAAAAAGAGCGGCGTAAACATTATTTAAACCATTTATTTTCATGTTCCATGGAAAAAAAGGTTGTATGGTTTTGGATGACACGAGGATGAGTAAATGGTGACAATTTATCTATTTGTGGGCACACTCTCCCCTTTAATAAGAGTTTTACAGTGTTAATTAAGCTTACAAACGAAATGAAAGTTCTGCTTGTTTTATAGCTAGCAAATGTTTAAATGAGATTAAAATGCGTCATGCTCATTGAAGTGATGTGATTCATTCATCTTCATGCAGCATTTCTCTCATGATGCAGTTCAGATGAACAGGTGCTGTGTTGTCTCTGATGAATCGATTTAGATTGAGCTTTGAAGATGGATTGATCTAACCCTCTGATCTCTTGCATCAGGCCTCTTGTGTACAAACAGCCTTAAACACTAAAGAAATGCATGGCTATATCTGTCAGCACAAAATCCAAGAGGCCTCTTGGGAAAGACGAGAATGTGGAAGAGAAAGAGACAGAATAGAAGTTGTGGGTGCCTGTATTTCAGCTCAAACCCAACTTTAGGACAAAGTGGGCGTAGCACGTTAAAGCAGAGGTAAATCCACCTCTTCAAGGTGAACTCATTGTTTCACACTGGCCTCTCAGCCAGTACTGATGCTTTAACATCCCACTGAGTTTTAAAGTGGAAATGAAGCAGTCAGCCATGTTTACATTATTTAGTAAACTGATTTCCACTTTAATAAAAAAAATTATATAACAAACACAATTAATGTGACCATTTTAAAGAAAAAAGGATGTTTTGCTATGGCTTTTGGAGCAAGGGCGCCGTCATCTTGCAATACCACAGCGTGTGACGTCACAGTGTTGGTTTGCTCCATTGGCCAGTGAAATAATAAGCATTTCATTTTGAAATGGAGGAAGACGAACTTGAAAGGACTGTTGAGACCATAATAACTCAAATGCATTTGAGGCGATATGGCGAGGGGACCGTGAAGTACTACCATTACGGGTGGAAGAAGTCGTTAACCCGCTGGTTTGAGGTGAAGAGCGGGTCGGAAGCACTACCTGGTGAAAGTGTGGATGGTGTACACCGATGCCAGAGTCCGTCTGCTGTCAGGAGGCTGATCTGGACCATGTATTGCGCGGTCACTTCACCATGGTGCATACATTTAGCATACTATGCTGGGAGGTGGACGTGTGGATGCGTTCTCTTAAAGATGTCAGAGCAGAAACAATTTGGATGAATATCCAACATCAAACTGCCTGCATCACAAAGTTTTGATCGTGGCATCCCAAACATTGTTTTCATTGCGCGAGGCAAATAACGCTTCATACAATATCGTTCATGTAGCATCTTATCGTTATGTCAGACCTTTCACATATTTGCATTACTCAGGCTCTTTACCGTCCCACAGGTGGGACGCCTGGTGCTCTTTTTTTGATCGCCTTTTTTCATATCATATATTTAAGTAATTATCACAAATTAGGTATCATTTGAAAGCTTACAAACTCAAAATTCATCCTGTGAAAACCGTTTTGAAATCGGACATTGTGTTGCCATGGAAACGTTTCTCTAAATTATTCTAGTGGGCTCCTCCCCTAGTGGGCGCTGTCATGTTTCATATTACAACAATTATTTTAACTACTTTATATTCAAAATCTTTTCCAATCTTGACAAAACGCATATTGTCGGAAAGGTCTGAGTCTCAAGGGTCCATATTTGGTGACTGTTTTGTGATGGAAGTAATATTTGGACAGAAATTTACAGGAAAATGCATCAAAACAACAATAAATGGAATTTGAATGACACCCGGTGGCTATTTTTGGTACAGCACCCTAAACAAAATCTCATGGGGACTTCAATTTTTGTGATATCAACTTCAAATTTGGAACACAAATTGGTTAGACATATGGCTTTGATTTTATAGTAATTTTAGAGTAAATTCTTTTTTGTAAAATATATATTTTATATGAAATAAAAAATATTTAGTACAGTATTTTTCATTTACAGTAAATTTAAACTTCCATAACTATTTCATACTTTTTCAATCAATTCCATTGCTTTCACTTCAGCAATAATCTGCAGAATGTCGTCTTTAAAACGAGACCAAACTTTGGTCTATATTTCAAAGCATTCTTGAATTACAGCCCTTTAAGTTTGGATAGTGCATTTTCATGTGTATTCTCAAAAAGGGGGGTGACAGTCAAAGGGTTAATCAGTAGTGGAATGCAATATTTATGTTCACCTGCGAATAGAATACCTGCTTTACAAGACCCAGTGTTTCTGCTCGGACATCTTTAAGAGATATGCAGTCTAATCAGCAGTCTTTTCAATTTCGTCTTTCTCCATTTCAAAACAAGCCTGTGTTAAAGTAAAGAAATTCTTATATTATTTCACTGGCCAATGGAGCTAACCAACAGAGTGACGTCACACGTTATTGTAAGTAGGGGTGCACCAAAATTTCGGCCGCCGAAAATGTTTGGCCGAAAATGGCATTAATCGGTTTCGGGCTGAAATAAAAAAAACAGGCGAAAACGTAAACCGAAAATTAATGTCACCCGCCCCTCCCATCCGTGCGCAAGGTTTCACTCACGGTCGAGCGGTTATCACGCATCTGCCTATCAAAGATTAAGCATGTCAGCGGTATGAGAACCAATAGAGATACTGAAATATCTGAAACGATACGATACTCCATTTCTATAGTACTGATATCAGCTGCGCTCTGCTCTCCAACCGACAGCGAGTTGACACGCACCGCCTCCTCTCATTCAGTCCGGTTAACCCTCTGAACAAGCCGAACACGTGTTCTGCTGGATTTAACCTCATGACTGCGTGTTAGTGTTGGTGTGACCGGTCTGAATTTCGCACGGGATTTCACATAACGTTAATTCTACTCATTCCCGCAGATTTCGCGCTCGCATCTGAAGCGCACACGCACACACACCGCAATAAAGCCGCCTCTGACATACAAGTGCAAAAATGAGCTCCTTTTTCCAGCTTATTAATGATTAAATACACTCAAAAATGTCTCAATGTCCATCTTGGTAAGTATTAACGTAAACAGTCGTCCAGTTCAGGAAGAATGTGTAACAGGAACAGTGTTTGGGGTCCATGGATACATCGGGTCTTAAAGGGACAGCAGTTATTATTCAAACTACAAAAAGACAAACGATCACTTACTGCTCTTGACTGATTAACTTGTGTAACTTCAATGGATTAATCTGTATTTAATTTTTTACAATGAAAAAATCTATGTGTGTGTGTGTGTGTGTGTATGTAAATATATATATAGTGTACGTTTTTAAAAGAAGCAATTTTGGGTTTCGGTTTTCGGCCAAATGCATCCTAAATTTTCGGTTTCAGTTTCGGCCCAGAATTTTCATTTCGGTGCATCACTAATTGTAAGATAACAAAACATCCTTTTTTCTTTAAAATGGTTACATTAATCACGTTTGTTATATATATTTTTATTAAAGTGGAAATCGGTTTACTAAATAATGAAAACTTGAGTGACTGCTTCATTTCCACTTTAAGGACACCCCTCTCCCAGTGCATTTGGTGTGGTCCAGACACCCACACAGCACTGATGCTCTCCAGTGGGACAGGGCTGTTGTTGAGCGATGCGGGGGGGTGAAGCCAGAGGGGGGGGGTCTAGTCTTCTGCTGGGTAAATATTGACGCTGAAGCCTGATGTGGTTGTAAAGCTGTGTAAAAGATGGGAATGACAGATGAGAACACTAGGAACTACACACACACACAAATGTTACGACAGTGTTATGTTCCTTTAAGTCACAATACAATAGTGTTAAGTTCCCTTACATCATGAGGAGGCGTTTGCAAAGTATTGTTTGCAATTTAACCTATGTTAAATGAAAATATACACATTGTGAACGCGATGGCGAACATCAATTTCAGTGCATCACCCCAATATACAGTCCACCACCCCAATATACAGTCCACTGCAAATGTGCTATGTGACAAAACTAGCAATGTATAAAACATTACAAATGTGTGATGTAAAAATTGTAATGATATGTATCAAATTAAATTATAAAGTACTTCAGAAACCATTCTCAGCTTGTTCTGGATGTATAACAAATTATATTTCACGCACTTGTCTCACACAAAATATGAGCTGAATGCAAGTACTTTAAATGCATGTTATATCTAGATTAATTGAAATTGAATTGAATAGGTTCTGTGTATATATTTATTTAAATTAAATTAATAATTAAAATATCAAAATAAATAATGAAACATTACGATTAGTCACAATCATGCAGCCCTACCACACATTTACATAAAAAAGTAAGAAGCAGCACTGAGGGATGCAAAAGCACATCCTGTGTAAACGGTCCCTATTACTGTGTGACCAAGGGAACTAGAGAGAGAGTAACCGAGACAAAGAAATGAGGTGGAAAGAGGCGGGGTGAATGTTTCTCTTGTATTCATGGGTGCCTCGTCCCTAAGGGGACTGTAAAAATAGCAGAACTTAACATGGTCTATTTAACCATGAATGCCCTGAGATGAAGGCATATTAGACAGTTTCCCTAATCACTTGTGGCGATTCACACGACTAACTGCGCCCTGTGGGTCTCTCTTCGCTCACAAAGACAAAAAAGAAGGTGGGTGAACTCTGCATTGTTTCTTCAAAAGAACCCTCTGGACCACGCCGGGGATGCTGTTAGATGCTGACGTTAGTCCAAGAAAAAAAAACGACTCTGTTGTGTCGACTCTGAGAGCCACTGGCATCTCATTAGAGTAAAGTCTTGGGAGGATGGGCTATGATAAAGTTATTTTCGCTTGAAGACTGAATGTTCTTTTTAAAATGAAAAAGTACAATTTATATCCAGATTACCACGGTTGGAAGACTGTCCACAGTTTTTGCTAAGTTACATCTGGCACAATATCAAGATGACAAATTAGGAACATTAGAGACCACAAAGGCCTCTGCATAAGATACAAAGTCTCACAGCAATTGAAAGACACTGGGTGAACGTTAGAAAAAGAGCGACAAGGAATAAGAATTATTTCTTATAAACAAATCTTAATGTACATCTCTTTCTTTAACCCGCACACACACACACACACACACACACACACACACACACACACACACACACACACACACACACACACACACACACACACACACACACACACACACACACACACACACACACACACACACACACACACACACACACACACACACACACACACACACAGTTTCACTTT
Source organism: Gobio gobio (assembly GCF_949357685.1). Lineage (NCBI taxonomy): Eukaryota > Metazoa > Chordata > Actinopteri > Cypriniformes > Gobionidae > Gobio > Gobio gobio. Next base: position 50,131,542 of record NC_137097.1, on the reverse strand, counting down.
CCCTCTCAGGACAGCTGAGCTGGATGCTCCCCAGCTGAGTGGGGACAGATGGTAAGTGTTGGCAGGGAGAGTTAGAAACTGAAGGAGTCGAGGCAGAATGGGGTAAACCGTATCTCTCAACAATAAACCTTCAACATGCACACATTTCAGACCCCGATCCCTGAGAGAGACGGATGACCTAATCATTCCAGAGCTGTCACAATGATTTCAAATAACAGAGTGAACAGATCTGTTTTTTGTTTTTGTTTTTTTGTTACCAAAACAATTGGAAGCACAAGAGGTTGGAAAAGGAAAAATACCAGAACAAAACGACACTGACTCATTTATGGTTACTGCATATGCATCCTTCTGTTGGTATGGATGGAACACTGAACAAAATTAATTTGTTTATTTAATTAATGAAGTTTTCTGCAATAAAAAACCAACACCACTACTGAATCTACAGCACAAAAATACAACGTGACCAGTGTAGTCCGATTCTCAAACAAATTACTCTTAATAATTGTGCTCTTTTTGGTAAATTAAAACACATACAGCTTGAAAGACGTCTTCCCTATTGTGACATATCTGAGTGAAAAAAAATTAGGACGGGAATTGATTTTCTCCCTCTGGAATTGATTGGATCACATTTGCTATTGCTGTGATGTCATGAAAGTGACAGGTTGCCCACCCTCACGCCAGTAAACTATCTATAAAAAAAGAAGAGCTGTCACTGCAAGAGGGAGGGGGAAGTTATTTCAATTGAAAGATTATGAGGGCAAAAAAAGTAATGAAGTGCATGGATAAATTATTTATTATAAATACTGCAATATTCCATAAACAAAAAAAACTTTTGATTTCATGGTGACTTTAAATCAGTTACATTTTAGTGATGCACCAAAATATCTGCAACCGAAATTATTTGGCCACAACCACAACAAATAAATAAATATGTTTTGGGTAAAATAGTTGAATTCATGAGTTGAATTCATTAACCAGTGAAATTAAATTGGTGCATATCTGATGACGCTTTTTGACTTTTTTCCCAGCATTTCTTTCATGAACACAGTGTGGATAAGCTAAAACAAGTAAACATGTCAGTTCCCATCAAGCAATTTTGCATTTAAAAGACGTCTAATAGCCGTCCAAACACAGCCCTGATGTCTAGGCTAAAACCAGGCAAAATTTGAGCTGTCAGTAAAAATGTAATAGACGTCTAACCAAATAAATAAAACCAAACACTGTTGACTTTGCTTACATGGTGGAATATCATAGATCTCAAGTTATTTTGGCAAAAACAACATTCGCCGTTATTTTGGCTAGAAGTGGGTTACTCATAGCCAGACTATATCGGTTCTATAGTTACGTTTGTATGTATAAACCAATTTTGATACTAATGGCTGCAACACACTCCAAAAAAGTTGGGACAGAGGCAAAAGATAAAAGTAAAAAAAGATTTTAGAATATCCAAGATGTTCAATAACAATCCACAATAAGCTGGTGAATTGGTAATAGGTGAGGGTATCGTGATTGGGTATAAAAGAGCATACACCAAAGACGGGTCATGGTTAACCACTTTGTGCCAAATTTCTTGAGAGGATTGTCAAACATTTTGAAAATCACATTTCTAAAAATGCAAGATTGCAAAGGTCTTTCAAGTCAAGTCTAGTCAAGTCAAATCAAGTCACCTACATTTATATAGCACTTTTCACAATATAGATTGTTGTTATGGTGTAAAAGTTATTGTTTCCAGCTAAAGTAATTTTTTGATTGATTCATTTCCGTTGTAAATAATCATTAGTTATTTACTTTGTGGCCACCTACACAACACCATTTTCAACCAAAATAGAAAAATCTCAATGCGTTCCGGCCACTCATCCACATGGCAACAGTGCCCGGCAGCTAGAGAACACAAACCCCCAAAACAGATTTTGAAATAGTTTTGAAACGATACCGTTATCATCTTCGTGTAAACTTGGTGAATCTGTGAGAACGGTGATGGCATGCACGTAAGCATTACGTGTTTAGTCTATAGGCATTGCAAGCGTATTTGAATACGTATGTGCGCAGGCACATCGTTTTTCTTTACAAAATGACTGCCAAATTACTTGTCTGCATTGCATAATACAGTGTCGTTTCCAATAATTTCGATAACGTTTTCATCTGTACAGAGGGAAAGTAAAGTGAAGGAGGCCTTTCACCAGGTCACAGGTCTTTCACCATCTAGCATACATAATATTGTGAAAAGATTCAGGGAATCCAGAGAAATCTCAGTCCCTGTAGGACAAGGCAGGAAACCTCTGTTGAATGTGCGTGAACTTCGAGCCCTCAGATTGTATTGCAATGAGGAACAATAATTTTACTGTGTTAAACAAAAAGCCACATGGGCCTGGGACTACTTTGGAAAACCGTTGTCACTTAACACAGTCTGCTGGTGCATCAATAAAGGCAACTTGAATCTCTGTCATGCAAGGAGAAGGCTATACATCAATTCTATGTAGAGATGCCGGCAAAGTTCTCTGTGTCCGAGCTCATTTCAGATGGTCCAAATGACAGTGGAAATGTGTGTTGAGGTCAGATGACTCCACATTTCAGATTGTTTTTGGGAAAATCGGACAGAGTTCTCAGTTCCAAAGACAAAAGGGACCATCCAGAATTTCATCAGTTACAGGTGCAAAATCAAACATCTGTCATGGTACAGGGGTGCGTCAGTGCAAACGGCATGGGTGACTTGCATGCAGGGCTCTGAACCGGTTCAAGGAACGAAAACGAAAACCGGAAACGAACGAAATTTTAAGAGGAACAAAAACGAAAACGAAATCAAAATCAATTTGAATCGTTCTGAACAGAAACGTTCATTTGAAATGACCATTAACCGGTTAATAACGTTATTTTATCGTTCTTTTAATATTTTAATTTGGCAGTGCCCAATCATGAATTGAGTAGTACAGCATGTGACGTTGACGGATCAAGCGCATAGATCAAGCGTGAGTGAAATGCCCGCGCACCAGTCATCTATGAATCTACCGGTACGCAAGTCGGTGTAGAGCGCGTATTTTCATGCCTCAAGTACATTTCTTTCCCCGCTGAGGTCTACAATGAATGTGCAGGTATTGGAGGACATTCTTTTCGAACGTTTAAATAAGCAGTACGGACTTTAAGCTCAAATAGACTGATTTAGGCTAGTTTATGGATTTCGTTTAAGCCTATCCAAGTAGGTTACTAGCATCTATCAAACATTTTTCCTATAGTCTTTCAGATTGCCAATACAGGACAGCTCAATGTTTTCTATATAGACGGTTGATGCTTCGTATTAAATGGAGTGTTATATTGCATTAAATGATCAAGCTTTATTAGCTGACTGAATTTGATTATGTGATGCAAGGATGTGTTGCGCAGTGTTTGCTTTGAAATTATCAGTTGGCGGAGCATTAAAAGAGCAATAGTTATCCAGTTTATTTATTCTTTATTTATAATTTTTTTAAAACAAGTCGTGTTGAAAAAAAGTTATGTACAAAGAATGTTATCACTCTTCTGAAAAGAATTAGGCATAAGAGGGCCACTTTAGATTGTCTAAAGCTCCATTAAAACAGGTCCGCTATTCTTTGTAATTAATGCATGTATTTCTGTTGTGGTTTTAAAAATGTTATGAAATAAATATTCAAGTTTAATTACCATGCGTTATATTATTATTGAGTGAAAAATAAGTCTATTTATACATATATGTTTAAAGTAAAGGCTAAATTAAAATAACGTTATTAACCAGTATTTTTTTTAATCAAACCGTTTTCGGAACAGTAATGTTTATTGAGGAACGCAAAAACGGAAACGTTATAATATCGATTCTGCTCGGAGTGAACCGATTGATATTTTTTTCCGTTTTTAAGCCCTGCTTGCATGTGTGTGAAGGTACCAATAATGTGGAAGTGTATACTGGGATTGCACACCCCATATATAGACATATACAACCATCAAGATCACATCGTTTTTGCAAGGCTTCATTATGCATGTACACCAAAGTGTAGATGTGTTTGACTGGTCTGGCTGCTTGATTTTATTGCATTGCTTTTTAGTGCATGTCCCAACTTTTCTATAAATGGAGTTGTATGTGCACAAGTGTGTTCAGGCTCTAACTCAGTACTTTTTAGTGATATGCTTTTCATTGATTATGTATGTACAAAAAATAGTTTTAAAAGGGCTAAACACTGTTTTTAATTGAATACTCAACCAAAAATTTGAAAACTCAACCAAAAACCAAAAATCACAAAGTCAAATATAAATAATAATACAATAATATAAATATATATAATAATACAAAAGCAAGAGCACCCTCAGTTGATACTGTAACAATATAATATTATTGGTGAAACAGATTTGGAAAACACTCCATTGCGTTTTTGAGTTTGCGTTGTGGAGAATGTGAAATGTTCCTATTTACAGCGTGTTTTTGCAGCTATGAGAAATGTAGCCAATCTCAGACATGTTTGTTGATCTCTTGAACGCAATGGCCATAGGCATTTAGGTTAGAATCCACTCACTGCTCAAAACACCTGTTTTTGTTTCAGTGATGAGTTCTGCTGACTCTCGCGAATTCTCTCATTCTCTCAACAAAGAAAGACACAAATTAAGAGATTCATTATGCAGCGTATGTAGACAACGTTATTGATTAGGAACGTTGTGAGATTGCGAACTGAGACGAGTGACAGCTTTTTAGTGATTGTACAGTGAGACATTTTTCACGCTTTCGAGGCTATATAATAATTTGAATAAAAGTATGGCTGCACGATTAATCGAAATCGAACCGCAAACACGATTTGGGTTATGTGCGATTATGAAAGCGAAAAGGCTGCGATTTTAATTAAATAAATAAATAAATGCCAGTGTCAGTGAAGAGCGGCTTTGCCCCGTCTGAAAGCACTGCGAGTTTGAGTCGCTTATAATGTGCGTTTGAAAAAACAACACGTATCAAACAACTTCACAAACTAGTAATATGTTGCAGTGTTTCCCCTACCATTGTTTTGGGGGGCAGCCCGCCCTCCCAAAATGACCCCCCGCCCCCCCTGAATGAATGGCAAAAACTATTTGTCATTACGGTCGACAATAAGAATTGCCCGATGGTCCAGTGCCAGCGTGAAAGACACTCGGGCCAATGCGGCATCTTCATGGAAACTCATAATTTGCGCATTTTTAAGCCTTGCCAATTTAAATATTCAAGCGCTCATAGACGAGGAAGTGTCTCTCAGTTTGATACTCGCGAAGCGCAGCAACAACACGCATATGCACGGCCACGCGTCTCACAGCACGCAAATAATCACACAAAATTATATCAAAATGCCTGTCTTTTTCATTGTAAGTATCATTGTAAACGTAGTCGGTTAGGTCTTTTAAATGAACGTAAACATGAAATTTTGGAAAGTTTTATGGCCCACAGAATATCTAAACATGCAAAATATCAAAAGAAAGAACAGACCCACTGTTTTATTCCAGCTTCATACATTCTTTTTTCAATCAACACTTGAATGTTGCAAGTTTCCTGAAAAAGCACAATTTTGAACATAAAGCTGAGAAAATCACGTTTTTTTAAAAGACTAACGTTGCGTCCGAATGATGAACAAAACACAGATGTTGTAGATCGAGTCCATCAACACCCTAAAGCTTCACAGTCCTATAACTCGTCCTGGGTTTACATTTCATTCAATAACATAAGGCAGTTGTGATTTATAATCAGTGGCGGCTGGTGATCATTATTTTTGAGGGGGGCAGTATCTTCACTTTTATCTTTTTACACATTCATTTCCCACATATAATTGAATGAGGAAATAAAAAAACAAAAGAAAACAGCCAGAACAGACTAGCATGTTGACTAAGTTACTTGAACATACATTTTGCTCTCCTTTTTTTCTGGCCAGCAAATTTCTCAATGACTCTCCGATTAAAGTCAGTCATCTCAGTAGTGTCATGACGTTTGCATTGTTCAGGCAGATATTTGAGGTCTCTTACCCCCCTTGTTGTCACACAAAACTTCAGTAACGACACTTTGAAATAAAAGACAGGGAAAGCAATAAAGGGCATTGCTAACAACACATCCAGCCAGCCACCTACGTTTCTCATAACAAGCGCGTGAAGATCCGAGTGCAGCTTCATCCTCGGTCACTGGCTGCTGCTGGATTTGTAAATCGCGTTGGTCCGTTTCGGGATCTTCCAACAAACGCCTTGTGAAAGAATTTGGTTAAACTGCTGCCATCTCTACGAAACTGATCATCCTAACAAGGTTTTGGCGGAGTCGGAGTGACTGTGTCGCCCGCGCACTTTCGCTTTAGTGGCCAAGAGTGTAAAGTTGAATGACAGGTGACGAGAACCAATCAGATTTGATAAAATAACACGCATCCAATTCTGATTTGCCAGGGACGCAGCGACCTGCGTCCGGAGGAGGATCTTTAAGAACCAATTAGGGACCAGCTTCAGGTCACATGCTGCCCGTATATTTTTAGACTCAGATAGACATCCATTTGTCCGGCGTCCCTCACGCATGAAACCGCATGAAACATATTGAAGAACATATAAAATAGTTAACCCATCAAAGCCAGTTTTTATTAAATGCTGAGGCTCTTACTAACAGCCAGCACATCGTATGAGTAAACTATTTTGTTTTTATTTCACTTTTATATAATTTTTGTATACATGTATATTTCTGGAATTTTGATTGGGGTGGCGCCCCAGCGCTCTCTATTGACCAGCCGTCACTGTTTATAATGCTGTTTAACGGTGATGATTGCGTTATTTTACATATGCATCTGCTTACACATGATATCCATGATATCGCACGTTGCTGCTTCTTCGGCTTTGTTGATCAGGAGATTCTGTTCTCGTCCAGGAAATGCGCTATAGCGCCCCCTACCATATAACAGTGAAAACATGGAAAGCCGGAAAATATCGTCATCGGCTATGTAAATATTGAGATAACAAAAGACAAAAAAAAAAAATCACTCACTGGTCTTGACTGAATAATTTTGAATAAGGGTTTATCTATATTTATATGCAGTGACATATCATTTTATGCATATTATGCAGTGATATTTTACATTTGATTACTATTTTTGTACCTGACAATCTAGTTTAGACCTATTTGTATATATTTGCTCTGCTGTATTTATTTGTGCTTTTGCTCGTAATTTGATTATTTGTTCTTATTTTATTACTGACTGACTGTCTTTAACAATATAAAAAAATTATATGAGTTAGGATATTAGTTTTTTGAGTCATAACCTAATTTATTAAGCTTACATGGCTCAAAAACAATACTAGGTGTGGTAGGGCCAGTGAAAATTCTGGCAGGGCAAGTAAAAATTTGAACCCCTGAAAAAAATCCTTAGCATTGAGCCCTGAAATATATAAATTAGTGGTAAAAATGTCGAAGAGGAATGGAGAAGGTGACGAACTTAAACAGGCAAAAATTTGCTCTTTTTTTTTCTTAAAAGCAACAAAATCCGGAAAAACAAAGCCAACCTCTTTTGTGTTGTAAATAGTTGTGTGATGTATAAATAAATGTTGTTTATATTTATTTACCAAATTAATTAATTTATTGTCTATGGCAACACCATGTATCCGTAACGCTCCAGCTCCGCGACACTAGTAGTTTCGGGAGGTCTAGTAGTACCATCTTGGTCTAGTTAAAATGTTAAGTTTTAGTAAACTTCAGTTCAGGTATGTATAATTTGATTATTAAAATAAAATGTATGACTCTGAAAATTCATTAAAATAAACAAATTTTAAACAACTGCAAACAACTAATGAATTTAAATGAATTTTTTGCGCAACAGTTATGATGTAAAACTCTCAATTGTAACAATGAAAAGCAATATAAAGACAGTGATGCATGTGCAACAACAACAAAGTACATAGTTCTGATCTACTGTCTTAACATAATATAACATTCTTAATCATATAGTTAGTTAATATAGTAAGCTTCTATTAATATCGAAGGCTATAGCCTATGCTTAATCTCTGACACATTTTGTATCGGGGGTCCCTGCTCCATGTCTATATTGCCTAAGGGATCCTTGCTCTAAAAAACATTGAAGACCCCTTTGTCCATTTAAGCACAGTAAGCCACACATTTTGGTTCTTGCGACTCTGTTTGAGAGAAGTTTTATATGTTCGCGCCACTTACATAGATTTTTTTTTGTGTCTGAGCGTGAAACCTGCCGGAATTAGTAAAATTATGAGCAATACAAGCACTATTCAACCGGAGCGAATGAGAATGAGTGAAAGGAGGCGGCTGTGTCACTTCGCTGTCGGAGCGAAGAGAGCGAGAGCGCACAGCTGATGTTATTGCCTGTGCCGCTGGCAACAAAACAGACTGGCTTGGAATTGGAAGGACGTGAGAAAATCGGCTGATTCCTGTGTTGTGCTACCAACACTATATTTGCATTGTTTTAAGGGTAGGTTTAGGGTAGGGCTAGGTATGTACGTTAATAAAGCCTCAAACCACATGAATATGATGCTGGTAGCACAATCTGATAAGTAGCATTTTTTGCTATCGAATTGTACCTACTTTTAACAGGAGGTAGCATAATCTGAGCGGGTAGCACAAATCATCGAGAACAGATCCCTGGCCGGTCGATCGGTGCATCTCTATTTTATTGCACACCTTCCAGCCATTCAGAATCGAGTATTCAGACAGAGAACACGGTATAAATAAAGATATAAAAGAGATAAAACAGCAAAATCGATTTTATCGATTTTAGATAATTTTGTAAGTGATCCAACATGCCCCCATCTCTCGGTCAGCTGCACCAATGCCTGCATGCATGCGTTAACAGGCTATGCCTTATCGACCAGCACATATGGGACATAACTGAATTAAAGAGAGAGGGGAGTAAACAAAACAGGCTGAAAGAGTGAAAAGAGAGTTTATGTGCAGAGATGTACTAGATACTGAACGCAGCAAGTTTTTTTATCCACTTTATAACGATCACATGCATTCCTCCAGCCTCTCGCTCTTAAACCCATTGAAATGACACATAAGAGAAAAATTCCTCTAGGGGAACGCCTGTGAGCCTACAGAGGACAATAAAGCGAAATTTCTTTACATTTATCACTCCCTCCGTTGAAGCCTAAGGGAAAGCACAGAACTCCTTCCTGAGTACTGTGCGAAACCGAAGCCAAACAAACGGCCATGGAAAACAAACAAATGCCCTCCTAATCCCTCACACCCATACACACACGTGTGCACACGCTCAGAGCCCCTCTACGCATCATCGTTTCCACGCGCGTCTCTAATTGAATCTGGATTACAATAGCTGAGATTGATTTGGAAAACAGAGCATGAAGACGCCAGCCACAATTAAATTACCAATGCATAGATTGAGGTCGCTGCGCCGACCACAATCAACATGAGCAGACCTGTTGGGCTCATAAAGCAGGTGAGCAGCAGGCCGGGCGTTTTCTCCCTCCTCAGAGGCCCATTAACAGGGTGAAATTAAAGAGGGGGATCTAATTAACCCCAACCAGGAGGGATTACAGCTGCCGGTCAGTAAGTTCAGCAGACTGGATCACTCAGAGCACTTCACATTTCTGTCCTGTCCCTGTCAGTGTTTCTGGGTATTCGGCTCTGCCTTCCTATAAAGCTGATATTTTCTCTGTACAGAGACAGCAATAAGAGTTTATAGCACTAAGGGCCAGGTGAGGAGAGAAAAGACGAGGGATTGACAATAGCCAGGGGCGTTGTATTGTTATAAAAAAACAAGAAAAAAACAGTCTGGGACATGAAATGGTAATGGGATACTTAGGGTTGTCACAAATTTCAGATTTTCACTACACAGTAAGATTTCACATTAATGATATTATTGCACGCAAGCAATAAAGTCATTCATCTTTGTTTATTTTGCGTTTTCATTTATTGGCTACAGTGAATCACACTCAAAAATGAGAGAGAAAGAGTTAGTGGCCAAGATTGTACAAAAGTATACAAAAGAAGTGTTGATTGGCAAAATGGGGTGTCTAACACCCCGTCGTTTTTACACAATCCAAAAAACTAACACACTGCTGGGCAATCTATTTATTTTTTTCGTCTAGCATCTCACCGACATGATTTTGTGCGGCTGTAGTAGCTACACACTGCAGTGCATCATCTCGTTCTTCTTTTTCCATTATATGATGGGTTGTATATTGCGACACCCTAAGGCGTACTTATTGCTCAGGGATTTTAAAGGAGGAATTATGTGCTTGGGACATATCTAAAAGTCATTCTTACATCTGCCACTGTCGTTCACAGAATTTTGGTAAAATCAGTCAACCATTTAGGGTTTCCTGAGAAAAGCATTCGAGTTGAGCATGTTTCTGAGAGAAAACTGATGCTTTCGCGTTCCCATTTGAGGACAATCACAATGTCCACTCTGAAAAACATCAAAAATAACAGATTTAGACCTCTGCTCATTATTAAACACATAAACAAAATAAGCTCTTGCGTGATAAGTGGGGAAGCTTCCTCTATTACGTGCATTCCCGCCGCAAACTATTTAACAAAGTGGTGGGGACACAATCAACCATGGCAAAAAGTGGTGGAGAAATAAAATGGTAAATAAACACCACCAACAAGATTTGCTGAATAAGATCTAATTTTATTTTTTTTAATTATTGCTGCTAACAATGAACATTCTGCAAATGACAGATTTTGTATATAAATTATAGTGCTGCTTTATTACTGCGAAGACCATAATCACGATTATTTTGTGGTTAAAATTAATTAACACGATTATAGGTGGGTGTTATAATCAAAGTCTTATTTCATGATATAAGTCCTTTTAAATGTCAGTGAAATTTCACAATTATAAATACTTCAGCAAAATCTAATACTAGGTTAATTAATGTACAGTAAGTCTTCAAAGCAGTAACAAATACAGTTAAATATAGACTAATCCTTATTAAAAGTACAGTTTATTCATTCAAGAGCAGAGAGTGATTTTATCTTAGTTTTTTTTATGTTTGATTAACAATAATGACTGCATCAGATTTATTAGGCTGCTGTCACTTTAAGAGCTAATGCACAGACCCAATATACAGTAACACACGCACTCTTTCTCAGTGTTTACATTCACTTAAGCCATAACCGACTGCGTTTACGAGGATACCAATGAAAACGGCATTCCGGCATATGTAGGCTATTTGACAGTTTAGGCGCGTATCTGGTGCTCACATCTTGGAGAGTGCGCACAGGAGGCGGCTTGGGGAACAGTATATCTTTTTTTTATACGCTTTTGATTTGAACACTGTTTAATATCAAGCACATCCCACAGTTTAGCAACAGTAGACTGCATTTTACAACACTCACTTATTTATGTCAAGTTTGGGCTTTTAGGGAGGAATGAAAGCAGCAGCAGCACAATAATCATTTCATTTCGATTATCTTGTTTTCATAATCGTTGGATCGAAATTGAAAATTTTCGAGTTTCGGGTCAGGTTCAGATGAATGTTTAATGAACAGCCCCAGGTTAGGGTCGGGTACGGTTTTGTAACTAAGACAAACTAAATAGGCTATATATACATATAGTTTGCGTGCTGTGTGCTTTACCTGTTTGCTGTGTTGTGACCGAAAGTGCACGCTAGAAAGAGAAAGCACATGCGCAGAATAATACATGCACGCACAACATAGCAGACGACAGCAAGCTAACATCAACCATGAGTGCGATAACTTAAGGGCAAATTTATCACAGTTCCAAATGATGCAGGAAAAGCTGCACTCTGGAAGAATTATGATCAACTGTCGATGCCGTTCTCTTCCTTCATAACTCGTACTGTGAAGGATATATTTAGTAAATAGTTTAGCAACACTGCGTGACCTTTTTGAAGTTTAAAGTTTGAGTTCCAGAGAAATTTGTGACTGTTACACCTGTTCGACCACAGCAAAGTTACGTAATTGGTAAGTCCATGCTTTTTCTCTTACTGCTGTGCTGATGGGGCCGCTGTGCCTGTGTTTGTACATGTACTTGTTTACCATTGCAAGCAATCTTTAAATACAACATATTGCAAAAATGGTATTTGCTGTGAGCACCTGATTTGGTGGCGCTGGAGGAAAATGTATCATTAAAGGGTTAGTTCACCCAAAAATGAAAAATGAAAATTAATGAAATTAATTACTCACCCTCATGTCGTTCGACACCCGTAAGACCTCCGTTCATCTTCGGATCACAAATGAAGATATTTTTGTTGAAAGCTGATGGCTGAGAAAGGCTTCAGATAGGCCTCCATTGGCATTCAGTACATTTACACTCCCAAGACCCATAAAAGGCACTTAAAACGTCGTTACAAAGTCCATCTCACCACAGTGACTCTACAATAATTTTACGATGCAACGACAATAGTTTTTGTGGTTCTGGGTTATGTGTCCGAACGCCGGATCTGCGTAATATTCTCGCGCATGCGTCGTGGAGGCACACACGGAAGACAAGAACAAGTTGGATATTTTATTTTGTGTTATTTTGATTTTTTTTTTTGCGCACAAAAACTATTGTCGTCGCATCGTAAAATTATTGTAGAGTCACTGTGGTGAGATGGACTTTGTAACGACGTTTTAAGTGCCTTTTATGGGTCTTACTTGTGAGTGTAAATGTACTGAATGCCAATGGAGGCCTATCTGAAGCCTTTCTCAGCCATCAGCTTGAGAAGATGAACGGAGGTCTTACGGGTGTCGAACGACATGAGGGTGAGTAATTAATGACATAATTTTCATTTTTGGGTGAACTAACCCTTTAAGTTAATTTAATCATAAAATTACTACTGTTTTGTTCATAAGTGCAGTTACTAATAATATACACGTTTATTGAAAATTTAACAGTGAAGCACTGAGTTTGAATTGATATTAGTGGTGGGCATAGATAAAAAAAAAAATTAATCTAGATTAATCTCACTGTAATGAGATTTGTGGCTCATTTGAATTCTGCCGAAGGCATTCAGAATATGTGTGCTCGTAAGTGATCGTTTGTCTTTTTGTAGTTTGAATAATAAATAACTTCTGTCCCTTTAAGACCTGACGCACGCATGGATCCCACTGTTCCTGTGAGCTGGTTACGACTGTGTTTATGTTAAAACTCACCAAGATGGGCATTGAGACATTTTTGAGTGTATTTGACCATTATTAAGATGGGAAAAGGAGCTCATTTTTGCACTTGTATGTCAGAGGCGGCTTTATTACGGTATGTGTTTGTGTGCTTCAGATGCGAGTGCGAAATCTGCGGGAATTAGTAGAATTAAAGTTATGTGCAACTCCGCGCGAAATTCAGACAGGTCACACCCATACTAACACGCTGTCAGGAAAAATCCAGCAGAACACGCGTCCACTGTGTTCAGAGGGTTAACCGGACTGAATGAGAGGAGGCGGGTGCGTGTCAACTCGCTGTCGGCCGGAGAGGAGAGCGCAGCTGATATCGAGACTGTAGAAAATGAGTATCGTATCGTTTCAGATATTTCAATATCGATACATAGCGAAATATCGATATTATTGACAACACTAGTAGATATACACACAGGTTCGAAGACTCGTTCTGTCGCCCCTACAGTGCAATTCGGCTAGGTTTACATCTGCGCTAAAATATCAAGGTGAAAGTCATCATAGCTTGCGTAGTAAAGACCCAGCTCCCAACCCAATTTTGACAATAGATTAACGGCGATATTTTTTTTATCACCCGATAAGAGTCTCACGTTAACGCAGCACATTAACGCCGATAACGGCCCACCACTAATTGATATGCAAATAAAATGTACTTTTAGTAACAACAGTAACATGCAAAAATCTAATATTTACAGGGACAATCTAAATATTCGTATTACATATACTGTTGCTCTTCTTTTATAGTATCATACTAAACTAAAAGGAGCACTCTTTACTTGTGTTCTGTGTAATTCAGTCACAATTTGAACGAAAGTGTTTGTTTTTCATGAGACGTTGTGACTTTCTATTTTTTTCCATATTTTAAATGGAGTGGAAATGCCTAATAAGTTCCCCTGTACCGCTTGTTTGCCACAATTATATTTAAATGTCTGAAACCCAAAATAAACATTATGTGGTTGTAAACACTGAATAGTTGTTGTATGTGACAAGCGCTAAGCACGTCTGCCTCTGGCTCAGCACCAGCCAATGCACTAAATAACCATTGTATATCCTGCACTTGCTGCTATTGCACTTCTGGTTAGACCTAAACTGCATTTCGTTGCCTTGTACCTGTACTTGTGTAATGACAATAAAGTTTAATCTAAAAAATCTAAATCACATTTGAATTTAGCAGTTTAGTGATGCACTGAAGATTCTAAATCACACCGGTGTGATCGTACCCTCAAGGGACCAGCCAAAACTGATCACACTGGTGTGATTGTATATGCCAAAGGGTTAATCAAAGTAATTTATATTGCCAATAACTCACACGTTTCCACGTAAGACTTTTTTAAAAACATTGCTGATCACATCACCGCTCATTTGCATAACTTTGTCACATGGCAAAACTCCACCTACAAACTTGCTCACTTATGCCACCATAAACCGTCAACTCTAATCAAAAATGACTTCTGTTCTCTTTGACGCTGTCAGTGTGACAGTTTTTCCATTTATAAACCATTCTGACCATTCTGGGCCCTGTTGCAACAAGCAAAGCACTCTCACAAAAACACCTGTTGTGTGGAGCTACAATGTCCAATTTAATTTTCTCCTAAATAAATTGCAAAGAAAAATATAAGCAGCCTGGTACATTTGATTGGATCGAGGGCAGCTAGAGATTTCTTGCCCTCCACAGTTGGATGCAGGCAGATGATGTCAGTGTCCTCTAGCAGCACCAGCAGCTGCTCTGTATGCCGTGTGCTTCCTTCTTTTCAGAGTAAACAGCTGGTGGCCATGAGGAATATTTCACATTCACTACCTCCTAACTCGATCAATTAGGAGCCGTTAAGAAAGAGAAGGGTGTGATTTGGTTCACAGATTCTGCAGCTAAACAGCACTAATCCCCTTCCATACCAGCAGAAAGATGAGAAGAGAGAAACTGCTTTCTAGACTGCATTCGTCAGAGTTTTACACTAAAAACTTACAAAAGGTGCCAATTTCTGTGTCTGATACCGTGTCTACAATAAATATTTTTAGATGTTTTACTACTACTACTACGTAAATACTGCTACAGTCATAAAAATTACATAACAAAATGCTTTCTCCCCTCATAAAAAACAACAACATTATTTCTAATACCACGTCAACGCGGACTACCAAAGTATGGGGTTGGCTTGTTTTTGAAAGAAGTTTCTATGTCCACCACTGCATTTAAAACTAAATCAAAATGTTCTGTCAAAATGAACACTGATTTGATCAACAATACAGTAAAAACAGTAACATTGTGAAATATTACAATTCAAAATACCATTTCTTATTTTAATATATTGTAAAATGTATTCATGTGATGGCAAAGCTGTATTTTCAGCATCATTACTCCAGTCTTCTTTAGAAATAAATATTTTTTTGTGAAAAAATTTAAAAGAATAGCATCTCTCTTTAATGAAAATCTTCTGTAACATTATAAATGTCTTTACCGTCACTTTTGATCAAGTTACACAATTTTACACTTTCTCAACAGCTTTTATAATCCTCAAAAATACACACAAACAAAATTAATCTGTCTGGACTGTCACAGTTTCCATAATGTGGCTCACTCACCCAAAGGCAGAGCTGAGTTTTCAGTAGGTGTGAGTGCAGACAGACAGCAGCACAGAAAGTGTTGCCACACTGGGGGCACATACACACATCCTGACAGCTCAACAACAAGTCAGCTTTACCAGACTGAACTTCAATGTGTTCAAAGCCATGGAACACCTAATGAGTTCTAAAGATCCATGGGAATTTCACTCAGTTATTAAGACCCTCAGCAACAACACAACGTGGAGCAGGAGCAAGGCTGAAACAGGTATTTTATGAATTTATGGTCACTGGGGAATTCAGACTCTAATGTCCCAGGCGCAGCAGCCCACTGATCAGTATTGTGGTCTACAAATTCGTCTGAAACACAAGACATCTCTTCCAGGTAATATGCGTTTTGTGTAATAATAATGTGCACAAGAACTACACAAATCACGAGAGCTCCTGCAGTGTTTGTTTGGTTTGGGTAGGACATCAGGGTTTGTTGGAATCTGGAGTAGCGATTTGTCCAGAGTCACTTTCTCTGAGAGAGCTGAAGAGCACCTGACTAAAGTAAAAGACCCCGCAGTGAGCGTACAGGTGTGTATGCGTGTGTGCAGCGAGGGCAGACTTTACAAAGTGAAGAGCACTCAAGCAAGTCCTTCTCATTCCCTCCCTCTCGTCTTGCCGCTGCCAGTCCTTATTGGTTGTTAGATTAGCACACTCTCTTTTGTTTAGTCTTATATTGTATTGGCAGCCTGCTCAGCAAACTCTGAGCCACCCTACATATTCAACAACCCTTTTCACCATCCATTTCTCACACTGTCTTTCTCACCGTCTCTCAAGATGCATGCATAAATCCTATAACCTACTACACGGCATATATTTAAACAGGTACTTCGGTGGCAGAGGTACTGACTGGTTGAACGCATGCGAAACATTAGCACCTGCCATTTTTAAAAAGCTGTGTACACAGCCTATAAATTAACTCCATGAACTAACTAACGTAAACAATGATAAATGGACATATCAACCTTTATGCTAAGGAGAAAATCCAACGGAACGTTGAGGGGAGCAAGCAAAAACATGATTTTGTGTTTCTGCTTAGCTAGTCACACTGGACATCAACCACACGGCAAACGCTAATACTTTTTCATATGTCATCTACTTTCTTTGTATACCAGTTCTACCTAATAAAATATTAGACAGGACTGTTAAACAGATCGTAAGCTAATCAAGACTGAGAATCTGAGCGCTGTGCGCCGTCAAAAGAAATGGCTTACGTCAATTCAGAGTTCCTACTGGCGGTGTGAATGCAACCAGGAAAATTACCCCCAGTGGAACATTTAGTTCTCGGGGAACCACCCTGATGCCTCCTATAACTAAGTTCATAAAACTACCCAATGCGAAAAGTCCCTATTTTTGTACCATGCATATTTTTTCCCTTATTTTTATTATTATATAAAGAAGAAACCAAAAAATTTATAGTTGACATTTGAGGATTAATGCTACAGAAAAGCAAAAAAAGTTAAAGTTAATGTTTTCAGCTTGTTTTTTTTATTTTATATGAAAAATATGGCATGCAGTTGCTTCAAACAATGGTATAAAGCTATTCAAACCATCATTCTATGTAAATTGTGATAATCGTATTTAATAATCGCAATTACAATTATGATTTTTGTCATAATCGTACAGCCCTAATCTGACTAGAGACAACAAAAAAGGACTGTTGTCTTCCCTTTTGCCAAATCGGTAGAAACATTCAACACCCATGATGCACTGGCCACCTTGCTTTAGTAGGAAATACTTCTTTGTAAACTTTTATTGTTATAATGGTGTCAAACTTGTATTGTTTCCGGCGTGCAAGGAAACGTTTAGCGAGAGTGATTTACTTTCTGTTTCCAGTGAAGGATCTAGCGCATTGTAGGCAGTGGCTAAAGGCGAATCATAAAAATGGAGAGAACGATGTGACAGACAATCTGAAAAACCTCTGTTTGTAGTCAATATTTCAAACTGGATGACTATGAACTAGGGCTGCCCTCAACTACAGATTTTTCTAGTCGACTAGTAGTTGTTAATTTAAGCCATTAGTCGACTAATCGCGCGTTTATATTAATCATTAGTTGACTAATCACGTTTATATCAATAATAATGAGCCTTTAATTGCCTAATCAGTGCTCAAACGCACGCATGAAGCTCACCACAGCGCACCGGCAAACGTAATGATTATGAATGTGGCGTGAAAAAGCAGCAAGGAGACATTTAAACCTTTTAATAATTAATTGATAATGTTTTCTGTTTTCGGCTGCAGAGATTAAGTCGACGATGCTGGCTCATCTCTGCAGTGGACGTGCATATGCACGTTTCAGGATTACATAATCCGAAAATATTTGTTTTCCACTTGAATTGGTTCATTTAAAAGTAGACAATCTTTCTATAGATAGGCTATATTTCTCATGTCTGTGAGGCAAGTATCCGCTGAGTTTCGTAGGGTTTTTTCCTGCGACTAATGACTAATACAATTTTGGTCGATCAAGCCTCTTCTAGTCGACTAATGGTTGGGGGCAGCCCTACTATGAACACATTGTGAACAGTGTTTTAGGCCAAGCGGTGGGGAAAAAACTAAAAGAAACTGTACTGCTGACAGCTGTACTGTCCGTGTTCATGTACAGGTATGAAAGCTGCTGCTATAATGTTAATTTTTTTCCATAATGCTGTTTAAAGAGTAGACAAAGTATGTTAAAAACTTCAGTGATAAACCCACTCTTCCAATAACTGTTCAGATTCAACTGTCCAAGGGCAGGAATACAAAAATGCGGATGTACAATCTGTAGTTTTCACTAAAGCCCTGGAGCTGTCAAAAGACTTTTGCTGACAAATGTCAATTTCTCAGTCCATTTCACGGAGTACTGCTAACATTGCAATACAATACAAAGCGGGTCGAAAATCGTCAAAATTACACTTTAATACATTTTCAGCACTAAAATGTAATTCTAATAATGTAAATTGTACAGAGTAAAATGTAATTCCTGGACTCTGTATACTGTGGGTGCAGCTTCTTAATGACTAACCTGCTGTATGTGTATAACCAAATCTCTCTGAGCCATGATTTTTATACAAAAATAAATGCTAAAGTACAGCGAGAGCCAAGCCTAGCAGGATCAGTGAAAATATTTGTGCTTTAGTTATTTGATGTCCACTGATATTACGGCAATATTAATTTATGGGCTGATGATCTTTTGAAAACCATAGATTTTGTTGATTCAGTGGTTGATTCAGAGCCATCAGCCCTGTGACAATTAAATAAATGACAGCAACTATAAAACAGCAAATTGTTGAATGTAATGGTGTCTGTTGTTGACTGAACTTTACAATTTAAAAAAATGCAGTGGCAATGTCACAAGAATTACAGGAGCCATTTTGATGATTGTATATTTAACAGTCCCCTACAGTTCATGTCATTAATTAATATAAATTTGAATATACCAACCTTTAAAATTCCACCTGTAATAAACCTATAAAACAGGTGGTGCAATGGAAGGGCCACATGTTGACATACTGCAACTGTTTAACGATCCTTAAATAATGCTATAAACAATAAAATACAACATAAAACAAGGTAAACTGCAAATTATCTTACCCTTGCAGTGTATTTTTACGGTTTAAAAATGTAAAAGTAAAGTATGAATGACTTTATCTGTTGACAGTAGGCTATTGCATATTTATGACAATGCAGAAAATGAAACAGCTTATGTCACAACAATTGAGATGTTACTAGACATGATGTAGCTTGGTAAATGTTTCGTGTCTAAGCAGATCATATTTGCCGTCATGGTCCTGAAACGTTTGTTAACAAGCAGATTCACGACAAAGCCAAATAATATTCATCTTAAATCTCTCAGGTGGCCTGTAGGTCAGTGATGGGCAAGATCTGAGCCAAAACAATCTAGGAAAAAAATCTAATTTTGTATGATGATGTTATAACATCTACACAAATATCAAGAACACTCCTGCTGTTGCACTTGCGTCAGCAATACAAAACGCAGTCACCTAAAAAAAAAGCTAATCTAACTTGTGAAATTAGCACAGCGTGAGATTGTTTCCATTCTAACTGTTGCACTGAAAATGTGACTGTCCGTCTTATAATGCACCTCAGCTACACAACGTGTTTAATTAACCGCCAGTATCTGGGTTTTGTTAACTGGTTTGCTTTAAGCAGGTGCTTTTTTATCGTCTAAGTTTCCGTGAGGCCATAGAACAGCATGTCTACAAACATACAAGTGTCCTCGCGTCATATTCTTGACTTTAATTTATACAAAATAAGTTTGATTTTTAGCATTCTAACTAGAAGCATAAAGCGTGCCACAAGGATTCATAAAACTCAGAAGATCGAACAGTATTTTTTACCCAAAATCGAACCTATCGTGCCAGGTATAACCTGTTAAATACGAGTAAAAGACCGCGTGTGTATATAACAAAGGGATAAAGACAAAGCATTAACTGCAATAAGGAGTTGCCTTACCTCCTCTGACATCAAAATTGAGTGCCGCAGGGCACTAAAAAAAAGAGCGACGTTGGTTTTCCAAAAGATCCTATACGAAAACGGCGTTTAATCAAATTGAGGCAAAATTCCAGCTTGCAGCTCTGTGACAAGGAAATGTCATTCTCAGTTCTGGCATTACATAACCTCTGTTTAACCGTCCACAAAACGACTTGTCTTCAGCCAATTACATTACGAGCCAAAACTCAGGTGATAATAGTCTTTTTCGAATTTTGCCAATCGATTTGTTCATTTAGACCAAACAATTAAATCTGTACTCCCACATCCAGAAAATCCAAATCATCGCTGTTATCCGTTGTTCTTTCCATTTTTTCTCTCTCTCGGTGATGTCTGCTCCTTAAGTTTGTCACGAGAATACAACCGATTTGTCTGGAAGGGTGGTCGGGTGACCGTATGTAGTACCTCCGTCTGCCTTTTTAACTTGCTAGTCCATCCTATTTCTAATCGAAACTGGATTTGTTTCCCAAAGGTACGCAAATCTTCCCAAATCCTTTCCCACACTGCGCATATATTCCCAAAGAAAAAAAGAAAAACCTGTTTCGTCGCGAGGTTTGGTGGAAGGGAGCGAGTTGCATCGCTTTCCTTCAGTGTTCTTGCTTCAGTTGCTCGGGGATGTTTCTTAATTTGTCTGCACTCTCAATAATCCACATGACAAGCTGAGAGTCCTTAATTCCAAACAGTATGTGGCGAAAACCATATTTTACTAGTCAAATATCAACTTCGGTTCCCCCGCAGCGTGATCACAGTGCTCCAGCAGGTGAATTCGCATTGCCTCACGCTCGCTGAACTGCGGAGAAGAACTCCAACTGAGCGACGCGGATGTGAGCGCGCACTGACGCGCCTGACGCTGGCGAGTTCAGAGTCCCTTTCACCTGCGTCTCACGAGATGGAGCATGTTCTGTGCACACACATGAATGATTTGCTCTCGAGCATTGCATATCGGCAACTCCCATTTTCTCCAGTGCCACTGCCATGTCTAAAAGAATCTACAAGAGACGGTAAGAATGAAACGAGCAGGGGAAAAAAAAAATACAATTACCACAAAACTGTGACGGCGTGCGGGGGATACGCGTTTGGCTAATCTTAAAACATGCAGTGAAGTGATGTGGCGTGCCGTTGTGGCATGCTTGCGTGTGAGAAGACTATCCAGCGAATGTAGTGTTGAGCGCATAAAATGGGTTTATATCCAACATTGTTATTTGCGCGTGTGAGGAAAAGGCACAAATGTGTGCTTTTGCGTTTGGGAAGATAGATTTGCGTAAGTTTACTCAGTCAACAGTAATATAATAAAGCCGTTTTGAGGAACACAATTTGGCCTTTATGGTTTAAGACAGACTGATATCTTACGCAGTTGACAAACACATGGATTTATTTTATGCTGAAGGCATCTGCACACCGCAATGCCACGCAAATGCTACTTCTGAAGTGTCTTGCGCAAATGAGCACTTACAAAAACTGTTTAGTGCTAAATACAAAGCATTAACACATGAATCACGGCAAAATAAGTGTTATTAAATTAATGTTTTAAATATGAGACACATGAAATGGACTGAAAATGTAAACAAGTTTGCCCATTCAACTTATAAAGACGTCTTTCGATCTTCTTTAGACGTCTCCATGAGTTTAATCAGAGAAAGAGGGTACTAGACATTTGCATACTTTGCACAAGCTGATGCGTACTTCAGCACCACGGACAGAGACCGAGTGGCGCCGTCCATGGTGCTGCACGCATGCAACATTTCTGACGCCAGAGCACGTGTGATAAACCTCTAGCGACTATGTGGTTGGAAGCTTTAGGCTGTAGCTTAAATGCAGTGAAATCATGTTAAGCGTTCACATCAAAGCGATGTCTAATTGAGCATGCAATCCCCATCCTCATTTCAGTAAATAAATCATGCTTTTTGATACAAAAATACGTCTGATTTGCCAAATTAAAAAGGAGGCCAGCTCCTGTTTCTCTTAAACACAGCACAATATATTTAGCTGATCCTTTAAAATTTCGAGAGCTGCCATTCTTTATAAATACTAGAGGTCGAGCAATAGTGGATTTTACCGATAACAATAACTAGGTTGGCCGAGGCGGGCCAATAACACATTGATCAACCGATAGTTTTTAAAATGGACACTGAATGAAAATAAACATAACACATAAAACAATTATGAACTTTATTACAAACATTGAAAAACAGCATTGAACCATTAAAACATACTGTACTTGTACTTATACCTCGACCATTCATAGTGCATTCATGTAAATTGTATATGCGCTCACACTTTATGTGCTTCTATGTTTGAACACTTATCTAATCAAAATAACAAAATTTGATTTACAGGTGAAGATAAAAAAATAACTGCATTTCTGATTTGTTTATCTGTCGGCTGCATGACCATATAGTTTGCTTTCTCATGTCACTAGCTTTAAATATGCAACTTTGCTGGATAATGAATACATAAAAGCGACCAGCAGGATATAAACTAATGCAAAAAGATGCTAACAATCGTGACATTACACATGTATTTTTATTTTAACTGCTTGAGGTACTACTAATGTTAGCGTCCTCTCCCCCTCGACGGCAAGCATATTGTTGCTTTCCACTAATGCAGTCAACAAATGGATTACTTTATATTGATATTAAAAAACATACGGTAGTGTACTGTATAATAGCATTTCATTGTCTGTTTTAAATCCGCATCAGAAGTGTCCCGCTCTGTGCAGCACGCAGCCACACGTGTCAAAACAAACACCACAAGTGTCAGAGAAAGTTTTTATTTTGCCTCTAGAGGCTGCTATTGTACTGTATAATGACAGCGAACCGTTAGCCGCTCCAGCAATGAACACAACAAGGAAAAACTATCGGTATGGATTTTTGCGGATAACCAATTGTTCCGTTTTCGGTTATCGTTGGCGATTGATCGACAAAACCGATCAATCGTCCGACCTCTAATAAATACATTTCAGAATGGCCAACACAAGCAAGGAATATAGACAGGAAAGCCAGTGGCAAGCGCTGCAGACTGATTCAAGCAACAAGGCAATATCTATCGAAGCCCTTACCTTTGGGACACAAAGAAATTTCTCCTAAATCTTGAAAGACAATCAACCATGACCTGGAGGTGCACGCTTGGATTCACACACACCGAATAACGCTTACTGGATCTACAGAGAGGACAA
Organism: Gobio gobio; assembly: GCF_949357685.1. Taxonomy (NCBI): domain Eukaryota; kingdom Metazoa; phylum Chordata; class Actinopteri; order Cypriniformes; family Gobionidae; genus Gobio; species Gobio gobio. Next base: position 50,108,184 of record NC_137097.1, on the reverse strand, counting down.
AGCATGACCAAGCCTTAGTAGATTCAGAGCTGTACACACAACACCGAAGCACATGCACAGGGCAAGCTATTAGTGTACAAAGGCTCTATACAAAATGTGTGTATAACATCTGTGCCAATAGCAGCAAAAAAAACAGAATTGCAAAAAAATAAAAATACAAGACTCTATTCAAGCTGGTAGACAGGAAAAATATTAAACAAGCTACATTTACAGACTTCACTTTCACCTTGTCCTAGACAATAATCAAAGGCCCTTTTATCCCAGATAATATGTAATAAACACAGATCAAGTTTAACGTTGTACACTTTTATTTTTAGTAGTTTTTTTAGCAGCAATTTAATTAAGTCTGGCAACATAACTCAATTTAAAATACTTTCCCCTGGAAGTTTGCAGAGGTCCCCTACTGGGTCCCTGAGAACCACTGCCTTAGAGAAGTTAAAAAACATTCTGATGGATTTAAATCATGGGAAATAAGGGCCATTAAGATCCCTTGGGGGGAAATAAAGATTAACTTAAGCTGGATTTGGTATTCTTACTGGCTTATTTCAAGAAACATTTAAACAACTACTTTCTTTAGTAGTTCCTTCAGTGGCTTCAGAAGACTTGCAGTTCTCTAAAATAGCAAAACAGGTAAACATAGGTAGAAAGGCTTTGCAGGGTTCTTGCCGTCGGCTAGGCAACCCCCTCCACTAAACAGGGTACCAGCACTAGAGGCAAGCCATAAGCCTTCATAAAATATTCACAGCAAAGGGGCGTCTACAGCTGTTCTCTTTTTGTTGGGAGAACAAACCAAACAATAAGGCTATTTTTGGGTTCTATTCCCACTCTATGTACTGTCTTTAAGCGTCCATCATCAGAGAGAGTAAACCAGAGCTCACACATCTATAAACCCACTGTCAAATGGTGCTACCTAGCATCTCTGCCAAAAGTGCATGTTCAAATGCCAGTCAGCTGATCCTCATCGCCCTAATGCAAAAGAAGAGTAACCATAGCGCAGATGCTGTTGCCAAAAAGAGACTGAAGCACTCCTACATCCTTCCTGCTAAAAATGGGGAGTAAATCACATTACACAACTGTGTAGTCCATGAATATGACGCTAGGTGTTATCCAATACACTGTCACAAATAATGTTAACACTTTACAGCAAATTTGCTATTCGTTATCATAATTATTATTAGTTAATGCAATAGCTAACATGAAATAATGGAAATACTTTTACAGCATGTATTACATTATATATATATATATATATATATATATATATATATATATATATATATATATATATATATATATACACATACATACACGTATAACTGTACATTTTATACAACTTAAAAAAGTATATCCTGCTCATCAAGGCTGTAAAACCGTAATGATGTGAAATATTATAATTTAAAATAACCTTTTTTATTATTATTGTTATTATTATTATTTCATTAAATGTTACAATGCAATTTACTTCTATGATGACAAGGCTCAATTTTCAGCAGCCATTACATTACATTTTCTTCAGGATTCTTTGAAGAATAAAAAGTTAAAAAGGACAGCAATCATATGAAATAAAAATCTTTTATAACATTATGAATGTCTTCATTTTCACTGAAAAAAGTGCAGGGGGAGACTGGGGATGGAAGTAACACTTTTTGTTTGAGCATCATTAACTCAGTGGTTGTTTATGCTAGATCTCTCAAACTTGAATACACTGTATAGCCACATTTGTCTACTACAAATAAAACTAATTTGGCGTGTGCCAAGGTTGATTTGCTGAAATAAGATCCACACTATCTAATTTATGCAAAAACTTTATTGAAGAGCAACGAATAGTCAGTAATCAGTTAGCAATTAGTAATCAGTATATCATTAGTAATCCGTTTTGAATAAAGTCAAAAATGTAAAAGTTTAAATTGAAAACACTTTACTTATGTATAATACATTATAAAAGTATTTTAAATGCATTATTTATGACTTGTAATGCTCCATGTAATGCATTGTATGGTCTCATAAATCGTTGTAACCACAGTTATAATACAGTACAATACTTCTATTCATCTATTCATTAAACACACCTTTAGAAAGTATAATGCATTAAAACACATGACAAACAACCAATTTCAGATGTAACAAGGAACCTGCAAATATAATGATGCATTTTAACTTTGTTTACAATTATTTATGAAAAGACAAGGCTTTAATGTACATTATGAATACCTTTATAATGCATTATACATAAAGGTTTTATGTAAAGTGTTATCAAACAGTATATTGTATTTCTTTTAGGACCTAAAAGGAAAGGATCTTTTAGGAAAAACAACTGCCTTGTGTGTTTGTGTGAGTGTTTGTGTTTGTGTACTGTATTCCGGTCACATAGGGTTCAGTCACTAGCTATGTTACCCTCCACTTTTGATACTTTTTTTACCCAAACATTATTGCCTCATTGTTATTATTATACATGTATTTTTTAAGTCATTTTAAAGGATATTGTTTGGTATTTGTTTCCCCCAAAAAAATATGATTACTCGATAAATCGCCAAATTAATTGACCAATTACTCGATTACCAAAATAATCATTAGTGACAGTCCTATACATATAATAAATATACTTTGAAAAAAAGTCCTAAATACGTACTTAGATATATGAAGTATTTAATAAGGTATTTTTGATCTAAAATTTAGTGGCATTCTTATTAATTCCTGCAAGTGAATAAATGAATGTGCTTCCTTTTCATTCTATATAAAAGTGTCCTCATGAATCTGGACCTGGAAACATGTCTGCCATACTAAAATCTGGCTATAATCCAGCCTCATTATAAAATGGACCCCACAGCTTGTGAAAAGACATTAAAAAAATATGTACGGTTCAGCTATACCTGTCTATTTTCAAAATCAGTAATACGTTAATTATGAGATCAATGTGGCATTCATTTTCCTGACATGCTCACCAATGCATGATATTAATCGTCCGATCAGAGTCACTCAAAACTCCATTCAGATGACAAATGTCCTCTTCCAGCTCTTGACAGACATACACAAGCAAACCCTAGAGGAGTAATGTGAAATCTGGCAGGCCACCAACACCACTTTTGTAAACTTTCCTACCTCACACAAGTCAAACTAACCCAGCTTGCGTTCCTCCCCCTGCGGAGATGTTGAGGCGAGCTCTGATTGGTGTTTTCATTCCCCTAAACAGCCCTGCATCTTCCCACCTGCTGTCATACTGCTCCCTTTCCTGTACACATCCCATCAGGATCAGAAGGAAAGTAAACAGAGAGTAGTTTGTTCTTCCCTAATTCCATTATGGCTATTTGCGGTATTGATTCTCCAGTAAAGCAGAGAGGAACAAGTCTCCCAGGCTGTACAGGAGGGCCACAGAGGAGAGGCGGAATAAAAAGTCAGCCGTTGCTAACCCCAAGTGACACAAATTACTCTGAGTGGCATGAGCATTCTCTAAACTCAGTGGGGAACGATGATGTGGCATTGATTAGAATTATTCAAATGTCACTCCTGTCTTCAGAAGGGTAGAATGTGAGATGGCAATGTGATTTTTCACAGCCCTTCGTCTTTTTGAAGATGAGACAACAAAATTAGCAGCACTCTTCTCTTCCTGTCCAAACCTGCCCTGTAGTCACAGAGTGCTTTAGGGAAATGCAGCAGGTTGCCAACTTTTTCCCTTTCATCCCAGTGGTTACCAGAACTTGTTTTACAATCAGAATTAAAAATGAAAAAGTGGCAGTTGTAGAGCCACTGCCCTAGGCAGTACAGCGCAGTAGGCAGAGAAAGCAGGAAAGATTGTGTTACGCCTTCAGGAAAGGACGGAAAGGTTGTGAGACAGGACTACCTTAGACTGAAGATGATAAAACCCTGAAGATGAAAAAAGACCCCCATGAGAAGTTGAGATATATAGTTACAAACACACCCGCACACACAGATAATACAAAGTCTCTCACGTGCGCAGACACACATTTACACTTTAAAGAGACTTCACAGCACCTGGGTGGCCTGACAGAGATGACAAGGTGCTTATCAGCTCGAACCCGGTGAGTCAAATGGGACCAGAGCGAGAAAGCGACAAGATGAGAGAAAAAAGAAAGGGAGAGAGAGAGTTAGCAGAAGAAAGTGAGAGACAATGTGTGATAGACAGAGAGGGTGTGTGTGAAAAAAAGATACCCACCACTGCTCTCAAGGGCGAGAGTTCTCTCATGCACACAACTGATAAAATGAAACTTTCACAACAGAGAGTGCCGATACATTGGGTGTAAAATACAGTTTTGAAATGTGCCGATTTCAAACGTGAAAAAATACCAAAGTGTCCAGTCAAACTGTTTGTGGACTGTGAACAATGCTGGAAGGTAAATTACTGCAAATACAAGAAAGAAATTATGGATCGTTTTGAGATGTACATTTAACCCAAGCAGAATCATATTTTAGCAGTAGTTGGGTCTCGACCAAAAAATGAGTCACAGGTAGAGGTCGACCGATTCCGATAACCAGGTTGGGCTGCACTTGCCGATAACCGATTAATCGACCGATCGTTTTTAAAATGGATACTGGATTTTTTTTTAAACATAAGTAAAACATATAAATATGAATATTAAAACGAGAAGTTCTAAACAAATTCTTTAGAAAATAATTTTAAAATTAAAATATTACAGGTCAAATTTGTTTCTTTACCTATAACCTAGAAACGTACATTTCATAGGTAGCACAATGCAAGTCCCTATGCAACAAGGATGTATTAGCTTACGTACATGAACTATATGCATTATGCATACATTTTTACAGCATGTATTAATATGAGCATTACAATTGAACCTTGATCATTCATGTTAGTTCATAGTGCATTACGTCTCGGTTACGTATGTAACCCTCGTTCCCTGAAGGAGGGAACGGAGACGTACGTCGGAACTGACCGACGAATTGGGATCTGTTTCAGAGACCAATCTACTTCGAGTGTATTAAAAACGAGCCAATGGACATTGGCATGCGGTGCACGCATTCCACGCACCGCCCCGCATTGCGGGTATAAATACGGAAGTGGAAGTACCGCATATTGTTTTCAACTGAGGAGCCGAGAAGAGTGGCTCGGGCCTTCAGCTGAAGCACAGCACCTGGCGACGGGACGTACGTCTCCGTTCCCTCCTTCAGGGAACGAGGGTTACATACGTAACCGAGACGTTCCCTTTCAGTCGGTCACGTTCGACGTACGTCGGAACTGACCGACGAATTGGGATCCCTACCAAAACGCCAGGGATGCTGGCCCTTCCAGCGCCCTGCCTGAGCTCGCTGGACCACTCCTAAGTTGGAGTGGGAGTCAGGGCTCCCGGCAGGGAAGGACAGTCACTGCTGTTCCTGCAAGACCCACTCAGCGTGACTATAGGATAACGCTGGGAAAGCGTGCCCGTCTCGGGAGATGGCACGCTGCGGAGCCACATCCTTCAATGGAAGGAGAGGTGGAAATACGCATCAGGACTAACCTAACCTAGGGTAGTGCAACTATGGAAAATCTCTGGGGTGGACCCAACCTGATCCCAGGGGGGGAAGAACACATCCCAGAGATGACAGAGCGGGCTCTGTCGAGGGAAGACACGGGGCTAACCGAGCAGGGTAGCAGATACCGTGGAGAATACACATATGGGGTAGCCGTGAGGGGACCGCAACATATGGAACCCAGCCTACACACACGTTCCACAAGCATACGGGTGCAGGCCTGGCGCCAGACGGCCGCGACGTCTGGCACTGCAGGGGTGACGGAGGAGCTCGACAGGGTTAGCCGTTTCCGGGGAACACAACTGGAGAAGATAGACGCACGTATCCGGCCCAGAGGGCGGGAGTGGCGTTGCAAGCCGACACTTAGAACGGGCACTTAGCGCTACTGGCCACTGGGGGCGAGGATGCGGGAAGATACCGGCTCTACACGGAGGCTATAGAATCTAGCGAACGTGTTAGGTGTCGCCCAGCCCGCAGCTCTACAAATGTCTGTCAGCGAGGCACCTTGAGCCAGCGGCCAGGATGAAGCAACACTCCTTGTTGAGTGTGCTCGCACCCAGAACGGGCAAGGTACGTCTTGGGACTGGTAAGCCAAGACAATGGCATCCACTATCCAGTGGGCCAACCTCTGCTTGGAGACAGCCTTCCCTTCTGCTGACCTCCGTAACAGACGAAGAGCTGCTGTGAGGATCTGAAGCTTTGAGTCCGGTCAACGTAAGCGCGAAGAGCGCGGACGGGACATAAAGCTAGGGCTGGGTCTGCCTCCTCCGAAGGCAGCGCTTGCAGGTTCACTACCTGGTCCCGGAAGGGAGTGGTAGGAACCTTGGGCACATATCCAGGCCGGGGTCTCAGGACAACGTGAGAGTTGGCCGGCCCGAATTCTAGGCACGATTCGTCGACCGAGAGTGCATGCAGGTCCCCTACCCTCTTGAAGCCAATGCAATCAGGAGAACTGTCTTCATGGACAGGATTTTTATCTCAACAGACTGCAAAGGCTCAAATGGGGGACCCTGAAGTGCTCTGAGCACCAGGGCTAAGTCCCAAGAGGGTATCGAGGTAGAACGAGGAGGATTTAGTCTCCTCGCACCTCTGAGGAACCTGACGATTAAGTCGTGCTTACCTAAGGATTTACCGTCTACTGCATCATGATATGCCGCTATTGCTGCGACGTACACTTTGAGGGTGGAGGGAGACAGCCTTCGATCCAACCCATCCTGCAGGAAGGAAAGCACAACGTTAATCGAACACTTTCGGGGGTCTTCCCGGCGGGAAGAGCACCACTCGACGAACAGGTTCCACTTCAGAGAGTAGAGGCGCCTCGTAGAGGGGGCTCTAGCTGAAGCGATGGTGTCTACCACTGCTTGTGGTAGGCCACCTAGAACCTCCGCGTCCCGTCCAGGGACCAGACATGGAGATTCCAGAGGTCTGGACGCGGGTGCCATAGAGTGCCCCGCCCCTGAGAAAGCAGGTCCTTCCTCAGGGGGATCGGCCAGGGAGGGGCTGTCGTGAGGAGTGTGAGTTCTGGGAACCAGGTCCGGTTGGGCCAGTAGGGCGCAACTAACAAGACCTGCTCCTCGTCCTCCCTGACCTTGCACAGTGTCTGTGCGAGAAGGCTCACTGGGGGGAACGCATACTTGCGTAGGTCCCGGGGCCAGCTGTGCGCCAGTGCATCTATGCCTAAGGTACCTCCGGTCAGGGAGTAGTACCACTGGCAATGGGTCGAGTCCGGAGAAGCGAACAGGTCTACCTGTGCAACTCCGAAGTGGTCCCATATCAGCTGGACGCTCCGGGGGTGGAGTCGCCATTCGCCCGGAGGTGTCGACTGGCGAGAGAGCTCGTCGGCTGTCTGGTTCAGCGCACCTGGGATGTGAATGGCACGAAGTGACCTCACAAACTTCTGACTCCACAGGAGGAGATGGCGGGCGAGCCGGAGCATGCAACGGGAGCGTAGACCACCCTGACGGTTGATGTACGCAACGGCCGCAGTGCTGTCCGAACGGACCAGTACGTGCTTGCCCCGAAGCGGTTTCTTGAACCGGGCCAGGGCAAGACGTACCGCCAGTAACTCTAGGCAATTGATATGCCAACGCAGTTGGGGCCCCGTCCACAGACCCGAAACTGCGTGCCCGTTGTACGTGGCCCCCCAGCCCGTGGATGAGGCATCCGTGAAGGCCACAGCATGCCTCGACACCTGTTCTAGGGACACTCCGGCCCGGAGAAACGAGGGGTCTGACCACGGACTGAAGGTTTGGCGACAGTAAGGAGTAACTAGGACCCGGTACTGACCGCTCTGCCACGCCCATCTCGGGACTCGGTCGTGCAACCAGCGTTGAAGCGGTCTCATATGAAGCAATCCGAGCGGCGTTACCGCGGCTGCAGATGCCATATGCCCCAGGAGCCTCTGAAATAATTTCAGTGGGACCGCTGTCCTGCCTTTGAACGTATTCAAGCAGTTCAACACTGACCGGACGCGCTCCGGAGTGAGGCGCGCCGTCCGGCTGACCGAATCCAGCTCCATACCGAGACAAGAGATCCTCTGCGTGGGACAGAGTTTGCTCTTCTCTCGGTTGACCCGAAGTCCCAACAGGCTGAGGTGACTGAGCACCATGTCCCTGTGTTCGCACAACTGCTCCCGAGACTGGGCGAGAATAAGCCAGTCGTCAAGATAGTTGAGTAAGCGAACGCCGCGTTCTCTGAGCGGAACAATGGCTGCCTCTACGCCTTTCGTGGAGACGCGAGGCGACAGGGACAGCCCGAAGGGCTTCAGGTCGATCGCTGCGAACCAATCTTGGGGACGGATGCACTGAAAATTGCGTTTCTGCATTAACATCTTGAACGGGAGCTTGTGCAGGGCCCGATTCAAAATGCGCAGGTCCAAGATTGGCCTTAACCCACCCCCTTTCTTGGGTACAATGAAGTAGGGGCTGTAGAACCCCGACCTCATATCGGCAGGAGGAACCGGCTCGACCGCGCCCTTCGCCAGCAGGACATCGATCTCGGACCGCAAGACATGGGCATCGCTGCTCCGCACGGAGGTGAAGAGGATGCCCCTGTACTTGGGAGGCCGGCGTGCGAATTGAATCGCATAGCCGAGTCTGATGGTACGGATGAGCCAGCGAGACGGCCTGGGGAGACCTAGCCAGGCCCCCAGAGACCGAACTAGCGGGATCAACGGCACCACAGACGTACCCGGGGTGAGGCAGCGAGGTGGAGTATTCAGACCCGACTCGGGAGGCCCGGAGGCAGCCCGGAGTGTTGCCTGAATACTCCAGGTGGGGCAGAGAGTGGGTGAGAAGGCCCGGGGGCGTCCTCGGTGCCCAATCTGCTGCCCCCTGGCGAGGGGTGAGAGGGGAGGAAAGGAGTGGCAAGGCCCGGGGGCGTCGCACACTGCCAACCTGTCCCTCTCTGGGCTCAGGGAGGGAAGAACTGCTCTGAGAATGTGGGTACCGCTGGACTCCGGGGAGCCAGCGGCAGGACCGAAACCAAAAAAAAAAAAAAAAAAAAATATTCTCCCCCCCGGTCCTCCTCCGGGGGAGGGAGGGGTGCGGACACCGTCTCCCCGAGCAATTCCTCTCTCGCTGGGCTGCCCGTTTCAGGGTCGCTTGCCCTTGTGCTTGCTAGCAGGCTCGCGGGACCCTGGACGGGTTGGGCACCTCCCTTGCGCCCGGCCACCTGCTGCCTGGGTGGAGGCGGACGCAGGGTGGCGCCCTCGGCGACAAGCAGATGGAGGTGCTGCGGCCGACGACTGGGTGTAGGCAGCAGCTGGTCGTCGGGGCAGATTTTTTTTTTTTTTAATTATTATTATTATTATTATTATTATTATTTTTTTAGCCACCTCTGTCTGCTTCTGGGCCACCAAGAACTGCTGGGCGAAGTTCTCGTTGGCGTCGCCGAAGAGGCCAGCCTGACAGACAGGGGCAATGAGGAACCGAACTTCGTCGGGCTCACGCATATCTGCCAGGTTTAGCCCCAGCTTCCTGGACCACTGGTGTGGACATCGCCTGACCCAGGGAGCGTGCAGTGACTTTCGTCACTCCGGAGAGCGAGGTCCATCACCGCACGCAGTTCCTGCATAACCCCTGGGTCGGGACTACCCTCATGCATGCAGGACAGAGGGCAGTGAGAGAGGGAAAAACTTATACAGGTTATGGCCCTTTTGGTGTTCCATATTTTGACACCAAATAGTTCCATGCTGTTAAATTTTTCCAATGCACATCCGGGCAGCCACCCCGGAAAGCATTGCTGTCAACTCTGAATCTGATTCAGCATGAGCACACACCATTATAGTGGGAAACTCAGCATTATCATTTCCAGCGCATAACAGCCCTCTCTCCGATGCAGCAATTGACATCTGTCCTCCGCCAGAGCGCCAAATGAAACGCTAGATCCCCTTTTTTTTTTTTTTTTTTGTCTTTTTTTTTTTTTTTTTTTAAAGGACCAGCAATCCCATCTGTAAGCTACCAGCAGGCATGTGAGACAATGAGCGTGGCCGTCAGACTTGACGGCACACGGCGCGCTGAACAATCCAGCCCATATGAAAGAGCAAGGTGAACAACGCGCCGACGTGGTCATGTTCTCGTGAGAGAACATGAACCACCCACAAACAAAGTCTCAGCACGCTCGTGATGCGATAGAGGAGTGGGGGCCCGAAGAGATGTACTCGGCGGGGAAGCCCCACTGTAATCCTCAGGTCACCAGCGCTTATTAGCCAAAGTAATCCTTTTCTGGAGCCCCAGAAAAGAAACTAGATCGGGGAATAAGTGAAGGGACTCAACCCCGTTTGAGGTTTCATAGTCTTGACCGCGCATCAGAGCGCCGAGTGACGCGCTGGGTTGCCGTGACAACCCCCGCTATCAGCCGGCGCGAGACGGCACACGGCGCGCTGAACGCTCAACCCTTACGAGAAAGGTGAGACGAACAACGCGCCGACGTGACCATGCTCTCCTGAGAGAGCATGGATCACCCACGAACGCAATCACACATGTTTATATGTGAGAGAGATCGTGGCCGTCAAATGAGGACAGGAAACAACCGCATCCAGAAACACACGGTTTGAATGACATCTTGAAAAAGACGCAGGGTCAAACCGCGTTGCTCTTTTAGTGACAGAGAGAAGAGAAAACCGCTCCGAACGTGCCGAGGCACACAGGGGAATAGCCGCGGCTTACAGCGGTTTAAAGGTGCAAGCCCGCTGTAAGCACTCAGAGGGAAACGCCCAGCGAACCAACAGTTTCACTTCTGGTCGCGACCACCGCTGTACAGCACCGTCACACCGACACAGGAACAGGTAAGCTGATCTTCTCTCGTAATGTCTTGAAACTCGTTCGTAGAACACACTCTTCGCAGGAAGCATGAAAGCTCGGCTCCGAAGTTGAAAGCAATATGCGGTACTTCCACTTCCGTATTTATACCCGCAATGCGGGGCGGTGCGTGGAATGCGTGCACCGCATGCCAATGTCCATTGGCTCGTTTTTAATACACTCGAAGTAGATTGGTCTCTGAAACAGATCCCAATTCGTCGGTCAGTTCCGACGTACGTCGAACGTGACCGACTGAAAGGGAAACTAAGTTAACAGATAAAAATAAAAATCAAACTCAATTTAATGTTGAAATTAACATACTAACAAGAAACAATACTTCCACGGCATTTATTAACCTTAGTTAATGTTACAAATGGAATCTTATTGTAGTGTTACCATTTTATATAAATCCAAACAGTCTGCTTTTTTAGAAGGCGATATTCAAATTAGAAAAACGAATGCGTTTCTTGTTTATGTGTCTGTCGGCAGCATGACGATACAGTTTGCTTTCTCACATCACTAATTTTATATGCAACATTTGGGTCAGACTTGCGTGTGTTTTTATCACATTGTTTTAACCCTCTGGGGTTCTTCATTTATGGGTCACACTCAGGACCTTCGGGTCAAAAATGACCCGGAGGGCGGGATTAAGATAAAAAAAATTTGAGTAAAATCAATGAAATATATTTTTGTTCAATAATATTTTTTCTTTTCTTTTTTGGTGTTTTGAGATCATTTTATGATTCATAATTAATATTTATGCAATAATTATGACCCATTTTTTCCCATTGAATATAATAAAAAATGTATATATATATATATATATATACAGGGAGTGCAGAATTATTAGGCACGTTGATTTTCTGATCATATTTTTTTTCCAGGCACATTTGACCAATTCCAAACCACAGTAATCCTAATAACTACTATTGATTTAGTATTTAATAATGTATAAGTGATATATAATTGTTCATGAAGGCTGGAAATGAAAATCACCTTATATTCAGGTGTGCAGAATTATTAGGCATGTTTTCTTTTACAGATAAATTGAGCCAAAAAAGAGATTTAACTCAGACTGAAAAGTCAAAAAGTATTAAATGCCCATGAGAAGGATGCAATACTAATGCAATACTAGACATTGCAGTTAAGGCATGACCATTGGACAGTGAAATGCTCGTTGGGTCAGCAGGGTCAGACAAAAACAGGTGGTGAAGAAAAGACACCTGTTAACTGCAAAAGAATTAAGAATTAAGGTGAAGAATTAAGGGTGAAACCATCAGGAACCCTTTAGTCTCCAGCGCCACCATTTTCCAAAGCTGCAACCTACCTGGAGTCTCTAGAAGTGCAAGGTGTCAGGATCTCAGAGACTTCAGTTAGGTAAAGAATCCTAAAAAATGACCCCCACTAGATAAGAATCACAAGCTGAAGTGTTGTAAAATACATGAAGAAGGTTTTTTTATAGGCTTTATAGGTTTTATAGGTTGAGAGTGACTCTTGAAGGACCAGCTCCTCATCCTCTAGTATCACTGTTTGAAGAATTCATCTTCCAGAATCTTGCAGTACGTTTTGGGAGTTCATTTTAGTCCATCCTGAAGTCCGTTTTGCAGAGATGGACTAAAAATGAACTCCCAAAACGTACTGCCAGATTCTGGAAGATGAATTCTTCAAACAGTGGTACTAGAAGATGTGGTGCTGGTCCTTCAAGAGTCACTCTCAACCTATCTGTCCATAAAGCCTATAAAAAAAACCTTCTTCATGTATTTTACAACACTTCAGCTTGTGATTCTTATTTAGTGGGGGTCATTTTTTAGGATTCTTTACCTAACTGAAGTCTCTGAGATCCTGACACCTTGCACTTCTGGAGACTCCAGGTAGGTTGCAGCTCTGGAAAATGGTGGCGCTGGAGACTAAAGGGTTCCTGATGGTTTCACCCTTAATTCTTCACCTTAATTCTTTTGCAGTTAACAGGTGTCTTTTCTCCGCCACATGTTTTTGTCTGACCCTGCTGACCCAACGAGCATTTCACTGTCCAATGGTCATGCCTTAACTGCAATGTCTAGTATTGCATTAGTATTGCATCCTTCTCATGGGCATTTAATACTTTTTGACTTTTCAGTCTGAGTTAAATCTCTTTTTTGGCTCAATTTATCTGTAAAAGAAAACATGCCTAATAATTCTGCACACCTGAATATAAGGTGATTTTCATTTCCAGCCTTCATGAACAATTATATATCACTTATACATTATTAAATACTAAATCAATAGTAGTTATTAGGATTACTGTGGTTTGGAATTGGTCAAATGTGCCTGGAAAAAAAATATGATCAGAAAATCAACGTGCCTAATAATTCTGCACTCCCTGTATATATATATATAATATATATATATATATATATATATATATATATATATATATATATATATATATATATATATATATATATATATATATATATATATATATATATATATATATATATATATATATATATATATATAATTTTTTTGTTTAGTTTTTTATTAAAGCTGTATTTCATTTTAGAGTCAATCCTAGGCCTCATGAAAGCAATTTTTTTAATGAGATCGGTGCCATCCGGTGGACACATTGAGCATTTTTATCACGCAATAGCACATTTTTACCACTATAGTGGATCTTGCGTTTTATAATTTTTTTTTTTAAATCGTAGGTTCAAACTTGGCGACTTTATTGGTACTTGGTATATGAACACCCAAAAAAATTGGGGACAGCATTTGAAAAGTCTAAGTGGTCGTAAAAAAATATAGTCACACTCAGGACCTTCGGGTCAAAAATGACCCCCACAGGAAATGAATGGGAAATTGGCAAAAATATGAAAATACAGAGTTTTTTTGTGCATACAATCTACAAATCAGCCAGGATGCAGAAAAAAAATTATTTAACAGTGAAGGGGTGAATCTCTAAAACATCAAGAGTGCAAAACAGACAAAAAAAAAAACACACACACGCACACAAATGAACACGTGCCATTCAAAAAGCTAATTTTGTTTTGTGTGTGTCCGTGTGAGTTTTTTTGTCTGTTTTGCACTTGTTGTTTTAAAGATTCATTTAGAGATTCACTACGATTTAAAAAAAAAAATTATAAAACGCTTCGGGTCATTTTTTAACTGCTTGAGGTAGCGCTAATGTTAGCGCTCTCAGCGTCCTCTCAGCCTTGTTGACAAACATACACACTGCTTTTATTTACCTGTTAATGCAGCATCTAGTCAAGAAATTAATTACTTTCTAATGATTTGGATACAAGTACTGTAGTGTTCTGTATTCATACCGTTTTGCTGTCGTGTTTTAAACGCGCATCTGATGTGTCAGCCTCATGTGTGAAATGTGAAATCACACAAGGTGTGAGATTTTTTTCGCCTCTAGAGGCCGCTCTCATGCTATATAATGCCAGCAGACCCTTCTCAGAGCTCTTGTACTGTGTAATAACAGCGCACCCGTCTCAACCGCTCCAGCAACGGACGCAACCCGGAAAAACTATCGGTGTGGATTTTTGCTGATAACCAATTGTTCCACCAATCAGCTATCGGTGCCGATTAATAGGCAAAACCGATGAATCGGTCGACCTCTAGTCACAGGTCTGTTCTGATGGGGTCCAGGAGAGAAGAAAAAACAATGCTAATGTCACAGGGTGTTTTGGTGTTGGTTCATGTTCATTGTTCATTGTTCATGGTTTAGTTTTATCTTGTTCTTGGTTACATTTAGTTTATCATGTTATGTTTGAGTGTCATGTTCTCTGTCTTGTTTCCTGGTCTTGTCATGTGACTCCCATGCCCTCATGTGATCTTGTGTTGTCATGTCATTGGTTCATTGTCTCATCACTGTTCACAGGTGTCACTTGTCTTGTCATTAGTCTGTGTGTGTATTTAAGCCCTCATGTTTGCCATGTGTCTTTGTCAAGTATTGAATGTTGTAACCCGCTGTAGGTGAGTGTTTCTGAGTCAAGTCAAGTCAAGTCAAGTCAAGTCAAGTCAAGTCAAGTCTTTGTTTTATGTTTGGATTATGTTTGATTAAATAAAGAACTGCATTTGGGTCCTTCAACTTGCCTCCAGTGGATCCTACCGTTACAGAATACTTGACCGTCAACAATGGACCCAGCAGTTGCCCTCCTACGCCTTCGTCAAGGCCATCAGGCCATTGAGAATTATGTCCAGGACTTTATTGAACTCTGTCATGTGGTTAACTTTAATGACGTGGCCCTCAAGGACATTTTTAGATTTGGGCTTAATGACTCTATCGGCTCACAGATGCCAGGGGGGAAGATCCATTTTTCCCTGGCCCAATATATTGACTTTGCTCTTCTGCTGGCTGGGTCTTCTTTTACGGTGGGGACTGTGGAGGAGGGGCCCCTCAACCCCACAGTACCCACCACAACCCAGCCAGAGTCATCCGCTCCAGCCCACGTCCAGGCTCCAGGCCACGTCCAGGCTCCAGCCCACGGCCACGTCCAGGCTCCAGCCCAAGGCCACGTCCAGGTCCAGGCTCCAGCCCACGGCCACGTCCAGGTCCAGGCTCCAGCCCGCGGCCACGTCCAGGTCCAGGCTCCAGCCCACGTCCAGGTCCAGGCTCCAGCCCACGGCCACGTCCAGGTCCAGGCTCCAGCCCACGAGCCCGCTCCAGCCCACGGCCCCGCTGTCCCGCCCAAGAAAATTTTTGGGGGGGGGCAAGGGGTACATGGAGGCCATGAAGGCCACGCCTCTGTGGCCCCCTGAACCGCCATTACCGCCATGGCCTGTAGAACTGCCGTTACCGCCATGGCCTGTAGAACTGCCGTTACCGCCATGGCCTGTAGAACTGCCGTTACCGCCATGGCCTGTAGAACTGCCGTTGCCGCCATGGCCTCCCACGCCTGAGGGTCCAGGTCCTCCCACGCCTGAGGGTCCAGGTCCTCCCACGCCTGAGGGTCCAGGTCCTCCCACGCCTGAGGGTCCAGGTCCTCCCACGCCTGAGGGTCCAGGTCCTCCCACGCCTGAGGGTCCAGGTCCTCCCACGCCACGGGGTCCAGGTCCGCCCACGCCACGGGGTCCAGGTCCGCCCACGCCACAGGGTCCAGGTCCGCCCACGCCACAGGGTCCAGGTCCGCCCACGCCACAGGGTCCTGGTCCGCCCACGCCACAGGGTCCAGGTCCGCCCACGTTCCCAGGTCCGCCCACGTTCCCATGTCATGTCTGGGTCCGGTGCCCCTGCACGGGCCTGGCCCACCATCCCTCCCCCAAGACCGCCCCCCAAGACTTTTTGTTGAGACTCGTTGTTAGGCTAGGGTGTTTTGGTATTGTTTTGGCGTCAGGGGCCGCCTATAGAGGGGGGGATCTGTCACAGGGTGTTTTGGTGTTGGTTCATGTTCATTGTTCATTGTTCATGGTTTAGTTTTATCTTGTTCTTGGTTACATTTAGTTTATCATGTTATGTTTGAGTGTCATGTTCTCTGTCTTGTTTCCTGGTCTTGTCATGTGACTCCCATGCCCTCATGTGATCTTGTGTTGTCATGTCATTGGTTCATTGTCTCATCACTGTTCACAGGTGTCACTTGTCTTGTCATTAGTCTGTGTGTGTATTTAAGCCCTCATGTTTGCCATGTGTCTTTGTCAAGTATTGAATGTTGTAACCCGCTGTAGGTGAGTGTTTCTCAGTCAAGTCAAGTCAAGGTTTTATGTTTGGATTATGTTTGATTAAATAAAGAACTGCATTTGGGTCCTTCAACTTGCCTCCAGTGGATCCTACGTTACAGCTAAATGCGAATTAAAAAAATGTG
This sequence comes from Gobio gobio, assembly GCF_949357685.1. Taxonomy (NCBI): domain Eukaryota; kingdom Metazoa; phylum Chordata; class Actinopteri; order Cypriniformes; family Gobionidae; genus Gobio; species Gobio gobio. The sequence continues at coordinate 50,091,611 of NC_137097.1, read as the reverse complement.
TAAGCCCGCTGAAATCGTTCCTATGGAGGCTAACTATCGCGGGTAAAGGTTGCTGCGCATTTTGTTTTTTTCAGCTGACATAAGGATTTAATTCCAATTCATCTTTTATCTGACTCCATTTATCATAATCTCGAATTTAGGTTTGAATGCCAATTGGTTATTTGGTCATTTATATTTAATAGTTAATCACACATTTATTCTGTTTAACCCTTTTTTTTTATTATACCCATTCATAATCTACTAGAGATAGTTAATAATTCCAGAGTAAATCAGAATAGATCAAAATTTAACAATTTATTAACAGTCAGGTAAATGTCTAATGCCAATTACATAATCAATTGAAAGATGATCCATACATAACATCAAATACTCTGAAGCAAAGAGTGAAAGATGCATACCTGACTTCTGAATATTACATAACGCTGAGCATCTAATAGACGCTCAGCGTTATGGGCCGAACTCGTTACAGTATCGCGCCCTGAACCTTTTGTCACACCTCCTTATATGCTCAGACCAAGACAGAAATCTATTTCAAATGGAAACTTACATTTAATCACTATCCCATATGACCTGTATTGACAAAAGACCAAATGGTTGAAGCCACACCCACCGTAATAAGCAAAATTTCTCTAACTTTTAAAACCTTTATTATCTTCTTGTTTACTTCTGTGGCGATGAGATCTTTGTACCAGTTGCACTGACACATTTCAAACTATATCAAACACGCATTATACTGTATAGTGAGAATTGACATTAAACCATTAAGGTTTTGGGTGAATTTTAGGTTATCTTAGCATGAGAGGGAGCAGAAGTTTGGGGGAGCGGGGGTCAGCAGAGAAAGATGTAGATTGGGTGGTACTGAGGTGAGACTTGCGTCTTGAATGGTGTGTAAGAAACAGTTCAGATGTTAATTTCCAGAAAATGTCGTTTGTCTTCTCGGGGAGTACTTGTTCTCAATTTAGACTGGCACGCCAGCTTCCCACAGTCTTACAAATGCAGCTAACCATGTAAATAAATTGACTTGTTAGTCTTAATAGGGAAGAGAACACAACTTTTTTATATCTTTGGTTGATGTTAAAAACCATGTCTCCACATACATTATCATGCCCTCATCCTCCAATATCGAGCAAAATAAATTATGCAAGGTCTTGAGTAGTGAATCACTGGCTTAGAGCATGAAATTATTATTTAAATAGATTTTTTCCCCGTATTAAGCATACGTCATGTTAATAATTCAAAATAGCATTGGATATATGAAGTCCATACAAATATTAATAAAGTTTAATAATTGAATGTAAGGGCAACAGACAACTTTGCCAATCACTTAATGCGCAGAGGCAAAGCCAGCTGAGAACCACTGATATATGGAATAAACAATGAGATTAGTAATCCATAACCATAATCGAGCAGAATAACAAGAATATGACTAGAATATGACTCTCTATTACAGCCTTTGGATATTTTGCAACAAACTATGTATGATTGATTCCTATTTTACCTTTCTGCATTTCCAGTCCTCAACAGGGAAATGTTACATTTATGGAAACAATTTAAGCTGATTGTGTAACTAATTTAGCATTACAGTCTTGTCTTAAAGACAATAAATAACTCAATAACAACACTGGGTTCCATGTAAACATAGCCATTGTGTTTGGATGCGTCTGCAGACACATGCAGGTATTCTCATGGAATTGCTCTGTCTTCAGGCAGCGCTCTCTCTCTCTCTAAAGCACAAAGCTATATAAACAGACTTTCATTACCTTTCATTATCTGTCTGGGTCAATGAGCAGCTGAGGTCTGATGCACGAGTACCCAATAAAAACTGGTACTGAATGAGACAACCAGGACCCCTTCAACTGACTCGTGCTGGCATGTCACACACTGCGTAGCCTCCCGAATGATCCACTATGAATAGAAATTAAAACTAATATTTAACGCCAGATTTGATTTAATTGCTGTTGTACAAAGATGTACAAACTAAGCTCTGGATTCGATTCTAAATTAGAGTATTTGTCTAGTGTATCCGGTATCTGATGGCCTTACTAGAGGAAGCATTTATTCAGACAATGTTAGGTACTTGAGTGCAAGCATAAAGAGCTTTAAAATTAAAAGACAGTCAACTTTAAAAAGACATCCATCATAGAATACAAAGCTTTGTTGCATTGGCATGCTCATTTTAACTTACCAGCACTCAATTTGGACTGTAATGGATTAGTTGGAATGCCAGCAGGAGACATTAAACAAGCTTTAGTTGTTGTAGGTCTAATCTCATTGCATATTAATATATTAAAGGCTATTGGGATCCTTGGCCAAGCATCCTATAGAGAGGAAATTATTTAATCACAGTCTTCTGTTCTACACAGAGTCTCACACTGTGCGTATATGAGTGTGACATTGAAAGAGAGAGCAGAAGGGGAATAGTAAGGGCTGGTTTGAGTGCTGAAGGTCACATTAGAAGAGGAGCTCCGTGCACAGCTGCAGGAGTGATCTCACTGAGAGTGAGAGTTGCAGCAGCAGGGAGCACGTCTTTACACATTTAACGCCACCTCAATGGCACTATCAGAGATGAAGGTCAGTGTGGTCAAAAACGCATAAACATGCACATTGAAATGGAACAGACACACAAATAAACTCCAAGGGGATTTTAAAGGTAACGGACAAAATATACACTTTATTGCCAAAAGTATTGGGACACCCCTCCAAATAATTGAATTCAGGTGTTCCAATCACTTCAAAGGTGTATAAAATCAAGCACCTAGGCATGCGGACGCTTCTACAAACATTTGAGAAAGAATGGGTCGCTTTCAGGAGCTAAGTGAATTCAAGCGTGGTAGCGTGATAGGTTGCCACCTGTGCAATAAGTCCATTCATGAAATTTCCTCACTACTAAATATTCCACGGTCAACTGTTAGTGGTATTATAACAAAGTGAACGCAATTGGGAACAATAGCAACTCAGCCACGAAGTGGTAGGCCACGTAAAATCACAGAGCGGGGTCAGCGCATGCTGAGGTGCACTGTGCGCAGAAGTCGCCAACTTTCTGGAGAGTCAACAGCTACAGACCTCCAAACTCTGTGTGGCCTTCAGATTAGCTCAAGAACAGTGCGTATAGAGCCTCATGGATTGGGTTTCCATGGCCGAGCAGCTGCATCCATGCCTTACTTCACCAAGTGCAATGCAAAGCATCGGATACAGTGGTGTAAAACGGAGTCCTGCACGGGTGCGGGTACCCGATGGGTGACCCTCGAATATTGCTGAAACGGGTGAAAAACATCCTAACTGTGTCGGATACGGGTGCGGGTCGGGTCGGACAAGGGAGAAACACGGGTCTAAACACGGGTCTTAAACAGTCACGTACAAACGAATATATATAAAAAATATATGCATGTATATTGTAGATGTGTTCCTAAAAAATATATGCATATTTTTAGGAACACATCTACAAAAATATGCCTTGCCTGTATTTCAAGTTGATAAAATAATTTCAAATCCATATCAGTTTATTTGTGGCCGCGCGTGTCCTCTCAGGAGAATCACAACCACACATGGGCGATCTGCCTGCACTGCAGTCGTCGAGATGGATCCTGAGGAGTTGAAGAAAAGATAGCCGCAAATGTGGAACTTCATCGCTGAGAAAGCACGCAGATAACTGGTAACAAACCAAGCACACGCAGTTCTATCGAACAGTATTTTTCAAAAGGGGACAGAACTGAAGGTGCCTCGTAGAGATAAGGACACAAAACCATGTTTGATAGCTTCGGCTGAAGTTGTCCTTATGTTAATGATTGTGTAATAACTTCTGTATGCTGGCAATAAACATTTTTGTAAGTGTGTCTATAATGTGATATGCTAAACTGATTTTACTGCGGGTGCGGGTCGGGTGTCGGTTCTATTTTAAGCGGGTCAGGTCGGGTGAGGATTCTAATTAGTGCCGTTGTCGGAAAACGGGTCGGATGCCGTTTGAAGCACTGCGGGTACAGGCGGGTGCGGTTTTACAAAATCGGACCCGTGCAGGACTCTGGTGTAAAGCACGCCACCACTGGACTGCATTTTGGACAATTTCATGCTCCCATCTTTGTGGGAACAGTTTGGGGATGGGCTCTTTCTGTTCCAACATGACCAGTCCACAAAGCAAGGTCCATAAAGAGCGAGTTTGGTGTGGAGGAACTTGACCTCAACCCGACAGATCACCTTTGGGATGAATTTGAGCGGAGACTGCAAGCCAGGCTTTCTTGTCCAACATCAGTGCCTGACCTCAAAAATGCTCTTCTAGAAGAACAGTCAAAAATTCCCATAAACACACTCCTAAACCTTGTGGAAAGCCTTCCCAGAAGAGTTGAAGCTGTTATATCTGCAAAGGATGTGTCAGGGTTGGTGAAAGGAAAGGAGCGAGGACTCAATGATGCAGGTGAAAATGGGCTTTTAATGATAAAAATAAAACAAAAAACAAGACAAAACAAACTACCCCGAGGGGGAAAAACAGACTTGACTAGGCTTGGCTTGACTTGAAGGGAGCAGGGAAACAGGAGGTACATACGACGACGATTCAGCACTGGACTGCAAACACAAGGAGATTAAATAGGGAACAAACAAAGGAGGGTAACGAGGGAAGACAGGTGGGGCAAATTAACCAATAATCAGGAAACAAGGTGGGCGGGGTTAGACAATGGACACGAGCACATGGCACAAAGAAACACTTAACAAGACATGTGCTCACACCAAACATGACATGAACATGCAGCTAATGAGAACTCACCAGCTGCATGTTCACACAAAACATGACAACATGACGTAGCACGTAGCCAGTGAAAAACACCAACCACGTGCTACACAACATAAGACAAAACATGAAAGCACACGGCCGATGTAAACATGAACCGTGTGCTACACAGAACACAACACAGACAGAAGAGCACACGCTCACATGACAAAACAAACACGCGGAGCATGAATGTCCGAATCCCAACACAAAACTGAAACCCAAACTAGACCGAAGTGCTGGGATCCGAACACCACGCCCGCACACAAAACACAAGGACAGAAGAGCACGCAGCTTGAGCATGCTCAAAGCTGCGCGCTCACACAAGACAAGACAAACAATACAGGAGTGTCAGGGCTCTGTCACAAAACCATGAATAAACTAGACAGAAGTGACAGAACCCTGACACTACCCCCCATCAAAAGGGACGCCACCTGGCGTCCCTAACGAGGGACACCAAAAACAAGACAGGAACAAGATAACACGACAGATACACAGACGAAACACAAGACAGGAAAATCAAAACAGAGACAAAGAGGGGAGGGAGGGAGGGGAGCCAAGTCAGAGCCAGCAGGACAGTCCAGAGAGTCTCCAGCGTGGACCAGGGAGGGACGGGTGGGTTGAGCCAGGGAGGCTCAGGCAGGCCTGGAACCCCAGCAGAAGACCAGGGCGGAGCTGGAGGGACAGACCAGGGTGGCTCCGGCCAATCAAGAGCCCCTGCAGACAACCAGGGTGGTGCTGGAGGGACGGACCATGCAGGCTCCAGCGGGTCAGGAGTCCTGGCTGAAGGCCAGGGTGGTGCTGGAGGGATGGACCAGGCAGCCACCAGTGGTTCAGGAGTCCTGGCTGAAGGCCAGGGTGGTGCCGGACGGACGGGCCAGGCGGGCTCTGGCGGGTCTGGAAGGCTGACTGGGCCCCTCACAGGAATCAGGACGGGAGCCAGAGGCATGACCGGATGCAGGACAGGAGACAGAGTCAATACCAGACATTGATCAGGGGCCGGAGACTTCACCGGCCTCGGGTCAGGGGCTGTGGCTGGCAGGGCAAGGCGAATGGGTGGTGCGGGCAGCGCAAGACGCCTGGGTGGCTCGGGCAGGGCAAGACGCCTGGGTGGCTCGGGCAGGGCAAGACGCCTGGGTGGCTCGGGCAGGGCAAGACGCCTGGGTGGCTCGGGCAGGGCAAGACGCCTGGGTGGCTCGGGCAGGGCAAGACGCCTGGGTGGCTCGGGCAGGGCAAGACGCCTGGGTGGCGCCTCTGGGCCGGCAGCAAGCTCTGGGATGGCCTCTGGGCCATGTAGGATGGAGGAAGCCTTCTTCCTCCTCCTCCTCCGAGAACGAGGCGGTGGTCGGGTGCTTACCACCTCCGGGGGAGCTGCAGCCTCTTCGGCCATCTCTGGGGGAACTGCAGTGCTGACGGACGCCTCTGGGGGTGCTGCAGCTTCTACGGCCGCCTCTGGGGGTGCTGCAGCTTCTACGGCCGCCTCTGGGGGTGCTGCAGCTTCTACGGCCGCCTCCGGGGGTGCTGCAGCTTCTACGGCCGCCTCCGGGGGTGCTGCAGCTTCTACGGCCGCCTCCGGGGAAGCTGCAGCCTCTTCGGCTGCCTCCGGGGGCGCTGCAGTGTCTACAGCCGCCTCTGTGGATGCTGCAGAGTCTTCGGCCAACTCTTGCAAACCTGCAGCGGACACACACAACATGGGCAAACCTGCAGGGTGTGTTGCCCCCACTGGATTGGAGACAGTTGAGTCGGGCCGGTTCTTTTTCCTCCTCCTACTCCGTTTCCGGGTCATCGGAGGACTGGGGCTTCCACTGACTGCCGCCTCTGGGGGAGCTGCAGTGCTGACAGCCACCGCTGGAGGAGCTGCAGCATCAATGGCTGGCTTAGTCACCTGGTGAAAGAGAAACTCCACAAATTCCCCAAATGTCAGGTGATCCAGCGCTCTCATAACCCACCAGTCACGGGGCTCATCAAGGGCGTAGTTGAAAAGGTCCTTGAGAGCAGCGTCATTGAACCCCAGACCCTCAGCAGCGCTGCTGAATTCCAGGGCAAACCTTCTTAGATCAGCCCCCTCTTGGTGAAGGGAGCTCAAGGCCCTGAACTGGAGCATGCGCTGGTAGAGAGGGCTGGAGACAGTGGAGGCTGGTGGATGGGGTGAGCCCTTCTTCTGCTGAGTCCTCATTTTGGCTGAATCGTTCTGTCAGGGTTGGTGAAAGGAAAGGAGCGAGGACTCAATGATGCAGGTGAAAATGGGCTTTTAATGATAAAAATAAAACAAAAAACAAGACAAAACAAACTACCCCGAGGGGGAAAAACAGACTTGACTAGGCTTGGCTTGACTTGAAGGGAGCAGGGAAACAGGAGGTACATACGACGACGATTCAGCACTGGACTGCAAACACAAGGAGATTAAATAGGGAACAAACAAAGGAGGGTAACGAGGGAAGACAGGTGGGGCAAATTAACCAATAATCAGGAAACAAGGTGGGCGGGGTTAGACAATGGACACGAGCACATGGCACAAAGAAACACTTAACAAGACATGTGCTCACACCAAACATGACATGAACATGCAGCTAATGAGAACTCACCAGCTGCATGTTCACACAAAACATGACAACATGACGTAGCACGTAGCCAGTGAAAAACACCAACCACGTGCTACACAACATAAGACAAAACATGAAAGCACACGGCCGATGTAAACATGAACCGTGTGCTACACAGAACACAACACAGACAGAAGAGCACACGCTCACATGACAAAACAAACACGCGGAGCATGAATGTCCGAATCCCAACACAAAACTGAAACCCAAACTAGACCGAAGTGCTGGGATCCGAACACCACGCCCGCACACAAAACACAAGGACAGAAGAGCACGCAGCTTGAGCATGCTCAAAGCTGCGCGCTCACACAAGACAAGACAAACAATACAGGAGTGTCAGGGCTCTGTCACAAAACCATGAATAAACTAGACAGAAGTGACAGAACCCTGACAGGATGGGCCAACTCCATATTAAACCCAACGGATTAAGAATGGGATGTCATTAAAGTTCATGTGCATGTAAAGGCATGTGTCGCAAAACTTTTGGCAATATAGTGTATATAATATACAGATGAGCCAAAACATTATCACTACCTGTCTATGCTGTTGGTCTTCCATGTGCTGCCAAAACAGCACCTAAATAAGCAAACTCTACAAGACACCTGAAGTTTGTCTGCGCCTGGCATCAATACATTAGCTGCAGATCCTTCAAGTCCTGTAGTTTGAGAGGTGGAGCCGCTGTGGATCGAACTTGTGGCCCAGCACATCCCACAGCTGCTCAATTGGATTGAGATCTGAGGAATTAGGAGGCCAGGGCAACACCTGAAACGCTTCATTATCTTCCTCAAACCATTCCCAAACAATGTGTGCAGTGTGGCAGGGTGCATTATTCTGCTGAAAGAGGCCACTTCCACCAGGGAACACCAATGTCATGAAGGGGTGTTCCTGGTCTGCAATAATGTTTAGGTAGGTGGCACCTGTCACATTTACGTCCACATGATTGGCCAGACCCAGGGTTTGCCAGCAGAACATTGTCCACAGCATCACACTCCCTCCACGGCTTGTCGTCTTCCCACAGTGCATCCTAGTGTCATCTCTTTCCCAGTTAAACCTCCATGTGATGTAAAAGAAAAACTCCAAAGTAGTGTTGGGTGATATGCTCCAAGTCATATCTTATTCGCTTGTGAGATTACAATACACTATATTATCACACGGGTGTGGGGGCAATTGTTTACTTGCTTTATCATTAATTTACTTATTTATTTACTCATTTTATTATTGAGAGAAATTAGAATCTTTTTCTATCATTTTGCGAGCAATGAAGAAAAATGTTACGTTGAATATAAATATTTCACCCAAAAAGCGAGCCCCTGGATATCACACATGCAATTTGCACATTTTGCACAAGAGTAATGCCGGGTGAAGGAGTCTCCAACCACATTCCGCTGGATGGCGCATTAATTCTCTCAGACACAATGAGAGTTGAATCTACCTAAATACTGATAATAGTATATCAACTATCTTAATTTATTGTCTTAATATTTCTCTTGTGGACCATACATTAAAGATAGTGGGGGGAAAAGAGAAGAATAAATATGTTTAAAAAAAATGTAAGTGTGTTCGAAGCTGGTTTTGATTTTCATCAATGACTGATTGCTGTGCTGTGTTAGGACCTAAAGACTGTTATTAGGCCTATACAATTTTAGTAATATTGTGATTAATAATAATAATTTGTACTTGTATTGTAATTAGTGTCATTAAAATGTTTTGTTATTGTGCTATGAAAACAAAACCAAAATGCTGATGAACAACGAGCAAATTATCGCCTTGATATCGTCAAAGGCATCAGCCAACAGTAAGATCTCTTATTATCGTTGTTACATAATTCTATCAACACCCCTAACCCCGAACCTGACCTAAGGTCAGTTCAGACACTCGCGTACCCATTGTAGGCGCTGTCAACAGTAGACAGGGGCCATCATAGGCACTATGGTGCAGCTACATACGCAGCCGAGTGCGAAGCACTGACAGACTGGATGCCCTTGGGTCCCTCAGACCACTGTTGGTATATTCTTACCACTGCTGACCGGGAGCAACCTACAAGCCTTGACGTTTCAGAGATACTCTGACCCATTCATCTTGCCATAACAACTTGGCTCTTGTCAAAGTCGCTCAGATTTTTATTCTTGCCCACACACACACTGTGATAAACACACCCTAAATCTACAAAGAGGATTTGCAATCTGAGAGAGACTGATTATCTTTGAAATGAGAACATCAGCAACTTCTATTTTCCTGATAATAAAAAAAGATAACCACTACACTGAATCATATACCATTACAGTCACATCATGATCAGGTCAGAAACGTGTATGGATTCTCTATTCTCTCTCCCTTGAGTATGTTTACCCTAAAAAGGGCAAGACCAAGAGACATCAGAAAATTAATTTATTGCTATTTTCCATCTTGTTAGGACACAAATAATACAATTTCATGACTTTTTAAAAAACATGACTTATTTATTTTAATGTTTGTATCCCCCCAGGATACGTATAAATTCATAGAAAAAAGACTGCTTGTTTGGCAATGCCTGTTACAACATTTTAGCCAATTTTTAAAAACATTTATTCTCTCGTAACTTAAACTAATCATTCTTTGTAAAATTCTGAACAATAAGTATAATGCCTATTTATGAATATATTAGCCTACTGTGTGATATTTAATACGCAAATTTCTAGGGATTATAAATTATCAATGATTGTACACAATCTGTAGCCTAGAAATCTAGATGCACCCTAGCGGCAGAAAATTTATTTTGCCGCGAGTGTAGTCTAGCAACTCTCGGTAGACCTGAGAGCTGGAAAAAACAAACTCTGGTCAGGCCAATCATAGCGTGTGTAGAGTCGGTGGGCGGGCTTAACATAATGACGGCACGTCACGGGAGAGTTGCGGAGGTTCTGCATGCTACTCGTAAACAAAGAAGCTGACGAACAGCGGCCTTTTGAATCGGTTTTGGCCGCGACTCTGGAAGACTTGGAGTTAAGCTTTTCTTTGAGAAAAGAACAAAGAACGGCACTGAAGTCATTCTTTAAGGTTTAGTTCACCCAAAAATGAAAATTCTGTCATTAATTACTTACCCTCATGTCGTTCGACACCCGTAAGACCTCCGTTGATCTTCGGAACACAAATGAAGATATTTGAGTTGAAATCTGATGGCTCTGAAAGGCCTCCATTGACACAATGGCACGGTTCACTCTCAAGACCCTTAAAAGGTACTAAAGACGTCGTTACAAAGTCCATCTCTCTACAGTGGTTCTACAATAACTTTATGAATCGGCGACAATAGTTTTTGTGCGCAAAAAACCCTAAATAACGACTTACATAGTGATGACGATTTCAAAACACGGCATCATGAAGCTTCGAAGCGTTATGAATCAGCAAGTCGATTCAGCGGTTTGAATCGCCAAATTTCAGCAGTTTGGCGGTTTGACACGCGATCCGAATCATCATTCGGCTCATTGATTCATAACGCTTCAAAGCTTCATGAGGCCGTGTTTTGAAATCGGTCATCACTATGTAAGTCGTTATTTAGGGTTTTTTTGCGCACAAAAACTATTGTCGCCGATTCAAAGTTATTTTAGAACCACTGTAGTGAGATGGACTTTGTAACAACGTCTTTAGTACCTTTTAAGGGTCTTGAGAGTGAACCGTGCCGTGCCATTGTGTCAATGGAGGCCTTTCAGAGCCATCAGATTTCAACTAAAATATCTTCATTTCTGTTCCGAAGATCAACGGAGGTCTGACGGGTGTCGAACGACATGAGGGTAAGTAATTAATGACAGAATTTTTATTTTTGGGTGAACTAACCCTTTAAGAAAAGAAGATATGTTCGAAGTTTTGCCTACCGGATACGGCGAAAGTCTATCAACTAACGTTAGCTCGGCTTCACCTTCTTCTTTGCTCTGGTTGGTTGTGGCGCTCATGGCGCTATCCAATTGCGCACAGAGGGAATTTGAAAGACAACCGTTTATCCCGCCCCTCGGATTGAGCCCTGCCAATGGTGAGTTTCCAGACCCAACATCTTGATGTGGGTCTGGCTTGTCAGGCTACACAATCTGCTTATGCCTTCTGTCCTCTGATTGATAGTTCATACTTTTTTTTAAATTTAATTTTAATCAAGTAAAGACTTTTTTGCTCTGAAATTGTTAATGATTTTTATAAAGTAAATGTAACAAACATTTACTGGACAGAAGCAACTTGGGTTTACTTGATTATTCATAGGCCTACATCATTATGCATACATAATTTTTAATGTAAAAAATAAATAAATTACATTTTATTAAAATTGTAATTGTTACAATTAAAATATGACACAAAGCCTTTTGTGGAACATTTATTTGTCCATATATATTGCATATATGAGCCATTAATGACTGATGTATGAAATACGAGATTTCGAGATTACAGGCATAACATTATGACCAGGAAATGAATAACACTGATTATCTCTTCATCACGGCACCTGTTAGTGGGTGGGATATATTAGGCAGCAAGTAAACATTTTGTCCTCAAAGTTGATGTGTTAGAAACAGGAAAAATGGGCAAGCATAAGGATTTGAGCGAGTTTGACAAGGGCCAAATTGTGATGGCTAGATGACTGGGTCAGAGCATTTCCAAAACTGCAGCTCTTGTGGGGTGTTCCCGGTCTGCAGTGGTCAGTATCTATCAAAAGTGGTCCAAGGAAGAAACAGTGGTGAACCGGCGACAGGGTCATGGACGGCCAAGGCTCATTGATGCACAGTGGGGAGCGAAGGCTGGCCCGTGTGGTCCGATCAAACTGACGAGCTACTGTAGCTCAAATTGCTCAAGAAGATAATGCTGGTTCTGATAGAAAGGTGTCAGAATAAACCTAATATATAAAAAAATATATAATATATAAATATATAATAAGTAAATATGTGAAATATATCAACTTTTATCTGAAGGTGAGTATTTTTTCCCACTACAGGTGGTCATGTTGTGTTTAAATGTTGCCTATGAGCTAAAACAAAGAATGTATGAAGTGACAAAGTCACTAGATCTAAATATTCACAACAAACACCCTTTTAAAATGAAACCAAGAAATTAGACCTATTTCACTGCCTCTCCCCACAGCCTCTCAAATGTATGTATGCCCTAGGATACAAAAATGTTTTTAGGGTTAAATTCAGGAACTTCAGCAGCAAAAAAAAAAAATGCCTCAAACAGTTTCGCATTTTATGCACTCACGAACAGAGGTTGCGCTACAAATAATCATTATCCATCACGTTGATGGAGTGGGTTGTAAATTTTCCTTCATGTTGCACTTTTATCTGTCAGTAAAATATTGTAATGCCTGCTATTTAGAGAGTCATCATCACAAGAACTGCTGTGACAAGAGCTCTTTTAGTCTCACCCAGTGCTGTGTTTCATAAACTTTATAATAGACACAAGATACCTTATTTGTTTTATCACTGGGAAAACATTAATAGTTAACAGATTAAAAAAATAATAATTATGTACAGTACAAACATGGTAATAGGTAACCTGTATGTCACCTTACCAAATGATAGATAATGACATAAACTACAGCTCAAAAGTTTAGGGCCAGTTAGATTTTTTTTAGGTCGGTTTTCGGAAAGAATTTTCTGAAAAATAATTTTCTTTTTATTTATAAATGTTATTAATAATGTAACAAGATTTTTAAAATGTTATTCAAATAAATGCAGTTATTTTGTACAGAGCCCCTAAAGGAATATTTTTCAAAGCTTTTGCGTTTTTGCAAAAATATTTGCGTTCTCTCTCAAAACCTGATGCAAGTTCGGACAAACACTTCCTGATTTTATTTCATTATAAAAAATCATGAAAATTAAGCAAAAGCATATTTGACCAAAGTAAGTGTTTTAGTGTGACTAGTGGAAGACCATTGACATGTAAACTGGATTTGGTGATACTACTGTGTTTTGAAGTTTGCTATTTCTGTAGTAACGCTTTTCGGGTTTTGCACTGTGCAGATGGTCCCTTCGGACTTGTCTCTCAGCCGCCTGCTCAGAGATCAATGTGTTTTGTCCAGTGCGGACTGAGGAAGGCTCATTTTGAGGAAAATTAGGGTGTAGCTTGTTGTCTTCATAACTATGATTGGAAGGAAGTGTCAACGTTTAGCTCACTAGTTCTTGATCCGGGAAGTTTGAATCTGTGACTATTGCCAACTTTAAGGAGTTAAGCATTGACGGTATTATAGCCTACTTAAGTCTAAGTTCAAAATAAAACTCTATGAACCTCTCCATTGTTAACAAGCTGTCTGAAACACTGCCAGCGGGACATTAAACAGGTGTTTGTCCGAACTTGTCACAACAAGTTTTGCAAGAGAACGCAAATATCTTTGCGAGAGAACACAAAAGCTTTGACAAATATTTTTTCCTCCCATCCCATATTTTTTCCACCACCATGTCCCTTTAGGAGCTCCATACTTTTGCGCATTCTATTCAAAGAATTAGGGCTGCGCGATTTGGGGAAAATATCTAATTGCGATTATTCTGGTTAAAATTGCAATTTGCGATTTTTTATAAATTTTTTGACAAATGAAAAGTGTGTGTATTTAACATTTTGTGTTTATAAATTAATATGACTAATGATAATTATGATTTATTATTATTGCTAAATTAAAAATTTAACAAAATAAGAAATATAACTATTTATTTAAGAATAATTATAACAATATAATAATAATAATTTACAGAAAACTTATTTTACAAAAAAACAGCTGGGTTACCTGTTAATACGTAGACAGCCTATGACTAAAATCATTAGAAAGGTCTAAGGATTTATTGTAAAAAAAAAAAAAAAAAAAATTTTAAAAGAAAAGATTATTATAAAAATCTATGCTTTTTATCTGTGATATCAATTTCTTAAAGTATGTCTTTAATATGAAATATGAGCCTCTTATGCATCCACTGTAGGGAAAAGACTCTTGTACATTGAATTTTAAATTTATTTAGAGAGACTTTGAGAGAAATAGATCGATTTTGTTTTTTACCCAAAAGTTTCATTCATACTGGAAGTCAGAGGGCGCTCTCGAGCAGAAACTCCACATTTGCCTCAGAGAAGTAATAGTTTTCAGGAAATCCCTAAAGTGAAGCTATCGCTGTAGGCTGAATAAAAAGAATATAGAAACGCTTTGACTGATTAAACATAAATACAGCATATCTTCATGCAGTCATGTTTATTGTCTGCGAGTTCTTCAAGCCTTCTCTGGTATTTTCATAATAATAAAATATGCAGTGCTAATTAACAGACTTTAATCACTGTAAAACATTGTATTTTGTTGGACAACAGGTTTATGTAACGCTTCGTGAAGATGTTTGACGCGCTGCTTTTTCAAACTCACGTTATAAGCGATTCAAACTCGCAGTGCTTTCAGACGGAGCAGCGTTTACTACTGACCACAGAGCCGCTCTTCACTAACACAATGTACATAATTTATTTAATTAAAATGGCAGCCTTTGCGCTTTCATAACCGCGCATAACCCACATCGCGATTGCGGTTTGATTTCGATTGATAGTGCAGCCCTACAAAGAATCCTTAAAAAGTATCACGATTTACAAAAAAATATTAAGCAGCACACCTGTTTTAACATTGTTAATAACAGAAATGTTTTTGAGCACAAAATAAACATATTAGAATGATTTCTGAAGGATCATGTGAAACTAGAAAATCTTAATTGTCAGCAGCCATTACTCTATTCTTAAAACTAACAAATTACAATTTATTTTAAAATATTTATAAAAAACGATTTTAAATTGTAATATAATAATAATATTTTACAAAATTTCTGATCAAATAAATGCAGCCTTGGTGAGGCTATTACTAAATAAATCTTGCATTTTTAATTGTGTAAGTGTATTTTTAAAAATAATATTGTACATATAATTTGATTGGGGAAATAATTTATAACTTTTTTTAGAAGTCAAAATGATAAAAAGTCTAATCATTTATTCACCAGCCTGATACTAACATACAGTATTATAGATGGTCAACAGACTCACAGCAACACACAGCAAAGCAGCAGTCCCTATTTATCTACAACAAAAGCAGCATATAGCCCGATACAGCCAGGCAGAAGCATTCCGACTGCAGTTTGTGCATGAGGAACACTGAGGCCCACACGCATATCAATGTGGTCGATCGCTCTGGTGCAGAAATCTGAAGTCACGCTGTCTAAATATAGAGCTAGGGTTTATGTAAGTCTAGGTGAATAACTCCTTTCCACAGATTCCTTCTCACACACCCGCCCTCTCTTTTTCTCTCTGTACCTCGAATCACATCTCGATAACCTACGGTTGTTAAAAATACAATCAAACAGCCCTGCAAAGGAATTACGATACAGGTTTCAGTCATATCTGAACAGCACGAAAACACATGCACATATACAAGCATTGACGTTGTTTTTGGCTTTAATAAACAGGAAGCGTTACATCTTCATTTCTAGCTCTTACAGCACACAAACATTCACTGGCATGCTCACTCCTGTGCTGTGTAATCTCCTCTATATTCAGTGATGTGGGAAATTGCTCTTAGTAAGGGTGGGTGATAGGGTGTAATATCTATAATGACATACTGTCTGTGGCAGTGCCGCTGTCAAACATATTAACCTGATTACACTCACACTAGCACCATCAAACAGGAATGGCAAAATCTTTGCCATCTGTTGAATGATAAAGCAGGAGCACATACCGTTGAAGGGAAGTAGAAGTGCTACTTGAATATATGAAATATTTAGACTTAATTACCCCTTTAAATATACCTGTTCATGTGAGATAATAACAGAGGCTTTCTGATTATGTTAAACTAAATTACATTTCTGCGTCCTCTGCTTCTTTGTGAAAATGTGGTTATTTTCCTCAATTGGAATCTATCCAGTCCAATTTCAGATTCTGAAAGTTTGGTTTATACGAACCCTAAAGGCTGATTTAGGCCCCGTTTACACTAGTGCGTTTTTCGATTTGGCGTTTTTAAAATGAAAACGATCCTCGTCTACACTGGCGTTTCCATTGCATTTCAGAAACGATCTCTGTCTACACTGCACGACCAAGCGGCAACCTCCCGCAGTTTCTCTTGAAGCCAATACGGAAGTGACTTAAACTGCAATTCATCGACTGGCCGCTATAGACAGGCTCCAAAAGAGAGCAGAATCTCATTAAGTCCCATGTTATAATGCCCAACTTTACAGCAGAAAAAAACAGCCTTTACAGAAAAAGTTTACAGCCTGGTACAAATTGTGGTTTTGGTCTGTACGGCTAATTTTGCCCTTCATGACAACTGTGAGGGGTGTGAATTTTTTTATAACTCATCCATTTAAATTATATTAAGCCTTAAAGTTCTGCATAATTAATGGTGTGGCCATTTGAGTAGGTGGATTGCCGTTTGTCTGCTGTCTGTTAGCCATCACGTCACCTTAGATCCAGCCATCTCCCGCCTCTTTGCCCACTTTCAGTTATCCCGGAGTGACGCACAGTGGCGCGCTGCCAAGATAGCAACGGCGACTTTGCGCTTCAAAAATGTTCTTCAGAAACAGGTGACGTCACAAACTGTTACTGTCTGTGGTGCGGCAGGAAAGAGTCCGAATCAGAACTTTCAAAACAATAGATGGGTTTAATCAAAACAGGAACTACCAACCAACCAAACAAACATAACATCAAGAACGGACAAGGAGTGCAGGGAAGTGAGTCCAACATAAAGGGAGTGCAAACGATGAACGCCAGGAGCAGGGAATCCAGGGAGAGCGGGAAAGATGATGAGGGAGTGCGTTCAGGTGTGAGACAGCAAGGATCTTGGGAAATGGAGTCCGGGACAGGCGTGGATTGTAACACGGACACTATGTCCATATTTTTTTACAGTCTATGTGCACGACTGAAAACGCAGTGACAAGAGGCTGGGTTTCCCAAAAGCAATGTAACAATAGCCACCAACGGTCTCTACGATAAACTTATACGTACAATGCTTTTGGAAAACTGGTATTGTCGTGTTCAGGTAGCATAATGTGGGCAGCCACGCCATTGTTTTAAAAAATATCCGTTTTGGTCCGTTTACACTGAAATGCAAAACGGGTCTGTAGGGTTTCAAAAGTTTCTGTTTTCGAGGTTAAAAAATGCCGGAATAGTGTAGATGACAGGCGTAACCGTAGTAAAAGTTATGCGTTTTAAAGCAAAAACACACTATTGTAAACGGTGCCTTATACAACGCGGCGGTTTTCATTTATGCTTCTGCGTTGCTGACCACATCGACGTGCAATTACACACGCAGACAGATCACAGCGCTTCCTCTTTGGTGATTGGTCCGCTTCTAGACGATCAATCACATCGCTTGTGGTCCGTGTCGAATTGTCGTGTTGTTACATTTTTGGAAAGCTACACGTCAGGCTATGCGTGCTACACACAGCCAACGTAAGATGAGTTGACATGTATATCAAAAGAGCTTTTTAGCAAATATTTTGTAAACATTCGGTCTCCTCCACTGACGTGTTTGTAAGATGTCAATAAACAAGTGCATTTGTAAATAAAATGTACGTAAACATTGCGTCACAACACTGCTCATTTGCGAAATGAATTTTTGAGAATAGTCTGATTCAAGTATTTACATTAGAGCTGCACGATATATTGAAATATTGCAAATGTACATATCGCAACTGATTGCAATATCTGAATGATTTTAATAGGCTACTTCAAAATGATGTGAAAATTCTACGTTTTAGGTTCTGCTGTGTAATTTAATATAGCAGAGAATAGACTGGGCATGAAACTGTAACTTGTGTGTGACTTACTTGATGCTAAAAAGAGTAAATAAGTGCAATAAACTGAGGAAAACATCTCATTGGGGTACTCGCACTGTCTGACACACAGCTGAAGGGCGCGCACATAAAGCCGCTCTCGGACAGCGAATCCTGAGAATCAAAATGCCTATCTTTCCACATGTAACCACAGTCGGTTATGTCTTAAGTGAACCTAAACAGTTGGGAAAGAAATCCATGGGTTAGGTCTTAAAGTGACAGCAGCCTAATACAGTATACCTAATGCTGTCTGAGACAGTATTTACGTGCTTGCCGAAACCCATAAGATATATTATGTCTATGGCCAAAACCATTCACACACTTTTTGCTAACTGACAAGCAGCATTAACAGCTCATCTTCTTCTTTGTCTACTTACTACTTCTTCGTCGTATCAATGTGTGCTCGGCAAGACCGCCACCAAGTCGTGTTTTACTGTCACTTCAGCAGCTCCAGGCACGTGAACAAAAGCGCTGATCTCATTGGTGGGACAGTTTTAAAAGCGCCACGTCAAAATAAAAAAACGAACCTGAGCCGTTTTTTTTTAAATGGCGCTTTTACGCCTGGCGTTTTGCGCGTCAGTGTGCACACTCACATTGGCTTCCTTTGTTTAGTCACGAGGCGTTAAACGTCTGCGATAAACGCGCGCAAAAATCGTCCCGGTGTGAACAGGCCTAAAGAGAAAATCACTCACTGCTCTAGACTGAATAACTTATTTAATTAATGTGAAGACTATGCAGTGTTTCAGTTTTAAATTTGATTATTCAGTTTCTATATGGTTTATTACTTGAATGTTTCTGTTAAATATATCTAAAGTAGGCCTACCTGAAAAACTTAAAGCACTGTTTATTTTATTTGTATTGTGTTATTGTATTTGTCCTATTGTTTGTAATTTGCCTTTTTGTACTTATTTTTAATAGCAAAGATAAATAAAAATAACTAACCCTAAGCATAGTTTCAGGTGTTTTTGTTTACCTGGATGTTCTTCATGTTAAGTTTTAGGATGATATAACTATATATTAGTTGAGCAAAGAGTTGTTGGTATTTAAATAGTTTTTTTTTTTTTCATTAAAGTTAAAAATGTATGTCATAAATGTAATTTTATGTAATGCTAATACACTGCTATTCACTTTCAATTTTAAATATAATTTAAATAGACTTTATGGCTCTGGGACAATTTTTGGGGATTTCCGCCTGGATTTGGCCTACCCAAATTGAAAAGCTTCCCATACCCACATACAGTGGTCTAAATACACAACATTTTGGTGTCATTTTAAAGGAAATGTAACCCTTTGAAGTTACATAAACCACTGCTAAAAGGTGATAAACATGTAGGTATATGTTGTCTGAGCTGCAATAACCCCCCACCCCCCGTCACTCAAGTGTATAACTCAGGCCATGTGTGGTCTAGCACCCTGCAGACAGTTTGGGCTGTTTCCACTAGATTCCAGAAAATATTTTGTTTTACCTTTTTTGTATTACCTATTTTATGTAATTTCCACACAATCAAAAAGCACCTATTTTGTTTGTCTGTTTTTTATTTTTTTATTTGATACGTTTATTAAATCACACACAACATATTATAACACAACATACTATAATATGTATCACTTTCAGCAGTGTTTTATGTAATTTCAGGATTTTCTCTAAAATGAAACAGGGATATTGCATTTACACCACTGTATGGGTATGGGTCCATTTGTATAAATCTTGAATACTACATGATTCAGACAAAATTCTTTTTTCCAGTATTTTCTGTAATCTAGTGGAAACAGCCAAAACTGTCTGCAGGGTGCTAGAGCACACAGGGCCTTAGTTACACACTTTCAAAAATGAATTTCTAAAAAAAAAAAAAAAAAAAAAGCACTTCTTTTGTGGGGGGGGGGGGTTATTACAGCTCAGACAACATATACTTAAATGTTTATTAGCAGTGTTTTATGTAACTTCAAAGGGTTACCAATAAAATTACACCAACATTTTTAATTTACAGTGGTGTATGTGGGTATGGGAAGCTTTTCAATTTGGGTAGGCCAAATCCAGGCGGAAATGGTCCCAGAGTAATTTAGTGTAAATAAATTACTTTGTATAAAACAAATGCCAAAGTGATGCATATCTCCAGAAAGTAGAGACTCTAAGCTTTTCAAATTTTCAATATGAGGTCAGAGCTCCACCACAGACATTTAAAATTTAAAGTATATACTTGATGATGTCATTCCGAACCCTTATCAGGGTCTGCAGAGTTTAAGAGGTTAAAATCAGCAATAGCAATATTGAAAAGCATATCGAATATTGCATTATGTAACAAGTTTATCACAAATATCACATTTTTCTTTAATATTGTCCAGCCCTAGTTTACATGCTTAGTTTTTTCCCAGTTGATTATTTCAGGTTTACACCATCCCTTGTAATCCGATCGAAATTTCATTTGGATCAAGCTCAATCAGATCAACTGAAGTGTATACACGAAGGCTTTTCAGTGCACTTGAGCTATACATCTAATTATAATCGCAACTTATGAAAGCATTTGAGTGGTCAGCTTTTAAGAGGTCCAGCTGATGAGAATAATTAAATAACGCTAATCGTGTCTTAATGAAAGCGATTAGGCAGGTGAGCTTTTCCGAGAAAAACGTTAAGCTAGAAACGACTGCTCCAACTGATGAATTCAAACTTCACTCACTCTTATTGTCATTCTCTTGCTGTCACTCAAGACATGCACACAAATACGTAGATAAACACATATCAGAGTGGGGGAGGGGAGGGGCCGAGGAAAAACACGAAGGAAGAGAGAGGTCTCGAGACAAGGCTAAAAATATCTGGTCGCTGAACTCAATCCTTTCACGCTTTCATGGAGCTCACACACAAAGACAGAGACCCAAACAAAAAACAGTTGTTTGGTCTGAACATTTCAGTCTGAGATGTAGAAGACAAAAGGTGAGTTACAAACATCTTCATCTCACTGATGCAACACACACACCCCTACACAATCTCTATACTAGTACACACACCTGCACAGAGCTACACAGAGGAATTTAGCGTGATATACACTAAGTGAAGCAAGACAAAAAAGTAGAGGTGGGCAGTAACTAAGTAAATTTACTTAAGTACACTTTTTGAGTATCTGTACTTTACCTGAGTATTATTTTTTCTGTAAATTTATTACTTTAACTTCACTACATTTGAAAGACAAATATCGTCTATCAAGGTCCTCAAAGTCAAAAGTTGTTTCCGTAGCAGCTTTGAAAATCAGTGGATGTTTTTTTCTTCTTTAAAAGGTTTTTCAGTAATCACTCTTGTAGGGTCATGTGAAGTTTCCCAGCATTTTTTGAACACTGATCAGTTTATAGCAAAATGGAAGAAAATGGTTCCTCGGCAGAGTGTGTGCACACATGGCCATACTTAGATAGTATGTTTCAGTTCTGAAAAGATTAAAGATTAGTTTAGTTGGCATACTCTTGATGCATGTCTCATAATATGTTAAAAAAAATTAAATGTCTGGGAGATAGAGAAGAGTAAACAGTTGGGAGAATATCGGATGTGTATCAGAGTATAGGGTCCGTGCATTCGGCCTTAAAGTGACAGCAGCTTTGTAAAGAGCTTTGTAACTTTTATACAAGTACTGTAATGAGTTTAAGGTAGTCGTATGCTAGCATGTTGGATGGAGCATCACTGACTGGCTTAAACCACCATGATGGCATAGAGGGCATTTATACAACAATGCAACAATAATAAAATAATACATTGACATAAAAAAGGAAATTTACTTTTGATACTTAAGTACTTTTAAAAACAAATACTTCTGTTTTTCAAACAGATTTGAATACTAGATTGCAGTCGATTGCAAGAAAGAGGCAGGTTTAAGTGGACTGAATGTGTGGAGAAGTTTACATTACATTACATTTTGAATAAAAATTAGTAGTTCTAAAAACGATATATACATTAGTGTTCACAATAAGACCAATAACACGCATTTAGAAAATAGATTGGGTGAATTTTGTATGCTAAGTTTTAAAAAATATATAGTCCTTACCATGTGAGTTTTTAAATTTCCAGTGAAATATGTTTTGTTGGTGATCATGATGTTAAATACTTATATGGAATGTGATTTTTATGGAGCACCTTAAAGGGGGGGTGAAATGCTGTTTCAAGCATACTGGGCTTTTTACACTGTTAAAGACCTGGATTCCCATCCTAAACATAGACAACGTTTAAAAAAAAAAAGGTGGAAAACATTTCTGTGCCAAAAATACTCCTTCCGGTTTCTCATAAGTTTCGGAACGTTTTTTTCGAGTATGGGTCTATCTGACGTCAGATAGGGCGGAATGTCCTTGTACGGGCTCTTCTCCCGGAAGGGCGCGCGCGCGACTAGAGCGAGAGAGTAAACGCTAGGGAAGTGGCTGCACGCTGCAGTCACAGGACTTCACAAAATCAACAATGTCACCAAAGAAGTGTGTTTTTGGTTGTCAGGGCAAGACAACCCTGCACAGCTTCCCAAAGAATCCAGCGTTAATGGGACAGTGGATGGAGTTTGCTTTCACGGAGCAGCAACAGAGTTGTACAAGCGTTTTTGTTTTTTTCCTGAATTTCGGCGAGGATGGATTATAAACAAGCCCCAGTTCAACTCTGGATTTGTAGCTCGTCTAATGCTGAAAGATGGAGCAGTCCCAGTGATTAAGGTTCATGGTTGTATGTTGGGTGCAGGCGGTGAGTAAAACTGCTTCAAATGTCTTTGTGTTGTTAGCTATCGACTCGTTCATTCAAATGCGCTACTATTCCATTGTTTTTCTATGTAAACACACACTAGTCTGACGTGCAAAGCCGTTCCGCTTGCTACTGCTAACATTAAATCACATACAGTTGATAAACCAAATTATGTCCTCTAGGCTTGCTACGATAGTCGGTGTTGCCGGTGTTACCGGTGTCCAGACTCAACACCGGTTACATCACTTGCCCACTGTGGCACCGCCCACCATCTTTTTGATTTTTTTATAGTAATAAAATAATTTAGTTCAGTTAGAGAACAGACAATACAAATAAAAACTGAACGTATCTGCTTAATAAAGCAGGATCCGACCGTGAGTCTCGGCAGCGGCAGGAGTCATTCATCAGATTTAAGAGTGAGGAGCTGACTGAGATGATCGCGGAAGATTTGGTTTCAAAGCGAAACGTAAAAGCGCCTATTTAAGGGAGTTTGTCATTTGTTTTGTTTTTGTGTTTTTCTTTAAAAATTATAGGCTAATGAACCCACAATTCAAGCAACCCGCAGCCGAATTGGCGCTAATTCAAAACCGAAAGTAAAATGTGCACGGCTGCAGAGAGCGCGCATTGTTTACTTTCGCCTGGCTCCGCATTGCGAGCCTCCGCGCTACGCTGACTGCGGGCG
The DNA here is from genome assembly GCF_949357685.1 of Gobio gobio. NCBI lineage: Eukaryota > Metazoa > Chordata > Actinopteri > Cypriniformes > Gobionidae > Gobio > Gobio gobio. The sequence goes on along the minus strand of NC_137097.1, from coordinate 50,068,087 downwards.
CTCGTGCGGGCGCGTCGAGTATAAACGATGCTTTAAGGACGAACTGTTATTCATTCATGGCGTGCATCTCAATCATAGACTGATCAATGCTTGATCAGTGCCCTGACTACTGAACTAGGGAACTGATTGAGACGCACCCATGGCCTCACAGAGCGCGCATTTACAGACGACACCGTTTACACACGGTGTGTGAATACGCAACACTGGTGCGTTTTCAGTTCAGAGCGGTCGTGTGCATGTTACTTTCGGTTAGATAGAATTAGTGATTTAAAAGCCTCCGCCGGTGATACCGGTATTACCGGTGTTGTCACACATCAATTAACCGGTGGGAAAATTTCCTCACCGTCACATCCCTAATGTCCTCATAAACCATGAGTAAACACACACAAATGTTGTAAAACTCACGAGCATGACAAGCCGTTAAGCAAGTAATATAAGTTATATAACTTACAGTTACAGTACATACCATTGAGACATCCTGCTGTAGTAGTTGCTGCTGCTGCTCCTGTTCAATTTCAGCCTCTAGATCTGATTCTGGATCATATATGTATGGCAAAATCTGATTGATCTCAATGGTTTATTTAGGATAATGTTTTTTTTCTCCACGTTTAAGGATGTCAGAGCTTTCACACGCTCTCAACGCAATAGCTGCGCACGCTCGTCATTCTTCAGCTCCGCCCACACGATACGCCTCCAGCCGCTGTTTTTTTTTCCGGAAAGACTCTGTACAGCGTATCTTTCTTTTATAAATATAATAAAACTAAAGACTTTTCGGAGATATGAAGGATGCATTACTACTCTATAGGTACTCAAGATTGACATGAGATTGACTGAAACTCAATGAGTGTTTCACCCCCCCTTTAAAGGGAAAAAAAATGACGAGAGGGAAAATAATAAGTCAATCCTTTTACATTTTCTCGCAAATGTTCCTCTGTGAAACTTTGCGGCTTTGATACAAAGTGATTTTCTCATTTTTACCAATTTTCCAAATCATGTGTTTTAGGCCAAGCAACATTTCCACAAGCAAAAGACAAAGGTGTAAACTACAGGGAGGAGAAGGGCATTGAGTGGGAGAAACACAGAACAAGATTCATAGTGAGAGGAAAAGCGAGAAAGCAGTGACATGGGAGGCAGTAACCTGGTCGTCATGGTATCCACACCCTGCATTTCCACAGGGAGATGACCTCTGACCCAAGTGAGCTGATTACCATGCACACACCTGAGACACAATAATAAAGAGCAAGAACATGTCCTCCATTCACACACACCATCTGTCTGTCTCCATCACACTGTTTCTCATGAGTAATCATATATATATACACAACACAAAGCAACAAACAGCAGTCTCTGTGTGTGGCTTCTCTTGAGTTATGAGAAAAGACTGCTGGGACAGGATTTCAAGCTGGAAAACCAAAACAAAAAAAAAGCATTTTATTGCATGCCGGGGACCTGCATCTAAAACACAACAGCAGGGTCATGCCAGGCAAATAGCAGACCTAAAGCTCACAGAATAAATTCTTAATGCTGTTCAATTCTAAACCAAGACATACTGTAGACCTGGTGGGAAACCTGCGTACATCATTGCCAAAGGAGCCCGGATTTCATACAAAGCCTAAAAAAGCATCTTGTATTTGCTTAGTTGCAAATGAGTCCTGTTCGTCTTCCCACTCTCTCATTTGTTAGCCGTAATCCAAGGACTTTCACGAGGTTGCATTATCTTACATCAGATTACATGATTAGAAGCCAGACACAAGTATACAGTACATTGGTCGTAGTGCAGTAAATTACCGCCACCGAGGTCTAGTGACACATGAGTAAGGGGATCTGATGAGGTCGAGTCAAGTGCAGCAGGACGTGAAAGGCAGACTGTAATAGGGAGATGCAGAGAAGGAGGAGGATGGAACCAAGGCAAAAAAAAGGCAATGAAAAAAGAGAGCTTGATCCGGAAAAGGTGGAAGCGTAAAGAGATTCAAGAGCATACAAACAGGATGATGATAACACGAGAAGAGAGGAGAGAACCAGAAAGGCCAGCAGCTCTCAGCAGCTCTTAATCACTATGGACACAACCCCCTGCATCACTGAAACAAGCAGCTCTTCTTATCAGCCAGAAAAGCAGCACATCAAGTTAAGAGACTAAGGCAGCACCACCCAGGAAAAAATTCCTCTCTCCATCCCATCACTGCAGCTTGAGCGCCCAGCGGCTACAACCACCATGTCAGGTCGTGGACTTGCTTCTTTCTGCCTCCCAGCTTTGCACTAAATAAATGAGTCCATTACAGGCTTTTGATCAGAGCCAAGGGCAACAAGGCTCTCCCGTTCTGCATACTGTACGCTGTAAAACGAGACAGGCGTCTGGATGTCCCCAGAGTCTGACAATTGCTTAAAATAACATAGATCTCTATTATGGGTTTTAACATGGATAAATGGGACAGAATTTGAATCTTTTTGAGAAATGAATTTTTAGATATCAATAGGATTATAATAAAATGAAAATTCTGTCATCAATTACTCTCATGTCATTCCGAAGCCATAAGACTTTCGTTCATCTTCAAAACAAAAATGAATATATTTTAATTTCTTCATTTGCGTCAAGCAAGCATGCTTGAGATTCTGTTTAACATATTTGAGTGCTCTATGCATGTTCACTGATCAATATTTATGAGAGTAAAAGCCTAAATTAAAAAATCATGTCGCTTCAGAAGACTTGGAATGAACCACTCGATTCATATACATTTCTTTTTAAATCTTTTTATGGATGTTTTGAAGCGTGTGAATAGAATAGAAATCTCTCACATTTCATAAAAAAATATCTTCATTTGTGTTCCAGAGATGAACAAAGTCTTGTCGGTTTGGGCTGACATGAGGGTAAGTAATTGAAGGTAGAATTTTCATTTTTGGGTGAACTAAGCCTTGAAAACACCTCGCCTTGATAAAGGCACACTCTCCTCCGATAGACTTGGCTGAGAGGGTCTGTGTAGGACTTAGACCTCCGAGCTTCAGTGGGGTCTGAACACAGAGTCATCCATCTCACTTAGATTCAGCCCCGCACCCATGCACCGACGTAACGGATGGGTCCCATTATCACCTTACTCTCTCACTGCCACTAAACACATTTCTCTGCGCTGGTTACTTATTCCATTTGTTTGTCCTGTCAGGACTCTGACACTGTCACTCCATCTGTTTAAATGGATAATGCAGATGCAGTTTTTTTTTTGCGTGACTGTGGGAGAGAAAAAGAAAGAGGCAGAAAAAGAGCTAGTCAAATTATTTGATATTTGTAAAATAAGATTAGATGTTCAGATTATGTTGTGTGATGACCTGATTTAGACAAAAAAAAAAACAGTGATGATGAGACAAGACAGGTAAAAGAGAATGTGATTGTACACAGACATTTGTAAAGGGTATAACCATATTTCGTTTTTACAGGAATGAAAAGAGGCAATGAGGAGGGATAGAAGTACAGTTCAATAGACTGCACTGTGAACAGGTCAATAATGAAACATTTTTCTCAAAGATTTCCATAGAAAAAAACTCCATAAAATAGTTTGTGAGTTTTGAAAATGATATGTAATCTAGGACCTTTATAAATGCATGCCATTGTAAAGCCTCATCCCTCACAGCCTCATATCCAGCCGAGTAAAATTCAAAATGGCATCTATCCTGAGTAAAGCCTATGACACTGCACAAAAGGTCCAGCCTGAGAAAAATGGATAGTTTGAAAAAACAGAATGTCACACCATACAATACACATACAATACATGGCCAAAAGCAAAAGAACTATGAAGTCAAATATTGTAACTTGTTTTTGGTTTCCTAGTGGCATCTAGTGGTTTTTCAAAGCCGTAATGAGAGGTAAAAATTTAAATTTTTACAGCTTCAAATTATGTTGTTGTTTTTTCTGCATAGACAATGGAAATAAAAAGAACAGGAGAGGATAGAAAATTCCTAATTTTATGAGATGTGAGAGAAATGTATATCACTTCTGCAACAAATAAACTAAAATAATAAATTCTAAATACCACCTCAATCCTCAAGCTGGCTGCCATCTGATTCATCATAGTAGTTAAAAGACCGTAAAATGAAGAAATCATCGCACTGATTGCCCCATTAACTCGATTTTCCGCTCCTTAATCATAGTAATTAGTATAATCTTATATATGCTTTAATCAACTGGTCAAAATGATATAGTTAATTTTAGAATAACATACACTTCATTTAGACTATATAAAAAGTTATTTATTTCCACAACAAAGACATTCATTCTTCAAGCATCGCATGTCGCAGTATCTCTTTTACAAGAGTGAGTATTATTTCATTTATGTGATAAAGTCAGACAGCTAATCACTTGTCTTGCACCTTGCCTGTAATGCTGTGGATGAAACTGCAGACGATGATTTAAGGCAAATGCCACCGTCTGACCTCTGTGAATGTTAAAACATGCTAATAACCACTGCACATCTCTGCGCGCACATGCCCAGTACAGACCGCCCTTCCCGATTATGCATGTCCACTCTCAACACTCAGAATGTCAGCTCTCCATGGAAACCAGACCCCTGAAAAGCGCCCAGTCAATGACAGAAGACATTCCATGGCAATGAATTAACATCCAGTAGAACAACAAAGTGATCAAAGAAAATAGAAAAACAGAGACAGGAGTCCCAGTATTTGTGATTTGCTATTATGATTTTTGGACAGAATGAATACTTTTGTAAAGCAGAAATGTAAGCTATCCACTGTGGCAAGAAATGCACATTCCTAAATTAAATAATTAAAAAAAAACTTTGTGTGACATTATAATCATAGGGTCAGTTATTCAAATAAAATTACTCTTTCTTCTGCTTTACATGGACTGTATGTTAATCAAAGGTCTTCTAAGTTTCCTTTTACAAAAATCAAGAGAGGCAGAGAAAGTGGGATAATACCCGTATTTTGTCATACTCTTACTATTTCTAGTAATTTCACTAGAACTTTTTTTAGAACTTTAAAAAAGTTAATCATAGCATTTCCATTCCACATGATCATGTTATTCTAGAGAGAACAGAAATCACCAGCAAGGGTTGTATTGTTGCTTCCTGCTGTTCAACTGGTCGAGCACTGCACTAGCAATGTTGAGGTCATGATTCTTAGGCAAAACATGCTGTCAAATTGTATACCTTGAATGTACTGTAAGTCACTTTGGATAAAAGAATCTGCTAAGTGCAATGTAAATATATATAACAGGCCATAATCATAATACCCACTTTACCTCTTATACCTGGTAGCTGATACTGAAGCCGCACTCATCTCTGTTGAGGAATATGTAAAACAGCAGAGAACTCTTCTGTCAAGGTCCATCAGCGCTAAAATAAAAACAGTGTATAGTGATACAAACTGTAATGATTATGAAAGCTGCAGCTGAACAAAACAAAGCCCTATAACAAAATATCTTTAGTCCAAATATTTGCAACTCATGCAGGCTACATGAAACGAAGACTCCAAAACATCTTGTAAGTTACTATAGTAACACTAACAGCCAGAACTAGTAATAATTAACTAATTATATACCCGTTTCCCAGTGAGTAACAGTTAGTTTAATGGCTTCCATACAAAAACAAGCAGATTAGGCTATTAGCTAGAAAATTTCTTACCACTGAAACATCTCTGCTTCTCTCCATTTTTTGTTGCCAATAAACAAATCCATTTCCTTCATAGTTCCTTTCATTAAATGTTAGTTCACCCCAAAAATGAAAATAATGTCATTTATTACTCACCCTCGTGCCGTTCCACACCCGTAAGACCTCCGTTCATCTTTGGAACACAAATTAAGCTATTTTTGTTGAAATCTGATGACTCAGTGAGGCCTGCATAGGCATCAATGTAATTTACACTCTCAAGATCCATTAAAAACGTATTTAAATCAGTCCATGTGAGTACAGTGGTTCAATATTAATATTATAAAGCGACGAGAATATTTTTCGTACGCCAAAAAAAATAAATAACGACTTATAATAGTGATGGCCGATTTCAAAACACTGCTTCATGAAGCTTCGGAACGGAAATGAATCAGCGAATCGATTAAGTGGTTTGGATCGCCAAAGTCATGTGATTTCAGCAGTTTGGCGGTTTGACACGCGATCCAAATCATGATTCAACCCGCCGCTGATTCGATACACTCCGAAGCTTCATGAAGCAGTGTTTTGAAGATGAACGGAGGCGGCATGAGGGTGAGGAATAAATTACATTATTTTAATTTTTGGGTGAACTAACCCTTTAACATCATCTTTAGTTAGGTTGATGAAAACTTTAGCAAGTTATGACTAAGTTAGTAGGAGTGTTTTTACTGTTTATATTAATTGTACGAACGGTCAATGTGCCATGTTCGCGTGGGGAATTATATGGGACAAACGGCAGAACAGGCGAGATATATCCAGCTGCAGCCCCGCAGCACACCAGTTTCAGAACTCCATCCACAGAACCGGAGGTGAGCCGCTCTACCCATACACGTTGTTTTCATATGGATTTTAATCGGATCGATGTCAACGATATTTAACAACAATACTTTTAAATAAAGTTATTTTCTATTCATATCCTTGAACAAGAGAAACATGCATTTAAAGGTGAACTATGTAGGATTTTTGCAGTAAAACATCCAGAAATCACTAGGCCAGTGTTATATATTTTATTCAGTTGAGGACTTAGAATATCCCAAATGTTTTCAACTATTTGTAAATCGTGAGAAAATTGCTATTTTAACCAAGGAGCCGGGACGTGTGAGCTATGCGTGTGAGGGAGTCGCCTGTCGATTGCGTCATATCTGCGTCACCCTCGGTTTCCGGTTTTATTCAGTGAAACGCTTTACTCTCACTGCAGTGTGAACAAGTGTCATAGCAGCCGCCGAGCGAACGTCATAACTTCCTTTTCAACACACTCAGATATATCTAATACGATAAACAGAGCTGCGTTACCTCACACTCAGCACTGGAGAAGAGGAAGTGCCGCCGGTAACTGTGTCATAATAAAAGTCCCGCTGGTGACTATGCCATAATAACAGTCCCGCTCTTCAATCGCTCCTGCGGCCTTGCTCAGCTCCACAACAATCGGTCCTGCTCTGCTTCAGACTACAGTAATGTTAATAATCGCATCCATGAACATGATTTCTGCCCGAGTCCTATCCTGACTGTTTTCCACCGGCTGTGAGGTGAAGACCACATGTCCCGAGATTCTGCGCTCAAACGTGGCGTCATCAAACTACGCCTTTGTTTTGAACAGGCGACCTCTAGTGGACGGAAAAGTTACATAGTGTAGCTTTAAATAGTTATTAATTGATAAAACATATTAATTTTGTTTTCAGGGATGAAAACACTTGAACCTTTTCAAGTATTTCTGCAGAAATGCCATGATATGGCTTGAGTCACAAGTTTTTGTGTTTTTAAGACAACTTTTTTGCATTTTAGTTTTTATTGTTTTATTATGTGCCGTTTAAATTAATTTTAAACCTATTATTTTAGAAATATTTTATATATGTCCTATTTGTTTTCTTTCAGAGAAACACGTTTCACTTTGAGGCCTTGTATTAAATGGCAGGGCTCGACATCTACGCTAATAAGTGGATTTTTTGAAGGGGCAAGTGAAAAATAATTTTACTTGCCCGACGGACAAGTAGCCTGATAAAACGTCATTAACAAAAATAACTAGGGAATCACCCAAATGCAAGAATAGGCTTGTTTGAGATGCGCCTCGCCTCGCCTGCAGTTCAGCCTAGACTAGGCGGCTGCAGTGAGGGGAGGAGTGAAAAAAGTGCAGGCAAGCCGGACAGTTCTCTCTTCTCGTAGTGGATCCGACACCTGCGAGATCAAAGGCGGATATCGCGGGATTCACTCTCGTGCGCTTTGTTGCTGATAAACTGGATGTAATTTAAGTTCTGTTACTTTTATATGAAAATAAATATTATGAACAAGACACCTAAAGTTTTTGTTATATATTTCCATTCGAAAGACGTGTTTATCAATCATTTTGACTTTAATTAGGCCTACATACATGTTTATATATATATATATTTTTATAAATATGACAACAATCACATAACCCACAGAGAGATCGCCTTTGTTAGAGAGTTTGGGAATATTCACACATAAAAACATGATCTCAGAGTTTTAAAATCAAACATTTAAAAAAAAGAACCATACATCACGGTTGTTTAAACCAATAAGCATTAAGCTGTGTCGTCAGCAAGTCGTTTCCCATCATGCTTTTGCTCCGCGCAGTCTGTGGAGAGCAGCTGCGCTCAACTGCAGAATCCGACACATCCGCCTTTCGCTCGCGAGAGTTTTTTGACATACTTCAGCATGACATCAGAGCAAGGCGGACCGCCCTCGGACACTTTTCTAACTGGAATGCATCTCGAGCTGATCACCGGTGATCGGTTCTGCGCAGATTTCGCTCATCTCAAACAAGCCTATTACTGTAAGTGGCGATCGTCAGTGACGTTGCACTGTTGACGCTCGCGCAGCCTCTCGAGGAGAAATCGAAACAAATGTGTAAGTTACCGCTCACAGAGAGAAACTCAGTTAACACACTGCTGTAGAAATGTGGAGTTTATTTATATTTATAATATGATACAGTTGCAATTAACGTCACATTCCCAAGAGTGCTGTTTTCAAGAATACCATCACGACTGAAAATGACACTGATTTCATATGACAGTTCCATAAACAATTATTAACATTAAGTCACTTACATTTTAGATGCAATATTGAGTGCTTTTGTTCTATTTCAGCAGCGAAAATAGTTCCAAAAGATCACAGCAGAACGCGTGTCACAGCAACAGCGTGTTAGTGAATGATTCAGCGTTTTGAGTGAATCGATAGAATCAAAGATTCAATGAATTATTCGTAAACGACTGCCTCATTCTTGAATGAATCAGCATTTGAACGAATCGACTCAATGACTCACTCATTCAGACGGTCACCTGCTGCCACCTACTGGTGGTTTAGTTTCATCTTTCCAGCATTTCTTATTTGTATATTTAAAACAATCTCATAACATTATTTAATGCAGTTGTAATTTTTCAGTACAAATTGTTTAATTTGACTGGTAACAGCCAGTGTCGTCTTCTAATTTAATTGATTGATCCAATTTAAGAATATAAAAGAAAATCTGAATCATAGCCTATATTTAATAAGATTAGGGGAAAATGCCCTTTATAAAAAGGTAAAAATATCACAAATATGCATATGTGAAAGCTGACTGAAAACTTGCTTCAGAATACATTTTAGTTACAACACACACACAAATTTATTTATTTTTTCCCAGACAAGCACATTTTTTATATACACACTTCACATAAATGATAGTTTGTCTTTTGTAGTATTTCCAATAAGTTGATGTGGTTTTTCTTTCTTTTTTTCAAACTAAAGAAATGCCTTGCACATTAATTGTTTGATGTAGGTCAACATTTAAGACTTAATCATTTATGCCGTGTTTCTGTTGTTTCAGAAAAAAAACTGCCAACTTCAAGAAACCTTTGAATTGTGCTGTTTAGTTTCTCATGCATGTACTGCATATATAATGTATCCCATGAATGACCTATTTTTAACTGGCAGTGGGACTTCCTTCTGACACATTTGTATGATAAGCACCTGATGGAATTAAAGCTTTTGTCATCTTCTCCATCTGTTTGTTTATCCTCTAATAATGAAAGTGAAGCAAACTAAACTTAAATACAACATGAAGAAAATACATTTCTGCCAGAGCACATTAAACAGACAAAAAGACATAGTTTATTGGTAAAAACATGATTTTATTTTTATGGATTGTGAATTTGCTTTAGTTACAAACCAGATGTAAGAACATGATGCTGTATTATAGAAAAGTAGTAGGAAAAATAAACTAGTAGGAAAAATGTCAACCACCTTTGACAATGGTATACGTGTAGGCCTACCGCTAAAAGCTCTTGACAATTTACTGTAGTTGCGCTCCCTCTAGTGGTTAAGAAATTATAATACTGATTTGGCACACAAATGATAAGAATGTGATTGAGATACTCATATTGAGTGAGTGAAAACTGCGGATTAACAGAGCTGGATAAGTGACAAAATAAGGCAGAATCATTCAGCATTCAGGATACAAAAGTGCACCTTCTTTTCATTTTGATTAGTCTACTTGATTTCAACCCCATGCATCTTGGCCTCTCCTTCAAAGTGCATATACTTGTACTTCTCAGCACCAAGACGGTTAGGGAATTGAATTTGGGAACCATCAGGAAGAGTGATCAGGAATTCCTCGTTGGTGAATGTGATTTTTATCTAAAGGAAGAAAAGAAATTATATGCTTGTTAAAGAGGATCTGTTATGCCCTTTTACAGTCTTGATTTTGTTTTGCGGCACTACTAGAATAGGTTTTCATAATTGAACATGGAAAAAACATGAACGTGTTGACATTGTTCCAGCACCTTTCTTCATGGTCTGTCAGTACATTTTTGTTTAGTTCCTGTCACTATGAAACGTCCTTTCTCTGAAAGGCACAATGTGCTCTGATTGGTTGGCTGGACCAGTGAGTTATGGAAATGTCACAATCCTTACCAAATGAGGAATATAGTGACATGTTCGTTCACAGAAGAAGACTACAATCTAGCAGTTTCAGGGAGTTTAGAAACAGACAGGGGCACGGGAAGTGAGGGTGCTGCAGCACCCCCTGGTTTTGAAGGATTGCAAATGCAATGCAAATTTTAGTTCATTTACATTTATTCATTTTTAGAATTGAGTAATTTATTTGTAATAAACATTTTAAGTGGCCCATTAAGTATTATTTATATGTTCAATTATGTTTTTAAAACATACATGAGGTCATATTGTGACTGTTGCGGTGGTGTGTGCGTAGAAAGAGCGGTAATATTTTCCGCCAGTGGAGCGCGCCTTTCTGAAGATTCCACTAATTTCTGAAGCTCATTCCGCTCAGCACCGCGTGCTCAACCCAGAACTCCCTTTGTGACATGCTGGATCAAATATAGGTCTATCTGAAATAAATAATTAGGGCTGCCCCTGACTAAAGTTTTTTTTTTTTTTTCTTCCTGGTAGTTGTTCATTTAAGCCGTTGTTCACACAGCGTCACCGCCTCCATGTCATTGCTGCTATATTTGCTTATTATTTATTAAATCCGGGCAATTTGGTTGATAAAACGTTGATTAAAATGAAGATACAATTTATACTAAACGAAATTCACTTTAAAGAAAGGCTTTCAACAAAACAAAATTTAATAGCTAAGTGTTCAAAATAATTTCTGACCCCCATGTCTTCTGACATATTATGCGTCATATGTGTCCTGTTCACTTTTCAACGTAAATGAAATAAAAAAATAACATTATAATATTTAAACCGAAACTAAATACGTGTTTTAATGGCGACAAGTAGGCTACAGAGAAATATCATGTCGGAGCGGGATTTGCGCGCACGTCATTTTACCAGTGAGCAGTTCATGAGTGAAGCTCCGCTTGGTAAGGTAGGCTGTTTTTTTTTGTGTTTATTTTTATCTCCTGTCGCTGTGCACACTCTTTTATAGTATATGGCTGTGTAAACAGCTCAGTAAACCTTTTAACTTTGTTGTGTTTTCTAGACTCGATATTGTTTCTTATAAAAATGTGGTGAGGAGGTCCTCTTTAAAATCTATGTATATAAGGGGCCATTACATTTCATCCACAGCTCATTTATTATTATTATTATTATCTTCAAGTTTATTATTAACAGCAGTGTCATTAAGATATAGATTGTGTCTTGCCTGGAAATCCTCATTCTGATTAAATGGAAAGCTGCTCCCTCTCAGCTCCTCGCACCAGCTGCCGCCCAGGAATGAATTGCACACAACAATTTGCTGATCACCATGGGCATCAAAACGAGGGTTCATGTGTAAAGCGATGTCCTCGGCGCTGTGACCAATGTTAATGGCAAAACTGCAATAGAGCAAATAAGAGATATAACTAATGTTTGTTGCTGTTAACATCCTAAATTTGAAAAGTTACTTTGCGGAGGCTTACTTTGTAGAATCGGCCTTGGGGACTCCTGTAATAGTCAAAGTCTGTCCCACCTTGAAGGACATATTCTGCACAAGCACACCCTGTTAGACAGAGTGAAAGCTCATTTTACTCTTTACAGTAATTACAGATTTTTGTATATCTCACAGACTGATTTATTTGGGATACACGTTACTAGTATGAATAGCAGAACATGTGTATCCACTTAAATTTGACTTGTACAGCTGGGCACTGTGCCTGGTTTTCCCTAGAGACCAAAGAGAGACTGTAGCTGTAATGATGGAGTGCACAGAATCAGCCTCAAAAGAGCAATGCTGTCAAATTTTCCTATGCGTTGAAAGGAAAATCCTGGTCCAATGGTAAAAGGCAAAGAGCCTTGAACTTTCAAAAAGAAAACTGCAGATGTGGCATGGTTGATCTATTGGAAAACCTCTGTGCTACAAGATGGATACAAGAAGAGTATATTAAAATGACAATTCTTACTTCTTTTATGGAAGATTGCAGTAGTCATTATAAATGATTTATCTGTGTACATCATTATTTCTATCAAATATATGTGTCCTCGTAATCTTTAAAAACTAGTGGCTCTGTGCAGATCTGGTGTAAGTTGAGAAGCCAAGTTGGGTCAGCAGCTGCAAAATCACGAGCTGAATTATACAAGGGCTCTATTGTGGTTCACAGCTGCCAAGGAAAGTAGATTTTTTATAGCGTTTTTTATAGGAGATGGGCTACAAGCTGGCCGAATGGTGGAGAGAAAAGATGGTCAGAAGAGAGATAGGAGGAGGAAAAGAAGGGAAAAGGCACTTGGACTGAGAATGTGAAAGAACAGATGTGTAACAGAGGTGAATTCTTTCCACATTAGTCGGAGTGAGCAACTGTAAGCCGACTCTCAGACAGAAGCTGCTGCAGAACGACTCTCTCAGAGCAGTGCGATATGCTTCACTCTTTCTTTCTTAACTATTTCCGGTAACTGTAAAAGGGAAGCAGGCCGGCGATGCTCAGTCTCAGTCATGCTGCAATTGCTTTCTCTGAGAGAAAGTGAGCTGAAGAGTATTTTTTTCAAGTTAAAGGCTCCTTTTCAATGCTCCTGGGTACTGTATGGTTTTTTAGACCATATTTGGGCTTGTACTGGCCAGTGTTGATTCATCTGTAGAAATGCCAGAGGATTGAACATGTTAAAGTATGATGAATTACCCTAAAATGCGAAGGGTTACCGACTACATGCATTGCAAACTCAATAGCCCAATCTATAAAGCTAACGTCTGCCCTACACTTAGCATAATTCACTTTCTATTATTTGATTATGGCTGCATTGCTCCATGAAAAGGCTCACATATAAAACTTAATTTAATGACTAAAAAAAAAAAAAATCAGTAATTTATCCAGTCTTGTCACATGATTCAAAATTCACTGTAATATAGCCTACTTTGATGCTCAAAACACATTTTTTTATTATCACAGTTGAAAAAAATTCATATTTTTGTGGAAACTTCCTTTTCTTCTTTTAATGTAAAAGTCTCTACTGTCACTTTAGGTCAATTTAATGCAGCATTGTTGATTAAAAGTAGCCATTTACATAAAAAAAAAAACTATATTTTGAACTAAATATTTTTTTCTTGACACATGATGCATGTGGTTATGCCACATTGACACTGATTTGAACAATATTTTAATCCAAAATTACTTTTCAAAGAAATAATAATTGTTTGTTCCAAACTACTTACAGCAATGTCAGCCTTTTAATGATAATAATGTTTATATCTGAGGTAAAGTCAGGTTTTATGAATTGCATTTCTTATGGAAAAAATAAAACAAAAACAAAAGTAATGTCACTGACCAGTACAACATTATGATAGAAATGGATGATGGAACTAACAACATATAACCGTATAAGTGCACTCGAGATATGAGGTCACACCCATTAACAAGTAGACACTAGCTATGCAACAGACAACAAACAGTATCAATAGACATAAACACCTGACTTCAGCTGCTACAAGTAGCCTACTGTGTTATTTAATGTAGCTTATAATATGTAGAAGGCATTCTGACATATGCTCTCTTGCCTATAAACGAATCATTTCCAGACCATTTGACAGAAGGAATATTTTATCAACGATTGTTTTTAAATTATACTCACCTCCATTTTGACTTCCTTTGAGACTCACTATGAAGTGAAATGAAGTGTCTGGGAGAAAGTTGCGTTGTGTGGAGGGCTTCTTATGTCCAAAGCGAACAAGGAGTGTCCAGATCTTCAGATGACCGACCTTTTTTTCGCCCAATTGGATTTCTTTGTATACACAACCTCGACCAATCGCTAGAGGCATGTGGAGTTACTGTGTGAGTCTATTTCTAGGCATACACTGGTAATACGCTATAAATACATGTAACTAATTAAAACAAGCGACTTTAACCTCAATGAATGCTGGTGTGTATGCCTACTTTGCGAGCAGAACATAATTAATGTAATTATACGCTTGTAGCATAACTAATCTACTCATTAAAGCTTTATTAAAATAATTAGCTTCAGTTTCTAATATGATTAAATGCGTAATACAATTGACAGGCTTGCGTAGAGATTGAAAAATGTCACATGTCGTAAAATATATTGATCATATAAAGAAAATTAGTAATGAGTTGGTATCAGAGGTGATGTATTTGTTGTCTGAGTGCTGGAATACTCAGTATTTTGGGGCTGATGACATAAGGGTGTGGACCTGACCATTTGCGCTGCTTTGCGAAACTGACGAGCATTTTAACGTGACTGTGTCGTTTGCTTATTAGTCTAAACTGTACAACCAAGAATTCCAACACATTAGCAACAGGTTTGTTTTGAAAGTAAGTTAGCCTATTTATTAGTAACAGCAAAAAATGTTTATAGGGCTCCAGGATGTGTAGCTATACTGACCGCAAACTGAGGAAATGCTTTGCAGAAGTGAGAAGTTGGGAGACCCCCAGATATGAAAGAAACGATGTCAGCGTACACAGTACATTTTTACAGATAATAGACAATAGTTTTATTGATTTTTTTAAATGGTGTCTATTTTAAAAAAGAAAAAAAAAATCTCTGAATTTTGGTTTTGTCATCTGGTCAGAGAATATGTTAAGAAAGAATGATAAAATTACACTATTGCACAGGCAATAAAAACATTTGGCACCAGCAAACTCAGATGGGCCTTGTAGCTGCATGTCCATCTTTATCATCATCACCACCATTACATCAAGATGCTCAGCAAGGAGAAGAGTCTGCGTCCCGCTCGTCCAAAACCACGCCCACTTAAAGCCACGCCCTTCACATCTGCAAAGAACGCCTTGAGATGTAGAACACTTTAAAATAAATGTTATATTTTAAGCTGAATATAGTTATAAAACAATTTTAGAAAAGAACCGAAACAAACTCTACATGCTGAGATTCATGTGGGCGAGGCTTTATAGTCTTTTAGTCACATTTTTGTACAGTCACATCCATATGATTTGACGCTGATGCATAGCCAACCCGGCAGGTGGCACTGGAACCTCAACATATGTATGGACTGACACACGAAGAAATTCCACACATGCATCTTCCGTAGTCTTTAGTAATAACAACAGCAAGCATATTTGAGTGTTTTAATGAAATTAGCTATACACATCCAGTTGTAGTTAACAGGAAGGAATGGGCCACAAAACTAGAAAAGACGTCATACAAACCTTTCAAGTGAACTTCTTCGGGATGGGTCTTTTTAATACATTTCCATGGGATGTAAGTAACACATCAATGTATTAAAACAATTACTTTTACCATTTTTTTAGGTCATCTTTTGTTCCATGAATAACTTGATATGTTTTTGTAGTCTTTAGACAAAGAACTTACAACTTCTAAACCTTCAGACATCCTAATGGACATTCTTCAGAAGGTAAAGAAGCTACTGTGAATAGCCGAGTCAATTAATACATAAATAACCCTTTTTTCCCTTTTGCAGACATGTTTGCATCCCATTTGTCTTAAGCATCCCCCTTCTTTAAAATACAGAAGACGCTTCCTAACAGAATTGATAAAAAAGGTTGGCTTTGTTTCTTTGCAGTCATAAAACATGTCCTACTGATTTTGAGATACTGCTTGTTTTCATGAAGAATTGTTTTTGTAGCATGAGATGGTAGCTGCTGAACCACTGGATGTACTGTATGAAGCGCTAGGAGAGCTCATGTGTGCTCAAGAGGAGGACTTGTGCTACAAAACCTACTTTCTGGTAAGTTAGATCACATTAGCACTGGAACTTATTCCTTAAAATAGAATACATTATCAGAAAGTGTTCAATCCCAAAAGCCAACAGGAGATGCGGTGAGTCTAGCAGAGAATGTGGCCCTCATCGCTCAGGGCACCACGGGTCTGGTTACCTGGGAGGCTGCCCTGTACCTGGCTGAATGGGCTCTGGAAAATACACACATCTTCAAAAGCAAGCAAGTCTGACACTTTACAACTATCTGGTTGATTACATTTGTTGTTTCTTCATATTATATACTTTTGTTATACAGTGAATCTATGTGAGGAGACAACACTGAAAATCTAGGAATACTGCCATTTAATGTTCATGTAATATCTTAATAAAATAAAAGAAATGCGGCATACAATTAATTATAAAAATTTAGGATGCTGCACTATTGCTCTGTTATTAATCAAGTACAAAATGCTAATAATCTAAAATCACAATTTTATTGATAATATAATTAATTTTAAATTGTGTTTAATCATATATACACTACTGTTCAAATGTTTGGGGTCAGAAAGATCTTTCTTCAGAATGGATACATTAAATTGATCAAAAGTGACTTTTAGATTGCTACAAAAAAAATTCCAATGAATGCTGTTCTTTTGAACTTTATATTCATCAAAGAATCTTGAAAAATTATCATGGTTTCTACAAAAAAATTATTAGGCAGCACAACTGTTTTCAACACTGATAATAAGAAATCAAATCATGGTAAATGGACTGCATTTATATAGCGCTTTTAACAGACCTACGGCCATCCAAAGCGCTTTACATTTTGCCTCACATTCACCCATTCACACACTCATTCATACACCGACGGCGGTGTCAGCCATGCAAGGCGCCATCCAGCTCGTCGGGAGCAGCTGGGGTTAGGTGTCTTGCTCATGGACACCTCGACACTTGGTCAGGTGGAACCGGGGATCGAACCACCAACCTTCCGGTTTGTAGACAACCTACATGAACCACTGAGCCACTGCCGCCCCATCATATTAGAATGATTTCTGAAGGATCATGTGACACTGAAGACTGGAGTAATGATGCTAAAAATTCAGCTTTGACATCAGAGATATACATTAAACGTAAACTATATTAAAATAGCAAACAGCTATTTTAATTTAATAATGAGATTTCACAATATAGCTTTCTACTGTATTTTTGATCAAATAAAATGCATCATTGGCAAGCATAAGATTTTTTTCAAAAGCATTAAAAACATACCGACCCCAAACTTTTGAACAGTAGCGTACATGTATGATATTATAATATATATTTATATATGTAGTATATAAAATAGTATGATAAACAAGAACAGAGTGACTAAAGCTACTTATGAAGGACTGATTGACTTTATTTTGTAGGTTAATTTAAATTAAATTACATTTATGCTGATATAAATTTACATTTGGGTTGTACATGCAGGACAGTGCTAGAGCTGGGCAGCGGAATTGGACTTACGGGCATTGTAGTATGTCGGTCATCCAGCCTAACCAAATACATCTTCAGCGACTGCCATAAAACTGTGCTTCAGAGGCTGAAGAAAAATATCACAAACTGCTTAACTAACCGCGCGTCAGTGAGCGTGGAGGAACTGCACTGGGAAAATGTGTCTGACGAGCAGCTGCAAAGAATACAGGCCAACACCATCATTGCTGCAGGTGACACAAAACCCAGGGATATTTTCAAGATTACACATATGCTATAGGTTTCAAATGTGATTTATTCTCATTTAATGATTAGAAGGTCTCTGAATCATGTATAACGTTTGAGAAGTCTTCAGTGACATTACTGTTTGTTTGAACCAGATGTGGTGTACGACCCTGATATAATTGCTTGTTTGGTGAAGCTGCTGAGCAGACTTCTGAACTGCAAAGTTCAAGAAAACCATCCTGATGCTTACATTGCATCTACTGTACGTAACCCACAGACGTATGACTGTTTCAAGAAAGAATTAGGTAGGTTTCATATTGTTAATACTTTTCTATTTCATTACACTTTTCATTATTCCCAATTGTTCATAATGAATGAAACGTTTCTTTTATTTCCAGAAAGGGCTGGACTGAGACATGTCGTCATGAAAGATTCTGTTACTCAAGTATTTCCATACAACCGAGCCTCCACTATAGAAATGATCAAAATATACATATAACAAAAACGATCTCTTTGTAATAAAGTGTTTATTTACATAATATTTACAAGGAAAGTGTGCTTTTTATTCTCATATTCAAGTCTTTCCCAATAGCACTGCTGGAATGCTGATTGTCCCATTGTGGGGACAGTTAGCTTAAAAATATGTACCCTGTGCAAATACCTGACAGTAACTTTCCATAGAATGGGAGTCAATGGATTTGGGAAGATGCTACATGAGCCCATCGCCTAGATGGTCAGTCGCAGTGCTCCTTAATAAGAGGAAGGACGTTATGGTCCCAGTTCTCATCCCAGCGCTTCTGCCCACTTTCCCTTAGATTCTTCCTGAAGATGCCAAGTTTCCCCTGATCACCGGGGAAGCCTGAAAACAGAAGCTACAGAGATGCAAGAATTAGCCATGAAAGCATTAGAATTCGTCTCAAAGGATTCAAGATATTGAAGAGAAAGTCTTGATCTTGAATGTCTTACCTTTAACTGTTCAGACAGCTCATTGGAGTCTTTGAAAATGAGCCCATTCTCCTCATGTTTCACCAACTCGTGCAAGCTAACAAGATACATATAATGAGCAGATTCCCTGCGTGACACCTAACAAATGTTAGCATAAGAGATCAATCTCACAATCTTACCACTGAAAGTGTATGGCACAGACTGGCAGGCAACATCCAAACATGTCAACCACTTTCATTGGAAGGTCAAGACCACTGGAGGATTTGTGCAAGCAGACTCCAAGATCAGCAGAACCTGTGCCAAAAAACATCAGAGATCAGCACTCGTGTAAATGAATGTATTTAAGCCAATACGACCAGCGGTTAGCAAAATATGAAAACTTGACCTATGAGGTTTAAATTGCTGTTAATGAGTTCCTCGTACCAAGTAAAACTGGATAATCCTCTGCTTCCAGCCATGGAGTGCAAATCTTGATGTGATTAAATTCTTTCGAGTCAATCAGCTTCTTGTAATACTCCTTCTGAGGACCTTTACCTGCATTGACAAATCAAAGTGTTTGAAACGCATAAAAACAGGCATTGGTCCATGGTTGATACATATTACATTTATACATATTAGACTCAGGCTGCATCCAAAATCGTATACTTCCATACTATATAGTAGGGCGAAAAACAGTATGTCCAAATTCACAGTACTTATTAAAGAGTCTGCAAAAAGTGCCCGAATGACCTCAGGCGAGATTCTGAAGCATACAATTGACACTTTATTATCCCATGAGGCCACGGGAGAGGATTTATGAATGGCAGTAAAATGACGTAAGTGACGCTGATAGGTTGAGTACCCAGAAAAGCGCTATATAAATGTAACAAATTATTATTTATTATTAGATCACATGATAATGACAACATGGCGAATGTAGTACGTCGAGAATACAGATTACATTCATTGTACACAAATTCATATTATATAGAACATACCTTTTTAGCGGTCGTGAAGTAATAACTTATTCAAAATAAGTGCCTACAATAGAGTATGCGATTTGGGGTGCAGCCTCAGTGTTGTGTACCTGTAATCACGCAGACCAATGATGGAAGTTTGTCCTCTTCCTCAACAAACTTCTCATACTCTATTGGAGATGGAAAGAAATTAAAATGTTGGTTGAAATCAAAGGTTGAGGTACAATACAAGTCCGACGTCAGTAAGATTTTATAAATATTTTTTAAAAGTTATTTGATTAAAAATACAGTAAAACAGTAATATTGTAAAATATTATTTATAGCAGAATTTAAAATTAACTTTTCTATTTTATTGTATTTTTTTTATTTATTCCTGTGATCGCGTTTTTTTTCTTCAATGTCACATGATCTTGATTTTCAGCTTTTTCTTATCAATGTTGAAAACAGTTGCATATTTTTTTGTGTGTGGAAACTGTGATGCATCTTTTTAGATTCTTTGATTAAAAGAAACTTAAAAAAACACAATTTATTTGGATTTTCTCATTTCTTTTCTTTTTTTATTTAATGCATCCTTGCTGAATAAACTAATTATTTTTTTTGAAAAAAATCTTACTAACTTCAAACTTTTGAACTGTAGTGTATATGGAGAGAAAAAAATAAACAAAAATAATAACCTTCAAGGGCTTGTAAAAGAATGGAGAAGTCTTCATCCTCTGTTAGAGAACATAAATAATGAAGAGTTAGGACATTTCAATTAAGCGAACTAAGAACAACATCCGTATAGCTCAGTGTAGACGGCACTGACCAGTCCAGCTGGTGCTGCTGATAAGCAGAGCAGGTCGTCCAGCAGAGCGCGTCACAGCACCTGTTTGAGTGTTACGCTCTGTGAAGGCTGTCAGTTCCATGTGCTCCTTAGTGACATCAGAACTAAGAAGTTATAAAGAGGAATGTGCAAAACATTAATAAAATGACAACGGCCTAAATGGCAACTGGTATTAATTACAATTTGCAATACATGAAAATACTTACCTAGGCCTGAATGGTGAATAAGCACTGCTCATTCTGACAAACAGCTCATGTTGAAGTTTCAGAGGTGTTTCTCTAAATATCGAGGGTGGCTTGTCATATAATGTGGTTGCCCTACAATTGCAAGATTGATTGATTGAAAGTTATTATTATTGATATAATTATATGATATAAATATTGATTAAATAATA
Source organism: Gobio gobio (assembly GCF_949357685.1). NCBI lineage: Eukaryota > Metazoa > Chordata > Actinopteri > Cypriniformes > Gobionidae > Gobio > Gobio gobio. The sequence continues at coordinate 50,047,068 of NC_137097.1, read as the reverse complement.
AATAAAAAAGCACATTAAACATACTCAATATTCCAGTTCTTCTGAAGATCTTCCCTCATTGCGTTAGTGACACACAAGTTATGATCCGAGAAACATCCAAAGAGCTTCTCATACCTGCCAACAACACAAAGCACAGTTCAGACGTTTTCCAAATACCACTTAAAACTCAGTGTCCTTAAGAGATATTTTCCATGTGTTACTTACCATTTTGCCACCTTAACAATTAGATGATTCTCCCCATGAGTAAGAGCCATTATGGTGTATCCATAGTTGTGCCAGTCTATGATTAACTGGTTTCCCCGTAAACGACTTGCCACCCATGTCACAGCTATCGCTGGCAGTCCTGGAGGGTTCTGCAGAATTCACAGATGTGACTTAGAGTTTCACTTCAAGACATCATCGGATATAAAAATGACTTTACTTAATACAAGAGACAGACACCTGCATAAGGATATAGCCTTGGTCCTCAATCTTCATCAACATATAGAACAGCTGGAAAGACTGGAGCATCACCTTTGAAACATACCTGAAAATGTTGGGCCCAACTGAAAGGAAAATGCAGATCACATTCTTTATATCAGAATGTCTGTGCGTGGTCTGTTGTGCTTGAAAGTATCATTTATATATTACGTTTGTATTACCTCTAAGCCCATTTAGTTCTGAAATAGGAAGTATGTCTATCCTGTCATCCTCAAGAATGTCTTGATGAGGTTTAGTACCTATGTGAGCAAAATCCCAGTGTTAGAGCTGCTAAAAACTAGCACCTTGACCTGTATATGAATGCATATCTACGTGATTTATCGTTTATACAGACATGGGGGCAACATTTATGGGCATTTGGTATCATGCATAAAACCAAATAATGATGCAAAGAGAAGTGTATACGTTAAAATGTATATACCAAGAAAGCCAATTAAGGTGACACTGTATCCATGTCTGCTGAGAGAGAGCGCATGATACTGCATGCGAGGACTGCGCCCTATATCTCCCAGCACCAAGACGCAAACGTTCAAATGTGCAAGTTCATCTCGTCCCCTTAATCCACTGGCTAGTACAAAAATAAGCACCACTACAGCGACCGGTAGAAGAGCCCACGATAAGCTTAACCCCGATAATAGTCCTAATAGAACCAATGAAACTGTCACTACAGCTACTGCCGCATTGGCATCCGCCATTGTGTTTTCCTGATGATGACGTGGCTGAAAGTAGGACAGGAAATTTAAAGAGACACCAACCACAGGCGAATATACCTAATTATAATGCATTTTGAAGGAATGACGACGTTAATAATCGCTAAAGTAGTTATTACCAATAAACGAATTAGCAAAACATTTAATCCGATTAATTTATTTAGTCATAAATGCTCTGTGATTACACTCAATCATTTATCAGAATGCTTTTATCGTATTTTATCTTTTTATAATACTGTACAACGAAATCTTAAGATGCTTTACGAGAGACATTATTTACATATGTACAACAGAAAAAAAGTAGGATATTAGAAAAACTATACATTAAACATCAAATTCCAAATCCAATATTATTAAAAAAAAAATTCGAACTATTTAATAGCCTTCCAAAAAACTGGTCTCGGATTTTAGCCTAATGTAATATAATAAACTGTTAAAATATTACCAATATTTGCGGCTTGCAATTATTATTATTATTATTATTATTATTATTATTATTATTATTATTTCAGATGTTTTTGTCAATGTTATCGTCAATGGAGAAAGATGTTGCAGATGATGATACAAACTAAAGAAAGAAACCTCAAAATGACGAAACTGTGGAGAAATCCCAGCCAAAACGTAATATTTTCAGCAAAAGCAATAATATTCAAACTTCATAGTAATATAAATTCATAATTCAAACCATTAATAATGTAGCACCCCATGGTTTCTAGGCAGCCCTAAATCTCTCAGCGGACCTGAGCCACGTGATGGGTTTGCTTTTGTCAAACAGCTTCGCCTTTGGAATAAGAAAAAAAGCTACTGGCTAGACTACTCGTCCATTAACGATTTCCCTCGTTTGTTTTTCTATTCTTAAAGCTCTTAAAATGTGGTTTCCTTTCCTTGTGTTTATCTTTTTCTCGCCTACAATAGAACTATCTAACCAGGATGTGATTGATAATATACTTACGAGTTTATCCAAGGGAATCACATATTTTGATATGCAGGGAAGAAACATCAACCTGGACGGTGTTGTTGGATACATAATACTTCAAGGTAAGCCATTATGTTACAGGTTGAATAGGCTAGCCTAGTGTTTTTTTTTTTCTTTTTCACTTTGTTTAGTCCGTTTGTTTGAATGTCAAATTAAACTTTTTTTTATTGATTAGCCTAAAAGTTTGCAACTCGATATCCCATTTTATTTTCTTTCATGTAGCCTACCTTTTCAAGTTGTCTTATTTTAATGGGCCTATTTACTTGACTCTGGACTCTGTTGTAAAATCAGCTGAACACAGTTAGTTGAGAAATGTCGATTTGTAATGGCATTTCTGTCAGTAATGAGTCTGTTGAGGTTCTCCTCACGCAGTCAATATTGTCTTTTGGCGCCTCTTGTGCTGATAGTTAAAGCATAATTTATCTTAAATACTTTTTTTAAAAACACACTAAAGTTTTGTATGATTGGTTTTGTGATATGTATACAATAAATGAGATAACGACTGTTTGACTAATATAATTCAGCGCAGCTGCGGGAGGCGACACGAACTTGGCCGCATTCAGATTTTCTGAGTCTCTCTCAGCGCGCAGCTGCCATTTCCATGCTGAAGAGACTGAACAAGAGCCTTTTTACTGCCGTCAACGCTCTTCAGGAGACAGACCCCAATTACTTCAAAGGTAATACTCTTTGAAAAGAAACACTATTCAAAATACAGTCGAATAATGACAGAAAACTTGAACTGTTTTTCCTGAACAGAGTTTGAGCCTATTTTGGACAGCTCCTTCTGGTCCCTGCCTAAAGAATGGAGCTCCACAGACCCCTCGCTGGTTTATACCTCAGTGAGGTCTATGGAGTGCTATGATGAGCACCTGAGTGACAAGTGCATGACTCTCCTTCTAGGAACATGGTAAGACGACTGTAGAATACAAATATAATCAAAAAGTTATACAAATCAGTCAATACGATAACTGTCATTTTATTGAAAGGAAAGACAATGGAACCCCATGTATTGTGACTAAGTCCTGTAGAGACACAATGACACAGTTTGGATGTCCACACTATTCCCTGTCCCACCAGCTACTGTACTTCATGATAGGAACAATGGTAACCACTCTATTAATCTTTACTGCAGTATAAGCATATTACCTATTAAGGGATAGTTCACCCAAATTGAATATTTTCAACATAACTTACCTGTATGAGTTTCTTCTGTTGAATGCAAAATATATTTTAAAGAATGTTGGTAATCAAACAGTTGATGGTCCCCACTGACTTCCATGTCGGACAAAGAAATACTAAGGAAGTTAATGGGATCATATTACAAACATTCTTTAAAATATTTTGTGTAGGGTAAGTCCAGACAAAATGTTAATTTTGGGGCAAACTATCCCTTTAAAGGGTTAGTTCACCCAAAAATGAAAATTACCCCATGATTCACTCACCTTCAAGTCATGTGTATATGACATTCTTCTTTCAGACGAATACTATCAGAGTTATATTAAAAAATATCCTGGCTTTTCCAAGCTTTATAATGGCAGTGAATGGCAGCCGATGGATTTGTTAAAGGAAAATATCAATATTTAAAACCTTATAAAGGAAAATATCTAGCTTCTGGCAGACTGCCTTCTGTATTCAACTTGAAAAAAGCATTACTGGCATAACTATGACGTCGGACGTAGTGTAAGCATTTTGAACTGCGAGAGGCGTTACACTTTCTGCGCAAGTTCAATACGGAAGGCGGTCTGGAAGAAGCTAGATATTTTACTTTATAAAGTTATATGGTAAATATGGAAGGTCTTTATTAACCCCCCAGAGCCGTGTGGATTACTTTTATAATGGATGGATGCACTTTTTTGAGCTTCAAATTTTGGCCTGCCCTTGGAAGAGCCAGGATATATTTTAATATAACTATATTTAATATAACGATTGTATTCGTCTGAAAGAAGAAAGTCATATACACTGACCTAAGATGGCTGGGTGAGGAAATCATGGGGTAGTTTTCATTTTTGGGAACTATCCCTTAAAGAACAGAGAAAGTATTACACATTTCTGGTGTACTCTGAAGTAAATCTGTGTACCTTCAGTCTGACACTTGTGTCCTCAGAAAGGGTGCTCCAGAATACTCAAGGGAGACCTGAGATTGTCTCGTGTCAACATAACTGTGGAACATTATAAGAGAATCTTCTGCTCCAACATGATGAAAAGCAACCAGGACATTTTCAAGAATGGTCTTACTGGCCAAATGCAGGACATCTTTATAGAAAACAGTTAGTATATGCTATCAAGTGAACAAATTAATGGAGGAAAATCTTATTACATCCACTTAATGTATTTTTTAATTTTTATTTTACAGTTCTTTTATGCGGTTTAGTGGGATTCTCAGATTTCTATAAACTGGACTGGTTACAGTCTATTTTAACATGGCAAGACCACGAAGTGGGTTGTTTTGGCAAAGAAGGTGAGTTAAATCATGTTAAATACACATTTAAAACTCTCATCCTAATGAACGTAAAAAAATCCTTAAAGCTACACTGTGTAACTTTTTTAGTTTATTCTTAGCTAAAAACACTTAGTTCTTTCAAAAATATATGTGCTCATTAATGTATATTATATTTACTTCTTTCAAGTAGTAAAGTATTCTCGTAAGTTTATAATATGCCATTGAAAATACATACGGGTGAGGGGTTCGAATGCCGGTCGCCATGTTGCCCCTCCATCTTGAAAGTACATTAGCCAAAGAGGGACATACCCTTAAATTCAAGCTTCGCCTTTCGCGTTTTAACACTCGATGGCACCGTGTCGAATGTGGACGAGGTCGAACTGGAAGCCATGTTAATCTTGGACTAAATCGGCCACCGTAGGAGTTAAAAACGAAATCGGAATTGAGAGGAACAGAAACTAATATTCACTGGATGGTCATATACCTTGTCACCGCTAGATGGGGGAAAATATCACACAGTGTAGCTTTAAGCCATAGAGGTGTAAATGACCTTTTAAATTGTCTAATATCGTTTCCCCCCCCTCAGAGGACATCTCCCAGATCTTTGAGGAATTTTTGGATGCACCCCACAAACGGGTGAAAAGAAGGGAAAAAACACTGACAGGTGTTTTTTTGCTCTTAACGATGCAGTCGTTAATAAAAATGAATTACTTAGTTAACGTCACGCAATTATACTGTCTGAAACTAACTTGTGTATGTTTCTTTTCATAGATGGCTGCTCAAGTCATATGACAGGAGTTGCAGTGAGCGCATTAGGAGGTTTTCTCAACTATTACCTTTCAGAGCAGGACATAACGAAGAGACCCTTAATTTAAGGGCCATGCTTAATGAAATAATGGTCGCAGAACCCGATTTCCTTCTTTATCAGGCTTTAGATGAATTTGGTATGTATTCTTGGTAACATTTTACATTAATGTTCCCTTTGTAAAGGGTTCATAAAGGTGTTTTTTAATGACTAATAACTCATTTACAAATGCTTTATAAATAAGCAGTTATAACTGCATGAATAAAAAGGGTGACTTTAACGCAATACCTGACAAACAGTGAGCCACTTTTAACTCACGTTATAAATACTTAATAAATGTATTGGACCCACTTTATATTAGGTGGCCATAACTACTATGTACTAACATTTTAATTAATAATTTGATACAATGCACTTATTGTGTACATACATGTTTTTACATTGTACTTACATTTAAAAAAATACCTGCATGTAATTACATGTGTAATTAATTTCTGTAGTTACATTTGTAATTACACAGTTGACACTTCCCTTACACCCAATCCTACCCTTAAACTTACCCATACCACCACACATGTCCCTAACTTTACCCGTATCCCACCTCAATATCAGCGAAAGTGTTTTGCAATACAATACAATTTGAACACAGTAAGTACATTGTACTTATTTTTTGATGTAAGTACATAGTAGTTAAGGCCACCTAATATAAAGTGGGGCCAATGTATTTATTCACACTTATTTAAATAAAAACCAGATTCCTAATCTATTTCATGATGCAGCAAAAATAGACCATCATAGTGAGACTGGAGGGTGTTGTATTTGTGGTTTTCTCATATCTCAATGACTATCTTAAAATGTTACTTACCAAAAGTTCCCATGATATTCCACGAAAAGCTCATTATGCCTATCGACTTCTTGTTTATCAAAATGAAATTATCAAACGTTATTTTTAAGGGGAAAAAATGCAATAACTTGATGAGATTGATTGATTAATAATGAATATTTTAATTACAATATTAGTTACTTGTGAACCTTAGTGTTACCTTGTGAACCATTTATTAATGAGTTACAAACATTAAAGTGAACCTTAATGTACAGTGAACACCTGTGAATTATGTAACTCATTAATGAATGGTTCACATGTGTTTACATGAAGGTTCACTTTCATTATTTATGTTTGTAACTCATTAATAAATGGTTGACTTAAATAAGTGTGAATAAATGGAGATGGTGGTCCAGTGGGTTAAACCACTGAACTGATATGCAGAAGGTTGCTGGTTCAATCCCAGCAGTCACCACCAGTGTGTCCTTGAGCAAAGCACTTTACTCCACGTTGCTCCAGGGGGATTGTCCCTGTAATAAGTGCACTGTAAGTCACTTTGGATAAAAGCGTCTGCCAAATGCATAAATGTAAATGTAAATACATTTATTAAGCATTTAAAACATGCAACTTAAAAATGGCTCACTATTTGGCAGGTATTGCGTTAAAGTCACCCTTTTTATTAATGCAGTTCATTAAAGGGTTAGTTCACCCAAAAATGAAAATTCTGTCATTAATGACTTCCCCTCATGTCGTTGGACACCCGTCAGACCTCCGTTCATCTTCGGAACACAAATTAAGATATTTTAGTTGAAATCCGATGGCTCAGAAAGGCCTCCATTGGCACAATGCACTTTACACTCTCAAGGCCCATAAAAGGTACTAAAGACGTCGTTACAAAGTCCATCTCACTACAGTGCAGGTTCTACAATAATTTTATGAAGCGACGAGAATAGTTTTTGTGCGCAAAAAAAAACTAAATAACGACTTATATAGTGATGACCGATTTCAAAACAATGCATCATGAAGCTTCGAAGCGTTATGAATCAGCGAGTCGAATCATGATTCGGATCACTTGTCAGACCACCAAACTGCTGAAATCACGTGACTCTGGCGGTCCAAACCGCTGAATCGACTCACTGATTCATAACGCTTCGAAGCTTCATGATGCCGTGTTTTGAAATCGGTCATCACTGTATAAGTCGTTATTTTGTTTTTTTTTGCGCACAAAAACTATTCTCGTCACTTCATAAAGTTATTGTAGAACCACTGTAGTGAGATGGACTTCGTAACGACGTCTTTAGTACCTTTTATGGGTCTTGAGAGTGTAAAGTACATTGTGCCAATGGAGGCCTTTCTCAGCCATCGGACGACATGAGGGTAAGTAATTAATGACAGAATTTTCATTTTTGGGTGAACTAACCCATTAATGCTTATCAATGATTTGTAATGCATTTGTAAATGAGGTATTAGTCATTTAAAAACACCTTTATGAACCCTTTACAAAGGGAACATTAATGTAAAGTGTTACCGCATTCTTTCTTCTATGATCACTTCTCTGTGAATGTGTGGTAGATTTAATAATGTGTAGGTGAAAACAACATGATGCGAAGGGCAAATACCCAGGAAAACAGGTTTTGGTGATCAATTACAGGAAAATACCTTTAAATCACATAAACACAATGTATATTGCATCCACTATGATGCAGTTTTTATTCTGAGGAAAATAATAATCAAACTGTACAATCTTAATGCCTCCCTTGATAATGCATTGAGCATGAAAGGTTAAATAGAGGCATAGTTTTAACACGAACAGAGCTTAGTTTAAATGAATTTTTGTTTTTATTTTCTCTTTCATGTTTGGAGGGAGTGAACCCCTGTGGGCTTATTATTACAGAGAATGCATGCTTAAAAATGCATGTTTGACTTCAGTCCAGAAACAGCATGATCTCTCCAAAGCTGCTTAGAAAGTAGCCAAGTTGAGATTTCTTATTAGTCAAATCACCACCATCCATCCCTGCCAGTGAGAAAATTGTGGTCTTTGATGAATAATTACCCAATATATTGTTCTAATATAGACATATTACTCATTCCATCCTGTGACTTCATAGAAGAGAGCTTTTATCAGGCGTGATTCATATGTGACAGTGTTCTTGCCAATGTGTATGCGGTCCTCCTCCAGAGGCTGCTCTATGATGGCAGGCACATCTTTGCCGTACACTAGAGGGGAGGGTTAAAAAAAGTAATTAGTCCCATGGAGAATCTCAGGATTGAAAATTAATTAGCGTCTCAGCTTTCAAAAACCAGCATTTCATCCCCACTGAATTAAACAATCAAAACAACAGTGAACTCGTAATCACTGGATTAGATTTTGATACGTTCCGTATTACAGGAGGATTATAGATTTGCACTGACACAGTCCTGCTACAATTGAAACAGGATACAGCACATGTTTTAAAGGTACTATCTGTGGGATCAGACCATTTCTTTAGAGGAAATACTTACTTTCACAGTGCTCAAGGAACTGAATGCACTCTTGCACCACTGAATCCCTGAGCATGATCATGTGTTTGGCCATGTTTTCCAGTAGTGAGAGAAAACATCTCTTAGCATAGAACCACGTGTCTGTTCCAAGCTAAAAACACAGGACATCACTGTCAAGCCAAGCACAAAAAAACGATATAATATCACATGGAAATCACATCAGTAAAACCAGAGAACATTGGTTGAATTTGAGGCTAAAGACCTTGCCACTCGAGGAAATTCAACAAGTTTAGAAAGCATCCCTATGTTTTGAAACAGCAACCAAATTGAAATGTACATAATGGGTGACAGGAGACCAAAGGCAGATATGGAGGGGGGGAAAAGGAAGTGCAGTAGCAATCCACTGCTGTACATCTGCTACAGTGTCATGAGAGCGAGAATGCGGAGGTCCTTGAGTAACACTGTTTATGCAGCTGGATACAGTGAAGACCTCTTGCGTAGATATTTGTGAATACACAAAAATAGCATGTTGAGGATGGTAACTGAGCTAGACCGAGGGAATTACAGCAAGTAAGGAATATGAAAGTGTACGTGCTGTCTGAACACACTAAAAATGGCTTTTATTAAAAAACATTAAATGAAATATTGATTACCTTTTTGTTGTATGGCTCAAGACTCTTTATGACACGAGAAATACCAAAGTCATAGTTCCCTTTAGCACAGTACAAGGTCCTGTAAGAAATGTAATGTTTAAGTATTACAGATAATCATTCGAATATGCGTATTTGCTGCTCAAGAAACATTTCTTATTATTTGTATAAATGTTGTTAACTGCTTATTGTTTTTGTGGAAACCGTGATAGTTGTTTTCAGGATTATTTGATGAATAAAAAGTTCAATTTGAAATAGAAATCCTTTCTTTTTTGTATGAAGTATCCATTTCCTTAAAAAAAAAAAGATTTTACTTTCGAAGTGATAGCATAATTTACACAGGCTGCCCTCATTGTGTTATAATAATATTTCAGATGTATTATTTGTGTGATGTTTCAGAAAGCAAAGGTGAAGTGAAAACAATACCTGTTCATACTGTCTTAGATACAAAATGTTCTTATGGGTTGATTTAACACAATTATGTAAAAATACGTACCCAATTACAAGGTTTACAATACACAGATGAAATACTTTTTTGTCTGGCTCTTCATAAGAGATCTGCTCTTCTTCTTTCTCTATCTTCCTCATCAGTTCCTCTGCCTGTACACACACAGAGGCAGACCAGTTGGGTACAATAAAATACAAAAACACAAAAAATATGATGAAACAAGGCTGCTCCATTGACTGGTGTCAATATGTATATTTAAATAAGATTCAAATTTTTACCTCTTCATTTTGGCTGGTCATGATGTACGACACGCACAGGTTAGCAAGAACAATCGCACTAACGTTAAGGATCTACAGAACAAAATGTGACAATCAATTGCAAGGATTCTAATAACAGAAACACTTTTCTAAAAAAAAAGAAAAACAAAGAAAAAATAAACATCATGCCGCAAACTCCATGCAGTCACACAGCAAAGACTCCAAGAGTCACAGATCATTTTACCGAGGGTTTTGTTTTGCAGGGACACTCTTGAATGTTACACTGTTCCAGCTAGCAAGCAGAGGAGCAAAGAATATGTTTTCATTTGAGATGTATAGATTTGTTTTATAATTGTCTGTCAGGTACTTTGACATAGAAATGTGACCCACCAGCACAGGAAATCTTATACACAATAAATCCATGAATCATCAAAGATAAATCTCTTCAGATCCCTCTTGAGTTCAGTGTTATTATCTTAATTGAATGTGTTTTAAAAAATATCAGGATCCCACTGTTTATGCTAAATACTACTGGTTGACTGATTTAGGTTATTGTTTTTTAACGACCTATCCAGATATCTGCAGATATACATTTACGTAGTCACTGAAATATAATGTACACAATCTATTTCTAACTTGATTCTTACTAAACTATAATTTTGATTTTCTAAATTATTATGGTACTGCAGATTATGGTAAGTGCTACTATGGTAAGTGCAGAGTTTCTGAGGACTGACTCTGTTTTATTTCGTGAGTTATTGTTCTTACTTTCATCTAAAAGAAAAGCACATTCAGCAATATTATACTTACATTCTCATAATGCTTCTTAACGATGGGCTCATAGAAACCAATGGCTTCTTTATATTTGTTATCTTGCATGAAGAGCACATGAGCAACATTAAGTTTCCAAGTGTCATGCTCATTGCAGAACTCAAGTGACTTGTGGAAGATCTTTTCCACCATGCTATAGTTCTCACGGTTCCAGTAGATTTTGGCTTGTGCCATTAGCACAGGAATGTACCTTAAAAAAAAAGTTCAAGAAAAACACTGAAAAGCATTTATATATAGTGGCCATTTTACATGAATTTACATAAATGAAGTACAGAACAGAAATCTAAGAATGAAGCTTTAGTAATCTCTTCTTTCGCTTTGGATAAAAGCATCTATAAATGTACTAAATGTAAATTAATCTTAAGTTTACCTCTCAAGAACCTCGTCATAGTCTTGGACATATTTTTTTAAGGATTCGTCATCCCGATTGTGCCTTGCTTCCTGCACCTTATTGGAAAGAGATTTTAGTTTGTACATTTTAACTAGCCTTTTCAGTGTCAGAAACACTGATTTATGCAATATATCACACAAGCAGTCATAAATGCTGTGAATTCAAAAAGGCAAAATGCCAAGCTGTAACCTGTTTTGTAACCTTGCGTAGTTGCTCAGTCAGTTTTCCAGCAATTTCGTCAAATTTTCGGAAAGCCTACATCACATACAAAGTTAAATTCATTAAAAAAAAATGCTCACTAGGTGCTTGCCAACACAGAAAAAACATGCAAAAAATCACTTACTTCCTCAGGTGCTGTCTGACATGTGATCATGGCATCCAAGAACTCATAGAGGTACTATAAAGGAGAACAGAAAAATGAGCCCTATAGTCTATAAAGCGAGTTTGGGCTGATATGTCAATATGAATGAGGCAGCTCTGTAATTATCACCTGGTGTGTTATTACTTGCAAATGCCTTATGGCTAGAAGAATCAATATGGATGTTATTACTGGAATGACTATTTGGGCTAATAAAAAGTAGAGACTTGTTTCTACATGATTGCATTTTCTAATACTAAAATTGCTAGCTGTGCACATACTACAAAGCTGATGGGAAATAAAATTGCTACGAAATAATTTCTGCTTTACCGGTGTGAGAAACTTGTAAGTGAGATGAGCATTTTCAGCCAAGACATCTGCGGCGAGGTCAAAGTACTATAGGCAAAAAAAGCAAAGAAATCTCACTTCTTGAAAGAAAAAATATAATACAGTTTCACTGAACACTTTCCTAAACACTCACCGATGAAGTACACTCACCTCAAATTTACAGTAAAGCAACAATAAGTTCCCAAAAGTGACAGGAGGGAAGGGGTTTTGCTGAAGGAGAAAAGCAAGTTTCTCAAAACCCTCTGTGGGCTTGATGTCCATGTTCATTAGGGCCTGGTTGTGAAGAGTGACTGGGTCAAGCTCCTAAATGTAAAAAAAGAGATACTTACAATGGACATAATCATCATTTCTATGGTTGATAGACTTTAAATGACCAGAATATGGACCAACTTCCAAATGTATTTCTCACACATAAAAAGAGGGTAGTGAAATATGCTAAAGGATAACTGCTATTGACATAAATTTACTTTACACTGTCATATGTATTAATGGCAAACCATCACAGTGACATTCTGGTTCACTAGAGGGCAGCAAATGTTCGCTTGTGCATTTCTCCAAAAAAAAAAAAAAGATATGCAGAACTCCATCTCTGCATAAACTAAAGACTTCAGCATGAGGAATTATTTGCCTGTAAACAAACAGTGACATTGCACTGTATTATAGTTATTTCAACTTTTTCGTAATTAGTTAAATAAGACATTTTCTTTCTACATAGGATCTCTTTAAAGGAATTAGCATAACCCTGTGAATATTACTTTGTGGAATTCTTTTTCAAATCTGATGCATTCCTTGCGCTATTCCTAGCTACAGATGCAGTGTTTAAAAATACCTATCCTGCGGGAAGAAACAGTGTATTTAATGAGTGCTTATGTAAGATGGATCACTGTTTGGACTCATTAACTTTTAGGTGCCAGCACAAACTAGCACAAAAACATGTCCCTGCAGCCCACCATCATTCCAGCCAGCAGGTGTGGGCTTACCAGCTCTCACAATACAAACCCCTGTAGAAAAGGATTAAACCTGCACATGAATCACAAAAACAGCAAATTCCCAGTGCATAACTAGAAACAACCTTGTAAGTATTTGGGAAAATCAAACTTATATTGTGCTATTCAAGTAAAACTGACTCTTCTGAAATGGGCGACACATTGTCTGTCAATATAGGATAAAAGTTCTGCAAGTGTGCATGTGAATTGGCATGCCTATGACATTGATTCATAAGAAGCTATCCTGCAAGAGTGAGCACGCTCAGATCAAACAGCATAACTAATGAAGAAAATATTCTCTTGACAGGCATCTCATCTTATCCGGCAGCCTTTGTTTTCTGCATTGCTACAGAAACGAGAAGAGCTAAATCACCTGGAAATATACTGGAATAAAATAGCACTATAAATACATTAACAGGTGGTCAGATTACAATCGGACAGCACTTGAATACATATAAAGTCAAGTGTAAATCAGATTGTGAGGTGGTGGTATAAATGTCACGATGTGTAAATGTAAATGGATTTTGATTAAAACAATATCTAACGATCACGTTGATTAAGTCATATATAATGAGGTTGCGCTACAAATAATAACTATCCATCACTTTGATGGACTAGGTTGTACATTTTCTGTCATGCTCTATTTTTATCTTTTAAGATAAAAGTTTTTAAAGAGCTTTTGCAGCTTCTTCTCTTTTTATTCTGCTTGCAAAATATGAATAAGTCAACAGACACTGAGGTCTTGCAATCTGCTCGCCCAATTTAATGAACAATATCCCATGAATTATTTCACTCGACTACACTTAGAATCTCTCCCCAAATCTGCACACATCGCCCTCATGACCTGTTTTTGCGGGAACACTTTAAAATGTACTTTTCTCCTTTCTCTTCTGATCTAATCCCTAAAAGCATCCTTTACTTTTAAGAAGGACAGCATAATAGACCAGATACTTCATGAAAAAAAGCCATTACGGTTTAAAAAACTCTGTAAATGGCAAAAAAACATATGGTAAATGTATGGGTGGGCAATATACCGGTAGACATGATTAACCAGTAGAATTTTGTCAACCGGTAGAGATTTAGGACTATTGTCTCTATTGTGGTTACGGTCATGAAAGCTTATCGTTTGCATGTGTTTGTAAGCATCGCGGTTAAATAGGTGAAGAACAGATTTTAAACCATTGAAACACAATTAGCAGCGAAAGAGAATTAATTTCAGTATATCCGTGCACTTTCTGAGAGACTGTCTGATGAGTGCTTTTTGCCGCCTAATTGAGCTAGATTGGTTAAATGCACATAGATACCTATGTCTCAAAGTGACCATATCTTTGCAAGTAAACTTCATTTAGGTCTTAAGTGAATGTAAACGGTTTACAAAGTATATTGGATCCGTGCAGTCTGTCTTAAAGTGACAGCATCCAAATTTACCTGCTGTCTTTTTTATGCTAATCAAACAACAAAAAAGAGAGAAAATCTCTCACTGCTCTTGACTTTATAACTTTAATAAGAATAAATGTATATTTAATTTACACAGTAAAGACTATGCATTGTTTTTTATACATTTGATTACTTTATACATTGTATGTAGTAATTCTAGTGCTTGAAGTTTTTCAGGAAGGTCTATTTCATTTGTGTCTTTGTTCTACTGTAGTTTGTTTTCTTTGCTCTTTCTTTATCACTGTTTACTTATCTCTAGTAAGGTCCCGTGTCCACCAAACCGTTAGGCGCTCTGCTGAAAACACCTTGCTATGATCGCTTGAGAGCAGCACAGCATTTTTTTCAGTTGAGACTCTTTGATTGTTATGATACAGAATATCAGTGGAAGTTTTACTAGTATCTAATTTCAAAGAGTTTGTTTCTGTATTGATTCTGTGTAAAAAATGTCGATACAATATAATGTATCTGCTCTGGCTCTTGTTTTAAATGATTTTGTTCAGTTATTATGCTTGTTGTCATCTGTGGACATTGTACGAGCAGAATGTGGCGGTTGGTCGGTGTTGTATTAGTCCCCACCTCCAGTGTAATAGAACGGATGGGTAAAAAGTGACCGTGATGAGCGTTGCGTTTTACTCAAAGTTGAACATTCCTCAACTCTCGGCGCTCAGTGCTTGAGCGTGAAATAGACACTCACTCAGCGCCTCGTTATACACATTGCGTTCTAAAAAGGCGGCGCTCCCATTGAAAACAAATGAAAAAATACACCAGCCATGTGAAAAAATGCTTTGGTGGACACGGCCTAAGATTGAGAGTTTTTTCTTTGTTTAGTATTATTATTATTTTTTTATATGATATTGAAAATGGTGCTAAGAATTATGAAATTTTAATAGTATCAACATTTTTGATATCATAACCTTATTTAAAGCAAAAATAACTTTATCGTATGGAAGCTTGTTTTTGCCACAGAATAAATTTTTTTTAAAAGGTAATAGCGACTTTTTATCTCACAATTCTGACTTTTTTTCCTCAGAATTGCATGATATAAAGTCGCAATTGTGAGTTATAAAGTCCAAATTGCGTGATATAAAGTTGCAATTGCGAGTCGCAATTCTGACTTTATAACACGCAAATGCGAGTAATAGTCAGAATTCTGTCATATAAAGTCCGAATTGTGAGATATAAACATGCAATTGCAAGTTTCTTACAATTCTGCCTTTATAACTCGCAATTCCGACTTTATAACTCGCAATTGCGAGTTTATATCTCACAATTCTAACTTTATAACTCGCAATTACGAATTTATAACTCGCAATTGCGAGTTTATATCTCACAATTCTGACTTTATAACTCGAAATTGCGAGTTTATATCTCACAATTCTGAGAGAAAAAGGCAGAATTGAGAGATAAAAAGTTGCAACTATCTTTTAAAATGTTTTATTTTGTGCTGAAAACAAGCTTCCATAATATTGTGATTTATATTGTTAATTTATTGTAATTGTAAAATTACTTGTATTGCGATATAAGATTTTGGTCATATCACCCATCCCTAGGTAAATGCAATCTCTGATGCAATATGTAATTTCCGTTTTCCTAACAAATGGATATGAGCGAACAGACACATTTGAATGCAATTCTGCACAACAATATCCAGAAACTATCCAGATACAAAATGCATGTGAATGCCAAGTGTCAAGGGGGAAAAGTGTTACCAAAGAGGTGACATGTTTAGTACCTCTTCTGATCTGGGGGGCATGTCAGTAAGTGCTTCTTGTGCTGCAGCATCTGCAAAAAAGGTTTAGAGATAAGAGGCCAGTATCACTGGATTACATTCACTGAAGTTCAATAGTAGTAATTGCTACAGTAAGCAGTCAAAACAGAGCATCACCCCATGCTAAATTTTGCACAAAGCCACTGAGCAAAGTACTTCTGCAGACCTGCATGCTCAATGCAAACGCCACTAGGAATCCTGGGAGGCCATAGATTCTTCTAATGGATTTGCGGTTTATTATATGCTCTGAATAAATAGAGTGCACATCAAAAAGTATATGATAGGAAGGCGTCTAAGTGAAACATCAGGTTGGATGGTTCATCTATACTTACAGTTCTTCAGCTGGTATTCAATAGCTGCTTTCAGATTAAAGGCTTCAATCAAAGCGGTTTCGTGCAGGACGAGGGTGTTGCCGACACTTCTTACATCAATGCCTTCTGTTGTCATTCCAATGCTGAGTTCTATAGACATGAGAATACTTCACTGAAATTAACAGTATAACATCACACATCTTAAAAGATTTTCTGTTACAAATACCTGGATGCTCTCTGATTCCACGTTCAATAATTTCCGCAATATATTTGAGAGCTGAAGCGTACTGCTTTAAACTGTAGTAACAGAGCGCTATATTGTATGCCAGATCTGTAACAGAAAAAAAACAATCAGACATTAAAACACAGCTAGCTTTAGAAAACATCACAGTGTGTCAAAAGGTCTCCATACCACATTCATTTCCATAAAAATCAAAATTACTACCTTTACGCAGTGTGGTCAACCAGTCAATGCTATGTTTTGTTACTCTTGGCAAAACAATTACTGGGAGAGACCAGTTTGTGTGTTTGTCTGTTTTGTCTATTAAGCTCCAGTATGTAGACACCACAAACACACACAGTTATAATTCAACGGAAACCAGTGCTAAAGAAGCTCATGCTCACCTGGCTGGTAGCCCAGTACATTCATGGAGGACATAAACTTTTTGCAAGCCTCTTCATACTCGCCCTCCTTATAAAGCAAACACCCGAGATCCACATCGTAGTCTGGATCCTCCTGAGGCAACTGCTCAACCAAAGACTGGAGAAGAAAAACCAAATATTCCAACAAAATAAACAGTCGTTCATGTGGTCAGACGGTGATTCATTTTCCACATGTGCCATACCTCAGAGTTCTTACTTGATATTTTATGTATACTGTGGTCTCAAAAAGAATTCGGACACTTAAAGGGATAGTTCCCTTTTTTTTTTAAATAATAAAAAATATCTGTCATCATTTATTCGCCTTCATGCCTTTCCAAGCCTGTATGAATTTGTTTCTTCTTTTCAAAAAAATGTAAAAAATCAAGACATTTTTAAGACATTTTCAAGAACTGCCCTTAGAAACATAAAAAATTTCAATGAAAGAAATAAAGGTTTTGGAATGGCATGAGACTGAAACATGATGGAAGAAAGAAAGATGTTACCTTTGCTCCCGAAAAATCTTCCTCTCCATATTTAATGGCAGCTTGCAGTTTGATCATCTGTTTGGAAATAGGTTGAATAAAGACATTTTTTTTTTACATATAAGGGATAAAATGTGACATGTTAGGATCTTCACATTAAACAGTAAAGAACTGTTCTTTTATCTGACGCTACTGTATAAAAGTTTAGGGTCTGTAAGATCATTCTAAACATGGACAAAGTTTCAAAAAAAAAAAGTTGGACTTTGATGGAGTATTTCTGTGCCAAAAATACTCCTTCCGGTTTCTCACAAGTTTCGGCAAGTTTTTTTCGAGTATGGGTCTATCTGATGTCAGATAGTGCAGAATGTCCTTGTACGGGCCGTACAGGCTCTTCTCCCGGAAGGGCGCGTGCGCGACTAGAGCGAGAGAGCAAACGCTTTAGGGAAGCCGGCTGTGCTGCAGTCACAGGACTTCACGAAATCAACAATGTCACCAAAGAATTGTGTTTTTGGTTGTCAGGGCAAGACAACCCTGCACAGCTTCCCAAAGAACCCAGCGTTAATGGGACAGTGGATTAGTGTTGTTTTCGTCAACGAAAAGTATGACTAAATATCGTCGTCAACGAACCTTTATAACGTGACGAAAACGAGACGAGACGCAACGTAAATGCTGGTCATGTGACGATGACGAATAAAAACGAGACTAAATGTGGTTCACAAAATAAAAACTATGCTAAAATGTCTCTTCATTTTCGTTGACGAAAATGAGACGAGACGAAAAGTCGCGTTTTTATTATTATTTTGCAGTATTTTTGTGCGTCTCATTCAGGGGCTGCATCAGGGCGCACTGCTCAGACGCAGCCGACATCACTCTCTTCAAGCCCCACTCGCGCGGCGTTTTAGAAGATTTAGCTCCGGTCAGTGAACGAGACCGATGGGCGGGCAATCGGGGTTCGTAAGCACTATTCGGACGGTAATTATTTGTCCAGCGGTTGTAAGGTGTCTTTATCATTTACAGGGGCTAGTCAGTGATTTTATTGTCGTCTTAATCCAGAATATCAGTGTTTTTCTCCCACCACCCGTGTAAAAATCTCCGGCCGAATGACCTAAATTACTGTTTGACAAACACCAAGGTCGTGTGGTGCCTTCTGAATCCACATGTCTGAGTTTTCAATAATATATAACTTCAGAATTCACGGTTTATATCCTTTTAGGCCACTGCAGAGCACCGTGCGGCTGTGCTTCGCTGTTATTTGGATGCATTTGAAAGATATAGACTTGTATTACTGAAATGCTGACAAGTATTTACAAGAGCAAGATATTTCATCACCGCTCAAAAAAAGAAAGAAAAGCACGTAAACATTTGAAATGGGCCGTTATAACGGCAGCAATTAGATATGTTAAAATAACCGCAGCATTATGATTACCTCATAAGCGAATAAGAGGCTGTATTCACTTATTTCCGCTCATTTCCATGTGGAATAAAATTACATCCTTTATTTTGAGATAAAATACAAGACAGAAAAACATTTAAACTATAATGTGGGTCTAATTTTAAACAGATTTAAAGAATGAAATAATAATTTGGATATTATTTTCCTATTATTAAATTAAATTAAATATGCATTTATTCTTATTAAGACATTTGGAAAAACTTTTATTACATTGAAGTGGAAAATAAAACGGGTGTTGTGGAAAAAGATGGGGAGAAATGTGGCCACAAAAATCACAGGAAAAAACACCACGAACCTTAAGAGACATCTCAATGTTTTTATTTATTTTATTCAAATGTATGTGTGTGTACTTCTAACATGTTTAGTTGGTAAAATAAATATGTTGTAACTTCAAATCAGAGCGTCTTCCGTGTCTGGAATGGATGTATTCTTGAGTCTATAAGGTAACAATAATATAATAAGATAACATGGTTTGAAATGGGTTTGGCTAAAAGAAGATTTTGGTTTTGTCTATAAGATGTACTTATACTATATTGACTGGGTTAAATAGAATTGCATTACTAAAAAGAGACTAAAATACAATTTTCATTGACTAAAACTTGACTAAAATGTCATCAGTTATCGTCGACTAAAACTAGACGAAAATAGCCATAGATAATTCTGACTAAAATAAGACTAAAATGCTCAGACTTTTAGTCGACTAAAACTTGACTAGACTAAAATAGTATGACTATGACTAAAACTAATAAAAACTAAAATGACAGCTTGACACAAAGACTAGACTAAAACTAAAATTAAAACAGGCCGCCAAAAACAACACTACAGTGGATGGAGTTTGTTTTTCCGGAGCAGCAACGGAGTTGTGCAAGTGTTTTTGTTTATTCCCTGAATTTCGGCGACGATGGTGTATAAACAAGGCCCGGTTCAACTCCAGATTTGTAGCTCGTCTAATGCTGAAAGATGGAGCAATCCCAGCGATTAAGGTTCATGGTTGTATGTTGGGTGCAGGCGGTGAGTAAAACTGCTTCAAATGTCTTTGTGTTGTTTGCTATCGACTCGTTCATTCAAATGTGCAACTATTCCATTGTTTTTCTATGTGAACACACACTAGTCTGACGTGCAAAGCCCTTGCTACTGCTAACATTAAATCGTATACAGTCCATAAACCAAATGATGTCCTCATAAACCATGAGTAAACACACACAGAAATGTTGTAAAACTTGCGCATGACAAGCCGCTAAGCAAGTATATAAGTTACAGTTACATAGCCTACCATTGAGACATCCTGTTGTAGTCGTCATTGTTGCTTCTCCGGTTCAATTTCTGGATCATATATGTATGGCTAAATCTGATTGATCTCAATGGTTTATTTAGGATAATATTTTTTTTCTCCACGTTTAAGGATGTCAGAGCTTTCAGACGCTCTCAACGCAATAGCTCCGCCCACACAATACGCCTCCAGCCGCTCGTTTTTTTTTTTTCGGAAAGACTCCGTACAGCCTATCTTTCTTTTATAAATATAATAAAACTAAAGACTTTTCGGAGATATGAAGGATGCAATACTACTCTATAGGTACTCAAGATTGACATGAGATTGAATGAAACTGAGTGTTTCTCACATTATCACAGTTTAATCACTATAGTTTAGAAAATAGTAATAAAATATGACAAGAACTCAGAGTTAAACTGTGTAAGAACAAATTAATCTAGATAATGTCAGATAACTTCAGCTGTCAAATGTATGTACACAATTAGATAATATCAATGTAGGTAAACCAATTACCAAGCAATGCTTAATTTTGTTCAGTCTGTGGTGTAAAAGGCCACATTATTAATTAAAGAAAAAACACTTAAGCAAAACATGGTCAGGTCAAAGTGGCTGAATAATTTTGGCCCCAAATTTGTATACATTTTACTGGTAGTCCACTGTATGAAGACTTTTTGGTTATAAAATGTCACAGTTTACTTTATTTTGCTATCCTCACTTACATAAATGAACTATAGTGTCCTGCATCCACTATTAAAAAATTATATTTGGTGTCTCAATAATTTTTTGGTTTGGCTGTATATAAATATATAAACTGCAAAATAGTTTTAAGATTCTTTGCAGATGTGACAAATTAATATGTATGTCCACCTTAGTATGACTAGTTGTGCTGTCCAAGAGAAAAGTAGTCTTCATGGCCTCTGGGAATGCACACGCTCCATATAGTGACTGAGCGTAGTAAAGTTTGTAGTCTTCGACCTCTGGGTGAAGCTGTGTCAGCTGTTCATAACACTCTGCTGCATTAGTGAAGTCCTGCATGTGATAGTAGCAGTAGCCTAGGAGAGACAGAGCAGCCCTGGACTGGACATAAACAGAGAGAAATTGGCAGATAAAATATTAATATATAAGGGGGAAGAAAAATAATAATGATATAACCTTTAACCTATAGGGCGATTACTCATTGGTTCAATGTAAAGAATGAGTCAAGTTTGACTCCTGTAACTTACTTTAGAATGTTTCTGATGTTCTTTGCTGAGAATATGAATTGCGTCTCCATATCGACCTTCTTTGATCTTATGAAGAAAGAAATAATGATAAGTAAAAAGCCAATCATTTCGATAAAACGACAATCGTTTCGCTAAATGAACGTATAATGCAGCCTTCACGTGCTATCGGAAATTTGATCATTCCGACTTCTGAAGTGATGTGAGGGCGTTCATGTGCAATTTTTTACCAAGGAAACTCGTATTTACAATAATTCCGAGAGCACGTGAAGGCAGCCTAACAGCATAAGATAACAGTGGTAACTAAGCTAGCCTGTTAGCTTGTGCAGCTAATAACTCACCATTTTGTACACAGTGGCCGTGTATTCGCCGTCTTTAATCGTTGTTAGCGGCATTATCGAACACACGTGCTACATGTATCTTTATCTCATAAACAAAAACGTCAACATTACTAAAGTTAAAGATGCACCCTTCTGTGTTTTCAGGGACACGACGCAAGTCCTGTCGCTTAGCAACCGTCCCAAAAACGGATGTGACATATGCTGCCTTCACGTGCTATCGGACATTTCCTAATTCCCACTTTAGAAGTCGTGATTACGAGCTTGTTGCATTCAAGTGCTTTGTTGTCGGAGTGAACAGGAATCATGGTTATTCTTGCCTATTTATTGGGAAAATCTTATTAAAACCAACATCATATGTAGTCTGTCTCCCATGCACCGACAACTATATAAACATTCCAGATAGTCCGCTTTCTGCTGATTCTGTAATTTCAGTCAAATGCAGGCTATTTTCGCTGAGTACCAAACATACAACACGCTTCATATGATTATTCTTACATGTAAATATGTACTACATTAATGTCAAGACAAGACGACCTAAAAAAAAACAATAAAACCACACCTGCCACAGTTCTCCCCGCCACGTTTAAAGCTTATGACACGCCCATCTCGGGAGTTGGGGTATCAAAATTATTTCCGAACTTCCCAGTGGTAAACACGACATCAGAGGGCGTTCATGTGCAATTTTTACCTAGGAAACTCGTATTTACGATAATTCCGATAGCACGTGAAGGCAGCAATAGTCTCAATCAGCTCCCTAGTTCGGTAGTCAGCACTGATCAGGGAGTCGGCCACATTCATGTCACGATATACAGATTCACGACCTAGGAAGGTAGGGAGCTGATTGAGACATACCCATAATCATTAAATAATTACTCCAGTCAGTGGGTTTCTGTCGGTCTCCGCAGAGGCTGAAATACATACTGTAGCCTACCCTCTTAAAAGTATGTATTTTTGTCATAAAATACAGCATTTGAATATGCTGTGAATTTATACAAAGTTATACAAAAACAAAACTTCTCAAATTTCAGACAGACTATTCAAATGAAAGAGGCTCCCTTTATAAATCTCTTTAATATACTAAAACACAACGTGTAAGACAAAACAGCTACAAACAAACATAAATAGAGAAAGAAAAGTGCAATACAATATTTATTTTTATTATTTCACTTGGTTCATGGCAATGACAGAACATACTTCCAACAAACAAATCCTTACAGAATTCTTTGGACCTCCAGAAAGAGTTGGTTTTGACATTCAAACCTATAGAGGCTTGCTCATACAAGCCAGTGTTTGGAAAAGATGTGTGATGAGGAAATGTTTTAAAAAAGGAGGGAGTGTTCTTCAGTCTTGGGACAGACTGGTGCAGCTACCCACCCAGACACAGAACTGCAGGGGCACTTGTAAAGAGCACACATCTTCCCAAACTCTCTAACTGGTATGTAAAAATGGGTATTTAGACCTACACTTCTATATTATTTCAAGAACCTAGATTGTTTTGGCTATTTGTATTAGTTTAAAGATTTCATTTAGATTTTTTTTATGGATTATATATATAATGCATTTAAAAAAGTTAAATATAAATGTGTGTGTGTGTGTGTGTGTGTGTATTGTTTTTATTCTATTTTCACATGCACATTGTTTTAAAAATTTAGCTTTCTTACAGAACATGAAGAAAATTTCATGCACAGCTATCAGGCAAGTCGGCACAGATTGTGCCCTGAAACCCAATATAGTGTTTATGCACCAATATTATTTTTAGGATTAAGATTAATAGTGAGTTTAGTAGCACAGGGCTTGATTTATCTCTCAGTAAACATACATCATCTGCTTAGTAGAGCAGAGGAAAAGGCCTGGGCAGTCATTTCAGCATTTTCTTGGGGAAGAAATTTGCTTTCAGGACATAATCTGAGTTTTTGGTTGTACTTGTGCAGGAAACATCAAGAAGGATGAATTTCAGGGCGAGCCTTTTGTTCCTGACCATGACCGTGGTCATAGTCTGTGGTCAGAGGAGACGCCCTGCAAAAGAGGAGTGGAACTACCGTGACGGCTGTGAGCGGATATCTTTTTGTTTAATAAAACACATGCTGGTTCATTTATGCATTTATTTGTTCTTGCTGCAATGTCATGAAGTATTGTTTCAAAAAACATTTCATATGACCCTAAAAATACTGCTATTACTCTTGTTTGGTTGTAAAAAATGTAAACAATATTGCATTTCGGGTCCTCAGCTGAGAAAGTAAGCATGCGAGGAGTTGCAAATCTAACTCAAGTGCTTGATGACTGGAGGTTTGACATCCTGAACCAAGTTAAAGGACTCCTGCAGAACGACCATCAGTCTTTGCTGCCTGACTACTCCAGGTAGACTTTCATGAGGTTCAATGTGCAAAACAAAGTTACACAGAGTTACAGCAAACTCTCAGATTCAGGCATTCTTTCTTTCCACAGAGAGAAAAGTAACAGCAGGAACACAACATTGTTATTTTGGTATCTGCAGTCACGTCAAAATGTGGACTGTGTTCTTTTTAGAGCTGAACATTTCATTATGCTGGAAACTTTGCAAAATATTTCATGTGCTTAATGCGAACTTCCTGGCTCCTTATGGTTTGGAAACTAGTCATCTTTATATTCCTCAAAGCTCTTTGCCAACCGGTGACTGCGCTAGAGTGTGCTTCTCTCATATTTCTTTCTCTCTTTAACTCTTTCCAGGATCCAGCCTCTCTCTGAGGCACTAGACGACTTGTACAAGGAGTTCAATGCCCTGAAAACTCATCTTGGTGAGCTGACCGAGAAGTTTGGACCACTGGAAACCTTTATCGATGAACTGAAGGCCGAGAGGGCCAGCGCGAGCGCAGCACCTGCTAACCCGGTGCGCAGACGGCTCGTTAAGAAGATGCCTGTTGTCTCCTAAAAGCTCTGTGCTTGAGTAGAGCTGGATCTCTCTTAACATCAAACGACTGTCCTATAGATTCGTTTTACAGTCTTTCTTTGAGCTTTTCACTCTTTTGGCATCTTGTTGCTGGGAAACAGGTAATAAACAATATGCTACTTCGTGAGTGTCCCTCTATGTGGTTTATCCGAAAGCAGCAATTTAAAATGTGACAGCCTGCTCATAATTACCGTTGCAAAAAATAGTGGACACAGCGGTTACCACGGGACTTTATTTTTAGAATACCTTCCATTACTCCTAATCAAAAAGAAACAAATATGCATTTGTTGTTCAGCACAAGAGTATTACATTTCACTGACTTTAATCCTGTAGTTGGAATTAGTCTGTATGAGTATTCAAATATGCATGACTGTCAGTGAAGTGATATGTGGTATTTGCAGCTCTCAAAATGATCAATGACTCATGCAGGTATAAACTGATTATGTACAAGCTAAGAACATTTCAGGAACACAATAAATCGTGTTTTTCCATTGTGTATTTATGCTTATAATCTGATGAGTATGGTAATTAGATGCTTAATATCTCTTGGCTCATATTTGCCATCTCATGTAAGCTATAATAAATTCAGTCTGTTGCATTCACTCCTAAGTTTCAGTGTTAACTTTTGACATAATTAGCTTTGTGCCTTATAGTGTGGTGTTTATTTTGTGTAATATCTATCTATCTATCTATCTATCTATCTATCTATCTATCTATCTATCTATCTATCTATCTATCTATCTATCTATCTATCTATCTATCTATCTATCTATCTATCTATCTATCTATCTATCTATCTATCTATCTATCTATCTATCTATCTATCTATCTATCTATCTATCTATCTATCTATCCATCCATCCATCCATCCATCCATCCATCCGACACTGTTTATATGATACTTTATGGCCAGTGACTTGGTAATATAAGGTCCTTTGTAACACTTTGTTACTATAATTAAAAAAAAAAATTTATTCTTCACTTTGGTACTATTTTCACAAGTAAGGTGTACATTTTCAAAACTCCTCATACAAAAATCCAAACTGATCAAACTTTCAAAACTGCATGCTTTCATTCAGTTGCACATATTTTCATTCCACATAATCATTGTTTCAAACACAAGATTATTGTAATATCTAATGAGAACATTTGGTTTAATCACAGAAACACAACAGTGTGATCTTCTTTCAATTTAGTACTTTTAACAATCAGTTCATTCAATAGCAAACAATGCAAGATACATCTTTCAAATCTCCCTCGTTGCTGAATTATCTACTACAGTACCTATAGTAACAGGCTACAGATGCCACATAAGAAAATACATCTACATTACCTAACTTATATAATTGAATCCATTATGTTTGTAGTAGTATCTATTCAGTGTGTATCAAAAGGTGTGATGAAGTTACGACACAGCCATGAAGTTCTGGGCTATAGAAGAGTTTGCTGCCAATACAGTAAATGTTCTCTGTGTGCCAAATGACTGAATCTATACTGTATTTGAGCTTTATAAGGGTGAGTTACTGTAATGCAGCAGTCTCTACCATGGTAATCTGTTTACAGTATGACATGGCATACACACTGTAATGTAAAATGCTGTATTTGATGCCACCCATCTCCCTTCTTCTGATTTCTGATCAGTCTGATGTTACAACATAATTGACTATTTCCTGTCCCTTATACTCTATTCTGCTCTATACAAATGGTAAATAGTATATTCATTGCATAGATCAAAAACTCAAATCAAATAGAGTGGTTTTATTTTGTTATATATCGCAAAGACATTCTTTTGTTCGGTGTGTAAAAAGTGTAAAATACATTACACCTACATATAGCCTACTATACACAGGGCCTCACTTGATTTATGTAAATGTTTCATAAAACCATGCTTATGTAAATTGTTGCATATATTTTCAATACAACAATTTATGTAAGCAGTTTTACAATTGATTGACACACAAATTCTGCTTGTGTTTCACAGACCACAGACTGTGATGCTTATATGTGACCACCAGGAGGAAATACAGTGTTGTGTCTCTCTGTGTATATATTACAGTTTTTTTTATTCGCTTTGGTACTATTTTCACTAGTAAGGTGCACATTTTCAAAACTCTTAGTACAAAAATCTAAACTGATCACACTTGTAACACAGCTCGTCATTCTTTCAAAACCTGATGTAATGCTTTCATTCAGTGGCACATATCTTCAGTCCACATAATCATTGTTTCAAACACAAGATTATTGTAATATGTAATGAGAACATTTGGTTTAATCACTGAAACACAACAGTGTGATCTTCTTTCAGTTCAGTACTTTTAACAATCAGTTCATCCAACAGCAAACAATCCAAGATACATGTTTCAAATCTCCCTCATTGCTGAATTATCTACAGTAACACAGACTATATATGTCTCATAAGAAAATACACTTACATTACCTAATTTATGTAATTTAATCTATAATGTTTGTAATAGTATCTATCTATTCAGTGTGT
This sequence comes from Gobio gobio, assembly GCF_949357685.1. Classification (NCBI taxonomy): domain Eukaryota; kingdom Metazoa; phylum Chordata; class Actinopteri; order Cypriniformes; family Gobionidae; genus Gobio; species Gobio gobio. The sequence continues at coordinate 50,019,740 of NC_137097.1, read as the reverse complement.
TATCAAAAGGTGTGATGAAGTTACGACACAGCCATGAGGTTCTGGGCTATAGAACAGAGTTTGCTGCCAATACAGTAAATGCTCTCACTGTACCATATGACTGAATCTACTGTAGTTGAGCTTTATAAAGGTGAGTTACAGTAATGTGGCAGTCTCTAACATGGTAATCTGTTTTCAGTATCAAATGCATACATACTGTAATGTAAAATGCTGTATCTGGTGCCATCTGCCATCTCCCTTCTTCTGATGCATTTCTGATCTGATGTTACATTGTCATTTACTATTTCCTTTCCCTTATACTCTACTCTGCTCTGTTCACACACACACACACACACACACACACACACACACACACACACACACACACACACACACACACACACACACACACACACACACACACACACACACACACACACACACACACACACACACACGTCTGGTTCACTATCTTTCTGGGTATAAGCAGGCATAATGGTTACAAACTGTATATTCTCTCCCCTTACACTAACCCTACCCATAAACCTATCAATCACACAAAACTTTCTACATTTTTACTTTACAGTAAAAAAAAAAAAAGTCCGCGCAAGGACAAGGAATTAGGATACTGCCATCTTTATAGGGACATTTTGTCCCCATAATGTAGAGTTTACCAGGCCACACACGCGCACGCACTTTGAACATAGTAGTTATAATCTAAGATAAATCGCTTATAATATAAAAATAATTAATTACATATGGTTATCCATATCGGAAATTGCAAACAAAGTAGAATCTATGTATATCAATATCTAAAAGAAATCTATAGGTGAACCAAATGATTGATTGATTAACCATTGAGATCAGTTGGATTAAATAATAGACAAATGTATTAAACTGAATGAGAAGAGATGCAAATCAAAAGTTTGATAGTAAGAGCTTTATGAAAGGCAGTTACTGTGAATGAAACATTTATATAGATGAAACAGTTATTTTTTGTGGTGAAAAAGATACTTTGTAGTTTTGTGTATTGTACTAACACAATTGAAAATATGCTGAAATGTTTGAAAAAAGTGCACTTTTGATGATCTGTTGTGATATTAGCACTATGAGTTTTGAAAATGCACACCTTGCTTGTGAAAATAGTACCAAAGCGAATAAAAAAAACTGTAAAAGGGGTCAGGACACTGCGGTCATGAAGTCATGTACACCTCAAATAATCCAAGTAATTCCTGAGTTACCATACCACATCTTTTATGTCCGTTATATCAGCTATGTCCAAAAGGAATAGCACCAGCGAACAACATCAGCAAAATATATTAAAATAACTGTACACTTGATGACAAAGGCATATAAATCATAAATCTCAAAAGGAAGTCTTACATCTTTGAAGATTTATGAAGCATCTCACTCAAAGGAGGGCAGATTTCTTTTTACACAGCCCTACATTGTATAATCATCTCTTATTCCCATAAGTATCTTGAGCTGTAAATTCATTTTCATGACTGTAATTCATCACTGGTGCAATGGAATTTTAAAGTTATTGAAAGTCTTGAGCGACTGTATCAAGTATCTTCCTTGGGTGATTATCCACATTATCTTGCAATGTACCACACACTCTGTAGCACACAGGCAAACAAAAATACAAGACTACAGGCTAATACCAAACATTAAAATCCAGCCATTTTTTCACCCTCGTGTCACTCCAACTCTGCATGACGTCCCTCTTTGGAACATAAATAGAGATGTTACAAAGAATATTCACACTGCTCTTTTCCACACAATGATAGTGGATGGGGACAAGGGCTTTCAAGCAACAACAATGACAAGGTGCCAAAAAATCTAAATAAAAATAGTCAATTTGTGTTTCACGAAGGAAAGCAAGTCATATGGCTTTGGAACAACATGAGGTTGAGTAAATAATGGTATTTTCATTTATCTCTTTAAGAATGGCCTAGTAGATAATACGTTTTTGTTTTTGTTTTTTTAAATCAGAAAGCATTTCAGTATTAGCAATTTTAATGCCTGTTCCTCAGAGATGCAAAGAACAATGAAACAAGATTTGAAAGACAAATTACCCTGAAATAACCATAGTTTCAGGAGCAGTGGTCTGGGCCTCAATCCACCTTAAAAACCAGAGGTTTTTGACTTTTTTTATTTTTATTTCATTTACGCTTTTGATAGACCAAATCCATTCTTTATTCTTATCTGATGTAATTGAATTTCTTTTTTCCCCGACCTCAAATGTTATGCCTTATACATATAGAAATTCCTATTAAAGATGCTGTATGTACATCTGTGCAAAACATTAAATTAGGACACAGTGAACATATTGTATTTACAAACAGTCCAATGCACATGGTAAATTCAGATATGACAAGCCTCCTAAAATACTAATCTGTGATCACTTTTGATTTAAGACTGAAAGGGCACTTTTCAAACCAGGGTCATTTTGAACATTTATAAATGATATGGCTCGAACACTTTGTAAGCCTTTAACCTTGAGTCATGGACCACTTACGTCATGCGAGTCTCATAGTTCTGGGAAAATGCCCATAAGGGGAATCTTTTATTGATTTCTCAGTCATTTACAGAGCGTAATCAAAAGCTCAATTGTAAAACTGAGAATTTAAGAAGTTGGGAAGGACAGTGACTGCACTGGAATGATAAAGATGCACATTTATTAGTTTCTGTTGAGCTCTCTTGATTCAAGGCCAGTGCCCAGTCAATGTCACAGCACTAAAAAAAACACCTCCTACTGCAAGCTAAGTGAACTGCAATGAATGCTTGAAAGATCTCTGGGAATTGACTCTGAGGGCATTTGGTATTACTGTCATAATAGATTCAAACTGGATATATGGCAGCAAAGTTATGATTTCAACAAGCTATAGATGAGAGATCAATGCGTTTGACACAACAGAATCATGCAGTTTGCAAAATCTGCACAGCATGGATTTATTTAAATATTTTAATATTGTATATGAATTTCAATCAAGTAATAGAGTTTGACAGAGGGATTCCACCAATAATTTTTGATGTCAATTTAATTTTTGTGACAAAGTACAAAGTTAACTTCAAACAAAGCTAAATTTAAGAAGGTAAAGTTCAGCTATAAATGTCTCATTGCGTCTCATATTAAATGCAATAGGCAGTTTACTACTCTGTAAAAAATAGCTTTGCAAAGTAAGCATTACAAAATAAAGTGTGTAAATACAGTGATATTGTACCATAGTATTTTTATTGGATTTAAATTCTGTTTTATGTAACAAGTGGTCCCTATACTCCATCTTTTTATCCACCAAGGCCTAAAAAAGGATGGAGATCCCTGCCATGAGGTATTTCAAACCATCCTGCACAGTATTTCACTCATGATGAAACTTGACATTCTTGGAAAATCCTTATGTAACTGGTAGTCCACATTTGTCTATTTTCTAAGTACATTCTTATAAATGCTAATTAATTATTGCCTGCTTTATGTATTTCTTGGACATCTTTATGTAACATGGCTTCCCAATGAGAGAGGACACATCAATAAAAAGCAGCGACAGACACGCTTTAAGTCTTAGTTCCAATCAAAGTGCACATCTTGACCAAAGATTTAACAAGCTCTTGGAGACTGAGAAGTTAATCCAAAGATATTGGAGGTCTTACAAATGTAGACGTTGCCAAGACGATACAATCTCAAAATGATGTTAACTCATTTCTGGGTTCAACACCAAAGCAACAAACTGCAATAACCTCGACCTAAAAGACCAAATCAAGAGCAGTATTAGATTTGAACAAATCCATCTGAATGAGGAAAAGGGATTATTTAAAGAAATGCCTGGGCAAACATTCAGCATCTCTGGCATCTGGGTTTGTGAGTATTTTGAATTTAATAAATTACAGTCATGCTTCAAGTTCATCATTCTTGGTATGTGCCAGACGGACTTACTGTGACCCTACAGAAGCTAAGAATGGTCCATTTACTGTTCACTGAAAGACTGGCAGACCATACAGCTGAAGCTGAATAAGTAAATACAGATAAATGAAAAACATAACGGTTTTTACTTCCAGTCATTGAACTAAGGTCAGATATTTAATTCTGAACCTCTAAAATGATGGGGAGGATAAATAAGCTTGACATGTCGTACCATATGCTTTTTTTAGGCAACATAACTGTATAAGATAATAAAGTCTAAACACATTTGGGGTTTGTCATACAATATCTCAGGAGTTCGTTATTTAATTTTAAAGGATCCGTAAAATGCTTAGCTATAGCAAAAAAACAACAAAAAAACAACAAAAACAAATATTGCATTTAAGGATTTTTATGTAATATGTGACAGCTCAGATGTTTAATGGGACATCAAATAGTATAGGGCCTACCAGCTTTTATATAAAAAATTGTATGTTAGACCATCAAAATAACAGATGTAAAAGTTACAAGAAAATCTGCCAATTGCCAGATTTTGCAGTGTGCAATCTGCATTCAATTGCAATTGTGATATTGTTTTTATACAACAATTCAATACATAAGAAGTTAATAATGAGCAACTTAGATTTTAGAATTTTTTTATTCTTAGAATATTTTTTTTAGATATTTAGAAGAATATCAACGAAAATGCTAACAATACAATAAACTATATATATATATATATATATATATATATATATATATATATATATATATATATATATATATATATATATATATATATATATATATATATATATATATATATATATATATATATATATATATATATATATATATATATATATAAAAGTCAGCTTAAGGTAGCTACAACAAGTATTACATGCGGTTAAATGTCAAAATAACTCCAAATCATAGTTAAAAAGTTTCAAAATGGTGGTGGGGATTTCAATAGACATATTTTATATGTCTATGATTTCCCCCATGAGGAAGTGAAGTTAAATGCAGCCGCTAACTGAGATGTCCTTCAAGATGGCTGATTTCGATCAGTTTCCGGGTCACGGGCTGTAGGACAGAGGAGCGAGGAAATGAGGAAGCATCAATTTGAGCGTTCAGAAGCACCCAATCTAAAAGTGGAGTTAAACACAGCCCTGTTGTATCCTTCATTTCCCACGAAAAGAAGGGCGCATTCAAGGCCGCCTTTGAAGAAGCCTTCGAATTGGGACAAGCTTTGTTGTGCCGTGGTGACCTTGGAAGGATGCAGCCTTTGAATTGGGATAAAGTCAATTGTTTTGTTTCTGAATTTATCAGTGTTTTTGTGTAACGAGAATATCTCCACCACTACACTACACACAATAAGTGATAAGTAATAATAGCCTACATACAGTGTCTCATTTATATAGTTTAAACAAATTTATTATAGCATTAATAATTATCACAGAAAGCCCGATGTTGAGAGTAAAAGACAGAAAAAAGTTCTAAATAGCATTGCTTAATCAAATCAATTTAGTAGTGACAGATGCGCAATTATACACACAATTAAAATATTAATTTTCATTACGTTGACATTTAATGCTGCAGGGATTTTTATATAATGCATTGGATAAAGCAGTGTGCTATTATCAAGGTTTAGACAAAAATCTCAATCACAATAAATCAGAGCAGATTTCATGAAAGTTAATTTTCGTAATTGTGGAATTGACTCTTTCATCTTGGAGTATTTAAATAGGAAACATCACACTGGACATTAATTCAAACTTAAAGAAGTGTTCTGGTAGCTCTTGGCAGAGAGATCATCATTTTCAATTACGGCATAGGGTGGGATAGGACACATTACACAATCTTACAGTGTCTCAAACAGCTGTGCTGGGGATTAATCGAATAAAAGGGAGATGGAAAGGAGATTAAGTGGTCCCCTTTCACAGCTCTCAACTTCAAGAACGTCTTTGCAGTCTTGTCAGAAGATTATAACCATTTGACATGATGGTGATGGAGGCTCAGCCTGCTGTCATGTGCTTTGATAAAAAAAAAAGAGAGAGATAGAGACAGGGAATTAGATCCCGCATGTGATCCAAAAACCTGTAAATTATCTCATTTCAAATGGACATAACCAGACAGAGTGCCACATGTCCTACATTCAGATTGTGACAAGCTGGATGCTGAATGCTTGGAGATCGGGTTTCATGAAGTTTAACTTCTTTTTGCGCTTTTGACATTTTCACAAAAGTGACATACCCTTTTGGAAAACATTTTGGAGAAATGCCAGGTGACAAAGAGATGCCGAAAGACAACACTGTGCTGTTAAACTTTCTCCGTCAAGGGATGGTTCCTGTTAGCGCATTGTGAATCCAAAGGCCTTAGACATTTATGGATGACGTGATCATTTATTCTGAGAAGTGACCTGCCAACGGTGTCAAAATGCGGGTGATTCACTCTGAAAATTTCATCAATTAAATAAATTTGGGATTTTGTATTTGATCATATGCATTGCCAGTTGCTTTGTATATTTTTCTTCCAACAATGAAAACAGTTTCAAACTAAATAACGTGTCTCAAAGCAACACACAATGTTTCATTCTTAAAGGAACTGTATGTAAGAATTGTATTTAATCATAAAATGGCCCTGATATGTCACTAGACATTAAGAAATCATGTTAATTTCAAATACTTATTTCACTGACAACAGTTGTCCGGCCAGGATATTGTCATTTTAAAAGTGAAGTTGCAGCCCTCAACTGATGTTGATGTTGACATGTTGTGTTTTGGCCTGAAGCGCCACCCTCCACCTATCTACCAATCACAAAGTCAGTAGTGTTTCGGCATCCGGGTTGCCAGCTCTGCTCTAGTTACCACAGTTGCAGCTACAAACTTTTTGGATAAAAAATGTCTAAGGAGGGGGAGAGGGAATACACCGCTCTACAGTAATTTGAAAGTGATTGCAGTACCAGTTTTGGCCACAATCCTACATACAGTTCCTTTAAATGAATTAGTTTGATTCAAACAAACATCAGTTGAACAAATTAAGACTTAAGACTCACTACAGACGGTGATAGCAGAAAGAATCACTGTACAATATAAAACACTAATGACAAATAAAGTGATCCAAACAATTAAAATATATTGTAGCTACAGTTCATTTAGATTTATTTTAGTATTACAATAGGAGATCAATACATAAAGCCCATTTATTAGGGTATAAGAAAACAAAGATTGGTTGAAATTGTTTCTATATGTTCCCGTGTGAGTAGGAGAAACTAAAATGCAACAAATTAGTTTAATCAAATTAACTTTTATGAGTATACAGAACTTTATTTTTCTTTTGAGTTCTGCAATCTGAATTGTTTCATTGTTTTGAGTTTTATGAACTTGTTTCTTTTAATTTAGACAAACTTAATTTAATCTAAACTGGGCTGGGATTTCTATTTCCCAGCATGCTTTGACATGAAACTCGAAAGTGAGAGTAAATGCTAAAATTAATGTTAATGTTTAATGGTAAGTGGGAGATTTAGTAGTGTTTAATGTTTATGCTAATTTAGGATTCTGGCCTCCTTTTGTCTGTGGAACTGTGGACCTCATCCATGATGCAAACAGGTCTGCCATTAACAATGTCTGAAGAATTTTTCCCTGGAATCTTATTTATTTATTTATTTTCCAGATAATCCAGAAAAATGCTTTTGTGGTGTGCTGATCTTATTTATTGGGAAAAAAGTGGATGGAGGGAAAATTTCAGGCCTTGACTGACAAGGGTACAAGGCCAATGTGACGGGTTGATTGGGAGGCTAAAATAGCATCAGGTTACTGAATGGCACTATTAAATTAAATGAGGTGGCACATTTTATAGGCTGGACAAATTCCATTTGCTGTTTTAGCCACACGTGAAATGAGTTTTGAGGAAACAGTCCCTACCCGAGCAAGATGCTCCGCCATGCTCTCGTCTCATAAGAAGATTTAAAGGGGCTGAGGATTGGATTACAAACTGCAGCCAAGTCACTCCTGCTGACGGAGAGCTGAGGGACAAATTACTTTTTGGAACATTAAATTAATGCTCAAACGAAACTTTGCATTTTCATACACTCTGTAAGACTGTATTGTTGATATAATAACGAGAATATTATGACCCTGAAACAATGTGCTAAGCAGGTCAAATGTTTTAATGTCCACAACAATTTCAAATGATTTTTCTATTAAAGGGATGGTTCCCCCGAAAAGGAAAATGATTCCCTCACCCTCAAGTTGTTCCACACCTGTATGAGTTTCTTTCTTCTGTTGAACACAAAAGAAGATATTTTGAAGAATGTTGGCAGTTTTTCCTACTATGGAAGTCAATGGGTGTTGTCAACCTTTTCATTACCAACATTCCTCAAAATCTCTTCTTTTGTGTTCAACAGCGGAAAGAAACTCATACAGGTTTGGAACAACTTGAGGTTGAGTAAGTAATTACAAACATTTAATATCTGGGTAAAACTACACTAATTATACAGAAGATGAAATTACCGGACTTTCAGTAGACAAAGTTACAGGTCCTTTAAAATCCATTATGTTCTGACAAAAAAAAAAAAAAAAATACAATGATGTGATCAGAAATTTGCAATCTGAATTGCATTAAGGTGACGTTAAGGCATTTAGAAAAGCAACTCTCATTAATCTCTCCAAATGTAACAGCAAATTAGGACCAATCTGGTGTATTCAATTATGCATGAGAAGTCCCTATTTTTCATCTCAACCAAATTCTCTGTCAACCCATTTGTTTAAAGATTTCCATTTTAAAACAGTGCTTTGAATCCCCTCTCCCTGTGGTGCTGTAATTAATGACAGAAAAGGAGAGAAAAGAGATGTGCAAATTGACTTTTCAGGTATTTCATTAAAATGCCGGTTGCCCACAGGAGCGTCCGCTGATCCGATGTGAGCAGCCACACTCCCAGACAGATCTGAGGCAGCAGTAATAGATTCATGGGGCTGACTCACAGGGACAGCAGCACAAGTCTCTGCTTGAGCCGTTTTCAATTTTACAGAAGCTCCCATATCGTGTTCCCCTCTCAAAGGGACTATGCAAAAGTACAGAATGGTTTTGGTAGGAATAGCTGTTCTATGATAAGAATATGGTAGAAATTGTTGTCAGAACCATCAGATAAACTATCATCTAAAATTAACCTAGCATGAAACACAGAGCTATAAATTAAAATACAACCCCATGACAATATGTAGCGACATCATTAAAATGAAGCTGAATCGTTTTTTTTAATCTGCTTATTGAAATAAAAGAACCGGTTTCGTGGAAATGATTCGGACTTCCCCTCACTACTTGGAGACAGTTGGTGGCAACTAGGTCATTTTTTTGTAAAATTGTAAACTTCATATAACGTAATCACAATGGACAATGGAGACAGTTGGTGGCTACTACGTCATCATTTTGTAAAATTGTGAACTTCATATAAAGTAGTCACATATTCGAAAATGTGCTTCAAGATTCCCAGAACCTATTTTGTCCACTGTCCATGGAAAGTGTCGTAAAGACAGGCTGGCTGTCTTTTTCAGTTACATCATGGCAGTTGCCGTATTCGTGCTTGTTTGTGCCAGGGCTGTATTTTACTTGTCGAATCACTAAGCTTGACACAGATGAATGGCACAAGCAAACAAAGTCCTGGACTCTTTCCAGACCAGGGATCAGGGGAGAATCTTTTCCTGTCAAACCCCTGATCTCCCACCCCGGAATAAATGTATGATGATGCAACGACAAACGACAGGAAGAGAGATGGTTTTCTGTTATTTTTAGAAGAGCTAATTATGTCAAAAGCGCCTTGCTGAAATCCAGAGTAAACAGAAGTCTACAACTGATGTCATCTTCTTTAATCATTACGCCTTAAACCAGCGCTACATAAAGCTGGGAGATTGCAGCTGACCTTTGACGCAAGCTGTGCCAGGTTCAGCGATTCGTACACAATAAAGTATGCCAAACCAGACTATTTTTGGAACATCCAGCTATGATTGACGTTGGTTTATCATGACGCAGCCAATGCAACTTTTATAGACTCTCAGAGCAAAAATAAATAAATACATAAATATCAAAAGAAATAAAGAAATAGTAGAAGGAGAATACAGTCAACTTTTTTTCTTTATTTCTTTTTTTTTAGTTGTTTTTGCTGTGGAATTGTATCAACAAGTCTAAAGAAATTCCCAGTGGGACGGGGACAAGGCCTGCTGAAAATAGCACCTGACATGCCGAAGGACTCCTGCTTTGACCCAAATGAAGGACACAGATCCATCAAAGCACCTGCCTTCTCTGTCAACACCCTCACAGTCAAACAGACGCCCGGCACTGCGGGATCAGGCCCTCACCAGGCTCGTATTCATAACCTGCTCACGGAACCGGAGCAGGCGGCACCACGCCTTTAGCAGAGAGCGGGCCAGAGAATGTGATGCGTCGCAGAACCCAGGGACATTTCGCACCTTGGTCATTAGCATGCAGACATTTCATCCGAGCGTTTGGACAGAATGCAGCACAGGAGGAGCTGCGACCGCTCAAGAGAAGCACTCCCTCATGCTTCTGTATAGCCTCTTTAATTACGGCTCAGGCTGAGATTAGACACTTGCTACTAATGGGACAGCTAGGAGGGTTTGACAGAAGGTGCGTGTTATATGTGTGTCTCCATCGCTTAGAGTTTCACGTCCATTTGGGATGATGGAAAGAATTGATCGGAAAAATAAGGTTTTTCCTCCAAACAGAACTTCAGTGAAGACAAAAATAACAAAGACAAGAGAGCTTTTCCTAGCACTTCAGTAGCTGGCGAACACACTCAAGTGCTTGTTTTTGTCAGTCCGTTTACAATGATTGTTAAAAAAACAGGCAAAAATATACAAAGCTCTCAATGTAATTTGTTAGGTTTCTGGCACCTTCACAAACTCAAAATCACTGCAAGTTATACAGGTCTCTTTAAAGCTGCAGTCCGTAAGTTTTGCCTCTTTTTCGCCACCTCTGTTTGAAACCTGCAATTGCAGTTATTTGCGGAATTATCTTCTTTCTGAGGTTGTCCATCGCCACGGCTCCTCAGCGCGGATGAATCTAATGTTTTGAGGAGTATGTGTGGCTGTCAGTCACCGCACCGTTGTGGATACTGTACTTCGGTATCACAGATTCTTGGAAGTATGACCAAAATAAGAATTTTCCCCGCAAAATGTCTTCTGAACAAATAGGTAACATGTCTGCCACTTTTGTTCTGACCAACTGAGAAGAAAAGCATTACAATAAATCGTGCTGTAATGGTGATTAAATCGATCACTTAGCTCATATCACATCAAACCGTGCAAATTATTATTATTGTTATACTTTTTTCTCAAATTGTTAATGTTATTTCATCATTAGAAATAACAGCATCCTCACATGCGATAGCTACTAGCTGGACTCCTTCTTTATGTAGCTATACAGATGTGACGTAATGACGCAAAGACATGCTTGAATTTCCTGTGGAAATCCACCATATCACTCAAATTATAACACATTATTACAAGCTTACCGTTGTGAATCAGGCTAAGGTAAGGAGATAGTTTTGAACACTAGCTGGTTATGTACTTGCTCAGAAATAGATTTTGGATCATTTTTAACCAAAAAAAGTTACAGACTGCAGCTTTAAATTGACTGAAGGAATGACATATATTGAATAAGATGTTTTGAGAATTTGGATCAAATTTAAGTCAAATGTAATACTTTTGTTGGTGCTTTTTGATATTGTTTTGTCCTTAGCTTGACAAACTTTGAACTGTTGTTGTATGGAAAAGCTGGAAACAGCAGGTTTGGAACAACATGACTGTGAGTGAATAAATTTGGCAGAATTTCTGGGTGAACTGTCGCTTTTTATATAGTTATTTTGATTATCTTTTTCAGTATTGATGTAAACCTGGCTCTCGTAGAGGAACTCTCTGGGCACTGACATCATCTTGAATCTTGTCCCTATGGTGACTGCATATGATTCTATATTTAAAAAACCCTCTGTCAGCCCAAACACAGCAGAATTCCCCATGCTCTCACATCTCCTTCCTTCCATTTTATGCCCACATTGTGGATTTGGATGCAAAGGTTTGGCAGAGGCTAGAGACATGTGGCACACAGGCGGTGAGGCCTCACAGGATATATATATATATATATATATATATATATATATATATATATATATATATATATATATATATATATATATATATATATATATATATATATATATATATATATATATATATATATACCGTAAATCCTCTAATATTGGCCTGTATTCCATTAGCGGCCGGGTCTCCAACATTGGCCGGTCTCGCTGTCACCGAAGGTAAATAAAGGCCGGTCTCTAATAGCGGCCGGGGCTATTATTAGAACCAACGTTTTTCTGGGCAGGCCTCAACATTATGCTTGCTTGTGATAGTAACATGCAAGTACCACAGGGTACTGGTCATGTCAATCACCCAGACATCCCAAGTCTCCCGCATATTTATAGCGGCTCCCTGATGCCCGCAAATTAGTCAAATTCTCCCGCAATCTAGAGCGAGCGAGCAAGAGCGCGCATGCGAGACACAAACTGTGCACGCGCGCACGGCAGAGAGGGAGAGAGAGCGAGAAACGTGTGTGTGCTAGTGTGCACCTAATGAAGCGCATGTAAGACGGAGAGCGTCCTGATTGGCTTGTTTCGGTAAGTCTGACGGTAAATAGTAAAAGTGATCTACATAAATCTAGCCGTACATAAATCTATCTAGATCTACGTAAAAATAGATATAAATCTATAAACATAAATCTATCATAAATCAGGCCGTTCGGTAAATAGTAAAAGTGATCTACATAATTTTAGGAGAGATACCTCCCTGAAATGACTTTTTTCAGGTTAGGATGTCTGATCACCTCACTCTTGACTCGCACGTGAGACTTCAGTCACCGGGTCCGGTAGGCTAACGTTTACGGCGCGAGGATGAGAACAGACGCGCAACGGAACATGAGGAGGACGAAGAGGAGCTGTACAATAATTAACTTGTTGTAGAGGCTGGCGCGAGTGATGAGGAGTTTACAGGGAGAGATGAAAAGGAGGAGGAAACTGAGGAGGACGAGGATTAAACAGAATTGGAGGATTTTTTTTTTATAACTTCAAACCAAACGAGACCGGAATGGTTAAACTTTGGAGCGGTAAGGTGTCTGTTGCCTTTTGTTATGAATCAATAACCTAATTATCACCGTGTATGGTTAAGTGTTTACAATGCACTACCGGTAGCGTTTGCTACGTTTTTGTTACCATATTTCTACACTGGAATTTAGCCTGAATTACCGGTATTTGTTGTTAATGTTCTGTATGCATACCATAATGTTATGGTAACTGTACGTTTTCAATAAATTAACCTAGTATTTTATAGGTTGAAATAGACGCAAAATCTCATTTTTAGTCATTCTACTGGTAGTTTGATTTGCTCAAATAGAAATTGAGGCCTGCCTCTAATTCTGGCCTCCTTCCAATAAAGGCCTGGACCGCGATGCGCTTGAGTAAAATAAAGGCCCGGGCCTATATTAGAGGATTTACGATATATATATATATATATATATATATATATATATATATATATATATATATATATATATATATATATATATATATATATATATATATATTTATATATATATACCCAAGTTGGGTTGAAAATGGACTAACCCAGCAATTGGGTTGTTTTAACCCAGTGAATGGGTCGTTTTAACCCAGCGGTTGGGTTAAATGTTTGCTTAAAACGACCCAATTGCTGGGTTAAAACAACCCAATTGCTGGGTTAGTCCATTTTCAACCCAACTTGGGTTGTTTTTAATCCAGCATTTTTTAGAGTGTAGCCTACTCAATTTTTATAAGGGAAAGAATTACAATACCATGAAGCATTGCAAATTACATAATCAAATTAAAAACAATGGAGTAATATAAAACTATTTAAAGAATTATCTTTATGTTTCTTTGATTCATTTCATCATTTCAACTTTAAATCTATATGATTATATATAGAAACAATATATTTTACTTTTATTGCAAACAAATATTTAAGGTAGTTTGAGAGTGTATAGGGAAACTGACTGCAGTGCTTCATGGGAGTGAAATAATGCATGATGAAGTCTCTAACAAAAACATATACGATCACTTAACCCTTAATCGTCCCTTGGGGTCCAGCTGACCCCACTGGACTTTTCCTCCATTTTTTAAAAGTGTTCCCTTCATCTCAGGGCCATGAGACTTGGTGACTTTTCCTAAATAATCTATCTAAACATGCACAAAAAATCTGGGCTTGATTTGGTTGTTCTAAAGGTGTGTAAAAAATTTTTTACCGTTTAAGTCCCTCGGGGTCAGATTGACCCCACATTGAAAATGAATGGGAAAGTGTAAAAAATAATTTTTTTTCACTTTTTTTGTCTAATTTTTTTTACTAAATCCAGTATAAATCTGAAAATTTCCACATTTATATCAAGGTCTGGTCCTAGAGCATAAACACAAAGTAGAACGAACTTTCTGTCTCATACACACACACACACACACACAAACACAAACATGTGTGTGAGTGCAACAGAGAGCATTTTTATAGAAACTGGCAAATAAAATCAACAAAACTGGCATAAATCTGAAAAAATTCCATACATAAATGAAGTACTAATACTAGAGCACAAATGCAATATGGAACAAGCATGTTCACTCACACGCACACACACACAAACACAAACACAGGTGTCTGGAGCATTTTCTTGGATTTTGGCAATGAATGGGAAAATGTAAAAAAATGCTTTTTTTTCACTTTGTTTGTAAAAAAAAATCAACTAAATCCAGTATAAATCTGAAAATGTCTACATTTATATCAAGATCTGGTCCTAGAGCATAAACACAAAGTGGAACGAACTTTCTGTCTCATACACACACGCACACACACACACAAACACACAAACACACACATGTGTGTGACTGCAACAGAGAGCATTTTTATAGAAACTGGCAAATAAAATCAACAAAACTGGCATAAATCTGAAAAAATTCCATACATAAATGAAGGACAAATACTAGAGCACAAATGCAACATGGAACAATCATGAGAAAGAGAGGGAAAAGGGCAAATAAAAGAAAGTTGAAAGGCAGCTTAACTTTTGCATAACTTCCCTATGGACCTCTATTGGATAATGTGGTCATTGCACTCTCTCTCTCTCTTTAACTATAATTCCTAAAGTTTTTCCACAAACCTACAGATGGCGGTATTCTATCCCTAACACATAGAGCAATGTCCAAAAACTATTTATATTTATTTAAGATCATCATTCAAGTGATTTTTTCATAAAAAAATAATTTTTAATGAGCCAATTTATGACATAGTTAAGTATTTGTGCAGTAAATAGGTAAAAAACTACCAAATACCCACAAAAACACAGCATAAATGTATAGTTGAGAAGTAAATAAAAAAAATGATATATAGTTTTCCATGTAAAAAAATTATATTTCCTTATGCAATCGCTCTGTAAAAGTTTGGGGTCTATCTGACCCCAAGGGACTCAAACGTAAACCCTACTTGAGGGGCGATTAAGGGCTAGCAACCTTAGCTCTGGCTTTAACTGTTCATAAGTTATCATTAGAAATCAATTGAAATCAAAATGAATGGAATTTCTACTTCTGGATCCCAACTGTTGCACTCTATTCTTTCTTCAATTTTTCTTTTTTCAACAGTTGCCAATTTTTAAATTAAATCATTTATTATCATCATTTCCCCCAAAAAAATTCCTCTCTTGTCTCATTGACAAAATCAAAAGAGTGCAAAATGTTTGAAAACGAACACTTTTCTCAGTACAATTTCATTGAAACTAACACTCTGCCCATGATTCAAAATGTGCTACCATTACTTCAACATAGACAACAAGCGCTCTCAAGACATCAGAATACAATACCTGTGATGGTAATAATAGTGTGGGAGACCGTCCCATGGTTGAGCCAATCTAGCAGGTGGTCAATACTGGGAGGCAGCATGGCGGCCTATATGCGAGGACCACTTCAGAGGAGTGCCAGGTGGCAAGTGTCACACTCTACCACCTGCAACACTATGCCAGCCAGATGCTTCCTGCCAAGGGTGGCTCAGGATGACTTTACGATGCAGTGTGTGTTCATTTATGTGTGTGTGCTGAATTACATTCTGTGTGAAATGATCTCCTTGAATGACTCACTGCTGTTAATACTGGCCTTCCCTGCACCAAGGTAAGTGTCTCATTAAATCTCGGTGTCAGTAGAAGGTGTTGAATGACAGTCTCCTTTCTGTTCTGTTGAGGTTACCTGGAGGTGGTCCACCCCATACCAGGAAAAACCCATCCAATCGAGATATATTGCTATACAGCCGTATCCTAAAATGAAAACTATCCTTCTGCATATGGAGAGCAGCAGATGCCGTCACACGGGTCCCAACCCACGTCATTCTGGGGCAGGGAGAGGGGCCCTGAGGTGTCTGTACCAAAGTCCCCTAACTGCTTATTCAATCGGAATTGCAAATGATGATCTGGTAAGTGCACACTGTTAAACTTCGGAAAACACATTGAGGTCGAACTCTGCACAGTGTGTGACCGGTGTCTGCAACTTCCTGCATTCAATTTTAAAGCCAGTTGCAATCATCTCTTCTCACTCTCTCAGTCACACAGGGGTGCATTTCCCGTACAACCACGTAACCCACTGCTTAACTACCATAGTACGATGCATCGTTGAAGAAATCAACTGACGACTGTTTCCCAAAACCGTATTGTCGCAAATTTGTCGTTCAACCACGTTGGTTAATGATGTCACGCAGGTGGTGGAGTAATAACTTCTTTTAATGAATCCGTTTAAGGTTGAATTAATGCTAGATTTTTTGCTATAAATTACGAACATGGCATATGAGGACTAATTCTAATTTTCTCACTTATTTAGCTTTATTTACAGATTCATTCATTGGCTCGTCCTTACGTACTAGAGCATGTACGCACATGCACGCTCTTTAAAAACAGCGCTCTAAATCTCTTGACAAACTAAAAGACGTAAATTACATTTGTATGTATTATAAATAAAAGATATAGGTTGTACTGAATGTCAGCTTGCTTATTTTACTCAAGAGAAGGATTTATTTAGTCCACATGTAATGCAAACAAAAAAATATGCTTCTAACCACAGGCCGAGAGCTGTCGTTCCAACCACGCAAATTTGCAATGCTTGTTTGTGAACGTTCGTTGGAACTATGGTTTCGGGAAACACTGACTCGTTGAACTATTCTGATAACGACGGAACTTGCGACCATAGTTGGCTAACGACACTTTTGGGAAACGCACCCCAGAACGTGGCCTGCCTGGTCCTACATACTCAACAGCCTACACTCTAAAAAAAAAGGCTCGTAATCATAGGGGAACCTTTTTTAGTGCTATATAGCACCAATTTTGGTGCTTCAGTGGTTCTTCAGCGGTTCTTCAGAGGTGCTATATAGCACCTTAGTCAAAGAACCGGTGAAGAACCTCTGAAGAACCGCTGAAGAACCTCTGAAGAACCGCTGAAGAACCACTGAAGCACCAAAATTGGTGCTATACAGCACTAAAAAAGGTTCCCCAATGATTACGAGCCAAGAACCATTTTTGGTGCAATATAGAACCTTTTTTTTTTTAGAGTGAAGAAACCAGTAACTTTAGATTTTGCCTAAACACCTTTAGCTAGACAGTGAACAGGTGATCAACTGAATAAAAAAAATGCTATGTTGGTCAGACTACTCTGTTGGCTGTTTTTAGAAAGATAAAACACCCAAAAATAAAGATTCTGTCATTAATTACTAACCCTCATGTCGTTCCAAACCCGTAAGACCTTCATTCATCTTCAGAACACACATTAAGATGTTTTTGATGAAATCCGAGAGCTCTCAGACCCCTCCATGATAGCAACACAATGACCACTTTCAAGGCCCAGAAAGGTAGAAAGAGATCGTTAAAATAGCATGCATTTTGGTGCTTATGTGAATCGCGTAGGAGAGTGAGATGGAAGAGAAGAGATTGTTTTTTGCACACAAAAAGTATTCTCGTCGCTTCATAACATTAAGGTTGAACCACTGGAATGGGCGATTTGAATGTCTTTACTACCTTTCTTGAAAGTGACTTGAAAGTGGTCATTGTGTTGCTGCCTATGGCTGGTTCAGAAAGCTCTCGGGTTTCATCAAAAATATCTTCATTTGTGTTCCGAAGATGAATGAAGGTCTTACGGGTTTGAAATGAAATGAGGGTGAGGAACGAATCACAGAATTTTCACTTTTGGGTGAACTAACCCTTTAATATTTTTTTTTTATTAAAAATTACAAGGGCACATGAAAAATAATAAACAAAGATGTGCAGGGATAAATCTTTTATTATAAAAACTCCAATATTCCATCAACAAATCAAATTGATTTCATGGTGACTTAAAAAAGGAAATTTAGCCCATTTTTTATTTGTACTGATTTGTTTTGTGCATAAAACAAACTCAGTAACCTACTTTTAACTTTTTTAAGTCATACAATCATCTGAGCTGAAGATAGACTTGAAATTCCTCATATTATTGTTAGAAAAGTAGTTGAGAAAATGAGTTGTGTAGGCTAATAAAAAAATGCTAGTTCAACGTTGATTTCACCCCAAAATGAAAATTCTATCATCATTTACTCGCATTTCATTTAAAACCTGCATGCATTTCTTTCTTCCATGGAACACAATATGAGTGTAGATCCTGCTATAAATAGTTTGGTTTGGAACAAGGAGGTTGATTAAATTACACAATATTCATTTTTAGTCTCTTTTGTACATCTAGAGCCCGAACATTCACTTTGGCTTCTACGTCCAGAATCATGAACCGCTGTCGACTTGATCTGTACATACTCACTCTAGGGAGGGGAACCAAGCTTTAGAGGGCAAGTGCTGGTCTTTGAACTGGCTCATCATGTTGACAGCTCTTACACACATTAACATCTGTTCCTCATGCAGATCTGTTCTAAGCCAAGAGGCAATGTGCTCGACTCTTGATAAGTGCTGGCCTTGTCTTTGTATTAAACATGCACAAATCTTTTTCACTAAAAAAATAGAGAGCTTAGTTCCACTTCACAGTTTCAAGAGACACAACTAGGACAAAAGTCAAATTCAATACTTTGCATATAAAACAGCCACCCAACAGAAGTGGTTCGTTTTCTTTAGTGAAGTTTCCTTTCATGTGCTTTTTCATTTAGTTCTAATTCACATGCAATATAATTTAATTTTGTGGTTAAAGGTTTATAGATTCCTTATTTTTTAAGGAAATTACAGGGAATTTACAGTTTATGAGTAAAACAAAAAAATACATACATCAAAAGCACAGTGGTTAATGGGCACAAGTCTGGCTGTTGAGCAGAAGATTACAGAGGACGGCAGCACACTAAGTCTGTGGTAAACCCATGGGAATCAAATCTCATAAGTGTTTGACCGGAGCAGAACATGTTGCTTTAAACAGTCACTTTATTGAACCGAAGGATTAGGGCTCACATGCACATTAAACAGGGGGAAAAATGTGCTACATCGAAGGAAACAAGGATAAACTACAATCCTCAGATTATAATATATATTACTACAACAGTATTCACAACATAAAAGATAGTTTGAGGCTCCTTGGGAGCATATGCGGGGGTGAGTTTATTGCACTAAAAATGTAAAGAGATCATTAATGCAGAATGTGATATTCTGGCAGAAAAGAGGTTTTTCAATAAAAACTGGAGGAGTGTTCCAAATTTTAATACATATAGGGAAAGAACAAAGAAAAACTATAGAATGTATTGTTTTTGCTTTAAAAGACGGAGGTCAAACCAGGTTGAATCAATCTACACATAATACCAGCAAATAAAATGATGTTGTACTGAATAATGCAAATTTATGTTTTCAATAAAACTTACATTAACTAAAAGGATTCTTCTTATAAGTCTTCATGTATAGCACTGTGTTTATGTGTTCATGTAACATAATGTACTCAGTTTGATTCGGTTATATGAAACAATTTCTTGATTTCAATAAACAAGTTGATTTCAACTTTTAGGTTATTTTACATTTTGACATTTCAATAATGCTTATTGAGTTTGAAATATATGTTTAGAGGATACAAATGTAGTAAAAGCCCAGTTGATGGGAAGAATAATTGAGAAGCAGTGTTTTGGATTAAATATTCTATTGTGTCATTTTGTTGCAAGCAATTGCCCATTGAGGCCTTCAATCAAATCGTAATTTGATTAATTAGTCTCAGTGGACCACCAAATTAAAATAACAAGGAGAGAGGTCAGAATATACTCTTTCCAGAGCTAAATACTTTAAGCATTGGCTGAGTGAAACACTATGGAGCACTGAATTCAAGCCAGGCAATGAATCACCATTATGCTCATCCAATTGAGAGTAGCATATGGGCCAGGATTTAGTATATTGTTTGTGAAGGAAAAAAAAAAAAAAAAAAGATTTAAAAACTTAAGGTTCAAATCAAATTTATGGCTTCAATCAAATTTATGGCTGTAGGGTTTTTATGCTTCTTTGGAGATCAAGAGAGTATTGATGTATTATATTGATAAATATAGCGATTTTAAATATAATTAGGCTATAATATAGCCTAATATAAAAAAGGGCACACACTTTTGGGAAGCATAATAAGATTCAAGTGGCAGATCATTAATGCAGTTTCCATTGACCATTAATCACTCTCTTGTCATTAATAACAGCTTTCTTAACCTGTTTGTACTGTCTCTTCTCTCTGGCACTCTGCATCTGCACTTCAGCTCGCTTATCCCCACCACCGCTATAAAAGCTCAGTGTGATTTGTGTACCTGACATTGTCAATACTCAGGTGGAACAAGGACCCTTTAAGTTTAATGGATAATATTGTAAACAAAGTCTTCAGTCGCAGGTTTTTGGGAGAGGCACATTAAAGATTAAACATTGATCCTTCACAGTCCTTTGGTGTGTCATATTTCCCGCCGCCGCCGCTGGCGGAATGCTTCAGGACAGCAGGTGGCTTGTAGAAGTCTGAAACGCACGTCCGTACTCGGGCTTGGCGGCCATCTATCAATCTTTTTACAATCCCTTTCTCATTCCCCCAGTCTGGCAAAAGGGGTCTGCTCAAAAAGTCAGTGGAGGCATCTGATGGCTCGTGAAGATTTCTGCTCCTAAAGCATCAGCTGGGGAGAGAAAACTATAATTGGAATTGACAAGCTGGCAGATATCATTTGTGAAAGAGTTCTTTCTAAAAGAAAATGTTCTTTGAAGTTGTGGAAAGTAATACAGATGTGCGTTTATACAGTTGTGATAAGAATTATTGGCACCCCTGGTAAATATGACCAAAGATGGCTATAAAAACAAATCTGCATTGTTTATTCTTTTTATCTTTTATTCAGAAAATTCACAAAAATCTAAAATTTAATTGTAAAAGAATTACATTATTATGAAAAAAAAAAAAAAATCTTCAAAACACATTGGCCACAATTATTGGCACCCCTAAAATGTTTTATCAGTAAAATATACCATTAATATTAAAAAAAAATTATTTAGCACACCAGTGTTTCTAGGTACATGAAGTTGTCTAGCTATGACTTCTTGTTTCACGCATGAGCATAAATATGAGGAAACACAAAGGCCAAATTCCCTTAATCATTCATCACAATGACTAAAACCCAAAGAATATAGTTCTGATGTGCAGCAAAAAATTGGTGAGCTTCACAAAATAGAAAGTGACAGTAAGAAAATAGCTAAAGCATTGAAAATTCCCATTTCCATCATTAGGGCAATAATTAAGAAGTTCCAATCAACTAAAGATGTAACAAATCTGCATGGAAGAGGACGTGTGTCTATTGTCTTAATGCATGGTGAGGAGGAGAGTTTGAGGGGCCAAAGACTCTCCAAGGATCACAGATAAAGAATCGCAGAGATTAGTTGA
Source organism: Gobio gobio (assembly GCF_949357685.1). Classification (NCBI taxonomy): domain Eukaryota; kingdom Metazoa; phylum Chordata; class Actinopteri; order Cypriniformes; family Gobionidae; genus Gobio; species Gobio gobio. The sequence continues at coordinate 49,997,913 of NC_137097.1, read as the reverse complement.
GTTTTGGGGTCAGAAAGGCTAAAAAATAAAACATAAAACAACCCCTACATCACCACATGTTGTTTGGGAGGGTTTCAAGAAAAAATCTTCCCCGCTCATCCAAAAACAAACTCCAGCATATTCAGCTGTCAGACACGACTGAAACTTCAAAAGGGACCTGGTTCTATGGTCAGATGAAACTGGAGCTGGAGGTCCTGGACAACTACATGGTACATGGTATCATGGATTTGAGCAAATATCAACAGATTAAAAAAAATTCAAAACCTGATGGCCTCTGCTAGAAATCTTATAATGAGCCGTGATTGGATCTTCCATCAGGACAACGATCCAAAACAAACATTTAAATAATTAAAGTCAAAACAAACACTAAACACAAAAATGTGTCGCTGAACACAAAATTAAAGGGTTAGTTCACCCAAAAATGAAAATTCTGTTATTAATTACTCACCCTCATGTCGTTGGACACCCGTAAGACCTCCGTTCATATTCGGAACACAAATGAAGATATTTTAGTTGAAAGCTGATGGCTGAGAAAGGCTTTAGATAGGCCTCCATTGGCATTCAGTACATTGACACTTCCAAGATCCATGAAAGGCATTTAAAACGTCGTTACAAAGTCCATCTCACCACAGTGGCTCTACAATAATTTTACGATGCGACGACAATAGTTTTTGTGCGCAAAAAAAAATCAAAACAACACCTTAATCCAACTTGTTCTCGACTTCCGTGTGTGCCTCCACGACGCATGCGCGAGAATATGACGTAGCGCCGGCGTTCGGGAATCCATGAAATACACACTTAAGCCCCATTTTGAGCACTACGCCGAGACCTAAAGCACGATCAATGTAGAATCCAACAGCTTAGACACGCGCATCTTCCTCTGCTCGTAAACAAATCGCTTCTGGGTCATCTGTCCGAGCGCCGGATCTGCGTCATATTCTCGCGCATGCGTCGTGGAGGCATACACGGAAGTCGAGAACAAGTTGGATAAAGGTGTTATTTAAATTTTTTTTGCGCACAAAAACTATTGTCGTTGCATCGTAAAATTATTGTAGAGCCACTGTTGTGAGATGGACTTTGTAACGACGTTTTAAGTGCCTTTTATGGATCTTGGGAGTGTAAATGTACTGAATGCAAATGGAGGCCTGTCTGAAGCCTTTCTCAGCCATCAGCTTTCAACAAAAATATCTTAATTTGTGTTCTGAATATGAACGGAGGTCTTACGGGTGTCCAACGACATGAGGGTGAGTAATTAATGACAGAATTTTCATTTTTGGGTGAACTAACCCTTTAAGCTTCTGCCATAACCATCCCAGTTTCCTGACTAGAACCCTATAGAAAATGAGTGGGGTGAACTGAAGAGAAGAAGCACCAACACGGAGCTGGGAAACTGAAGGATCTGGAGAGATTCTGTATGAAGGAATGGTCTCTGATCTCTTATTCATTATAGGATTAGGATCAGAGCGGTTATCTTGGCAAAAGAAGGTTGCAAAAAGTATTTAAAGCTGCAGTCCGTAAGTTTTGCCTCTGTGTCGCCATCTCTGTTTGAAACCTGCATTTGCAGTTATTTGCGGAGTTATCATCTGTATGTGAGTTGTGCATCACCGGTACCTCAGTGCGGATGAATCTAATGTTTTGAGGAGTATGTGTGGCCGAGTATGAGGTATCACCGTACCTGTGTGGAGACTGTACTTCAGAATCACAGATTCTACATCTTGGAGTATAGCTTGTAGCTTATACTTGTCATCTGAACAAGTGAGTAACATGTCTGTCACTTTTGGGAACAAAACATTACAATAAACTACCAACGCTACCAACGGTGATTAAATCTACCGATCGCTCATATAACATCAAACCGTGCAAATTATTATAATTGTTATTTGTTCTCAAATTGTTAATGTTAACAGCCTTAGCATTGCGTGACTATGTGTATTTAGTGTGTATTCGTGTTACCTGTAGATTCTGTCTAATCTTTTGCTTTTGGCTTTGGGTAAATCTCCAGTAGTCACTGTTGATGTCATTTGGGCCTTTCTGGATTACAATCCGACATCAAAATGATAAGTTTAATTACTCCAGTTTTTTTGTGAGAAATGGCTATAAATGATCCACTGAAGAACATGCGATCTGCTCCTCACATGCGATAGCTGGACTCTTTCTTTATGTGTACAGATGTGACGTAATGACGCAAAGACATGCTTGAATTTCCTGTGGAAATCCACCATACCACTCAAATTATAACACATTATTACAAGCTTACGGTTGTGAATCGGGCTAAGGTAAGGAGATAGTTTTGAACACTAGCTGGTTATGTACTTGCTCAAAAATGGATTTTGGATCATTTTTTAACCAAAAAAAAGTTACGGACTGCAGCTTTAATAAAAGGGTGCCAATAATTATGGCCAACGTGTTAAGCATTTATTTCATAATGTCATTTAAACCCCACTTTCAATTCTTTCACTTCAATGAAAGGATTTTTTTTTTAAATGAAAGATCAAAAAAACAATGCAGATTTATTTTGACACCTTTCTTTGATCATATTTACCAGTGGTGCCAATAATTCTGACCACAACTGTAACTTTTAAAACCAGACACAGAAACAAGAGAGGAGAAGGCAAGAATACTCTCATACAACCTGACAAAAGAATGAATAAAATATGGTAAAGTAAAGCCGGCTCAGGATTCAAGTAAGAGAGATTTCCAATAGGTCTACATTATTCCAGACTAGGATTTGTGTTGATATACTTGACACATTCATTACAAAGTAAAATTTTAAAGTAATTGGCAAGAGAAGTATATTTTATCAGAAACTCCTGGTAAGGTTGATCTAATAAATAAATTCATTAATCGAATGAAGCTTACCGAGGGGCTTCCTGAATTCTCAAAAGATTCGGGTACCAAAATATTACATATTTAATGTTGCGGCTTTTGTTTTATTAATGAAAGCAACCACATGTTCCAATTGAAAAATCAATAGAACGTGTTACATAATATAAACCCCCCAGATTAATCAGCATAGATGCCAGTGAAAGAAAATAAATAGTTTGCATCTTCCATATGCCTGTTCTTGGCTAAAATAAAATTGCAAAGTGAAGTGTGCGCATCCATCAGAGAGGTATATTGTAATAGCCTTGTTTCGCTCGCCATAGAGAGGCTTCAGATTTACGCCACCTTTCCACTCTCAGGCCACAGCGCTGATGGATGCCACCGAGCTTGTTTGGTTTGCTCCCTCTCTTCCTAAATCAGAAATGAACACGGCCCAGCAGAAGATCATTCTTGCTGTGTGCTGTACCATCTGTGAAATAAGAGGTTTAAAGAATGGCCGGGGCAAGGGCATCTGATGAGTGAGGGAGGCACTGTGGAAATGAGACAGCGCAAAAGCCTCCAGAGGAACTTTTGTAAGGAGAAATTTCCAAAGATTTTAATTAAAGGGAGATGAAGAACAGCATGCACACCTGAAACATCACAAGGGATGAAATTTATGCACAATCATCTGTGAATCCAATAAGATTCCCATATGAAGTGTTTATGAAGCTGAGTCATCCCGCTCATAACAGTTGACATTCACAGATGCTTTAAAAAAGAAATATGAGGGGTAAAAAATGTTTGTTTACAGTTTTTATCTCTGAGACTATACAGATTTCTGACCCATCTGTGGTGGTAGGTTCTTAGATAATGCACTGTAACAGATGATCGCGATTTTAACGGTAAAAGACTAAAAATGCTACGGTGAAAAACAGTTAATTGGTTAACAGAAATGTTCCGTACGGTGAATAACTGTAATATATCTAACTTTACATTTAATTTAATTTTACAGTAAAATACTGTTAAAGTTTTTAGAAGTGAATAAGAACGTCATTGTGTAATTTACAGTGAAAAACGCATTTGATGTATTTTCATTGAAATAACTGTGTTTCTTCTTATTTTTTTCAAATCAGTTATGTACATTAGGGTTTTAATGTTGTTAAATTAATGTTTATTGCATTTTTTAAATTTCATGGGTGTTACCATGATGGTGTTTAGTGTTTGTGTGAATGACACTGTGCACCTTCTATATATTAGTATTGTCCTCCTGAAAAGCTACTTGTGATGTGAGCTTTGATTCATCACGTGATTTACATCACAACTGTGATTGGTGGTTGTCAGTATATATCAAAGGTACATAACATATATTAGAATTTCAATAGGTTGGCAATTTGACATTATTTCAGTTAATGAAATACGTTTTTTTTACTGTACATTTTTTATAGTATACATGTAATTATTACAATATAAACCTTTAAATTATATGGTGCTGTCCCGTAAAACCTAAAATGTTACTGCCATATTTTTTTTACAGTAAAGTTCTGGCAACCGAAGCTGCCGTTTTTTTACCATACATTTTACGGGGATTTTTTTTAACATTGTAGTCTGATCTCTTTCACCATATGGATGATATTCAGATCGAGACATTTTCTTTCCTTCTTTTTTCTTTGTTTAATTCAATTGTTTACTTAAGATCAAAACAGAATAAACTATTCTAATAAAGAAATGAAATCAACGCCACAATCAGTAGGGAGGAAGCACCAGGGGTTGGTTACATAAACCTCTAAGACTAGTTTTACAAGTTTGTCACAATTGTTTTCTTTTTCTTTAAAACTGTTCACAACTTTTTAAAGTCAGTTACAAAAAAACTTAGATTGGTCTACCCTGCTTAAACCAGCTCATGCCCAACTAAGGACCAGCATAAACCAGCTCAAACCAGCTGCCATACTTTTTCATATGCTGTTTTTATTGTTGTTGTAATTTGATACTAAAAAATAAGACTGATTACCCTTAACTAACTGCCAGTTGGTCATACTAGTTCTTAAGCAAAGACTTAACATAATGGCTTTATGTTAATGCAAATGGCCCCAGGGATGACATGAATTTGAGCTGCTGACTTTAGGCATCTGTAAAGGTGTAAAGATGACACATAAACATCTGTCAACATCTTTTTCTCTGCCCCTACAGAGGTTATGAGATAAGGCAGGCTAACAGCTGTTTCCATGGCAGTTTAAAAACATCCACTGTTCAGGCACTAACCAGATTTCACATTGGAGCAATATGAAGTCCAGTCATGGTTGAAACAAGTAAAATCAAAATTTAATTTGATCTTTCGTGGTGAATTCGATATATTATGACAACATACTGCAAATTTCAAGACTCAGAACTACCTTTCGAGTTCATGAAAATAATTTATTGAAACTAAGCAGCAAAAATGACAACTCTGCTGCACCAGATTGCATCGAAACATGAATGCAGGATATACTATTTGTTCCTAAACACCAGAAAAGTTAACAATAAGAGTTTTAACAGAGTTTAACAATATTATGGCACATTTCAGTGCAGATCGTTTTAAGAATCTTACCTAATGTAATGCAGGCTTTGCAAAGACAAGTGTCTTAAACTCCTAAACACTCTTAAACTATACAACAGCTTTACATTCAAGCAAAATCACACGAGCAGTAAGAGTGCCATTGTTCTTCATGATTTTGCTTTTACAGCATAAATATTTAAGGCCCGCCCAATCATTCCAACGACGGTTTCCGATATGCGGGTGAAGGTTTCTATGTGTTCGGCCTTTTCAGCATGGCAAAGTGATTTAATTCCAATTTACTTTTATCTGACTCCCTTATATCATGACCTTGAATTTAGGTTAGAATGTCGATTGGTTTATTTGGTCATTTGTATAATAGTTTAACTACACATTTGATTATTCTATTTAACTCTTTATTGAAATTATACCCGTTCATCTGGATTCCAATAACACTTTGAGTCTAGCAGCGGCCGGGTTTACGATCTCTTAATCACACCATCAATGCATCAATGAGCCTTGGACCATCAATGAGCCTTGGACCATCAATGAGCCTTCCTTGGACCACTTTTGATATACTGACCACTGCAGACCGGGAACACCCCACAAGAGTTGCAGTTTTGGAGATGCTCTGACCCAGTCGTCTAGCCATTACAATTTGGCCCTTGTCAAACTCGCTCAAATCCTCATGCTTATGCATTTTTCCTGCTTCTAACACATCAACTTCACTGTAAACCCGAATAAGTAAGCAGAACTTAAAAAAAGTGAGGCAATCAGTTGCCACAATTTTTTAAGTTCATAAACTCAAACATTTGAGTACATCATCACTTATATTTTTGGAGTTTATTTTAAATATAATTTTAAATTATAATTAACTTAAATTTACTGATTAAGCAAACTCAAACATTTTCAGTTTCTGCTACTCAGAATATTTATTCATCTTTCTCATTGCAATAATTCAAGAGAACTTAATCATTTCAAGCATGAAAACTCAGAATTTTTATGTTTCATGAACATAACATTTATTAGTTTTTTCAATCAATCTTCTGATTACCCATAACTCAAAAACATAGACTTGTTACAACTCAAAATCATTTACCTCCAAACTTAAAATTTTGAGGCAATTGAGAACCAGCACGGTTTCAATCAGAAAAGCTGAATAAGTTATAAAATAGATTGTATGTTAAGTACTTTGATCTCCTGTGAGATTTACTCACATACAGACATCAAGAATCAGCCTATGAATCTCAACCATGGTGACACGCTTCATGCCGCAATGTATTATGGGAGCCATGGATGAGTTTTGCATGATGCACCCAGAATGCATTGCGGCATGAATCATGTCACCATTGTTGAGATTCATAGGCTGATTCTTGATGTATGTGTGTGAGTAAGTCTCGCAGGAGTTAGAAGTGCTTATTGTGTGATGTGTTAAACCGGAGAACAAAACTTATGTACACGTTTTAAAAATCGTTTAGTTTATAGGCTATATTAAACTGATGACAATAAAAATACAATAAAATAAATACATTTTGTCTTCCACTAACGCATTTCAGTTTGCCCCAATTAAATTGTTTTAATAGGCTATGGTTGTAATTTATTTGTTATGATGGATTTTACTTATTTGGTTAAGCACTCTGAGATTTTATTGTATTTTAGCATGTGCTATATAAATTAAGTTTATTTTTAAATCATCTCTATTTGAAACAACAGAAATAACAGGACTTCATCATTCTTAGCATGTAATTACTTAATTCTATTAAGTTGTACTTAATTTATGTTTTTAACTTATGCTTACTTATTCACAAAAAAGTTCCATTTAATCAAAAATTATTAGTTGAAATTACTCAAAAGGAAGACCATGTTACACCAACTTGAAATAATTAAGTTAGTAGAACTTTTTCTAAAACTTTGAGTATACACTACTTAATCTATTTAATTCATATGAACATTCGGGTTTACAGTGTTTGAGGACAAAATGTTCAATGCAAAATCAGTGTTTTGAACGAATCGGTTGAATATTTTATATTGACAGCAAACCCACAGCCAAGGATAAAGTGTTTGGCAAAAAAAAGAGTAGGAAAATGTTCAAGAAAAACTATATATGACTGTTATGGGCACAAACGGGGGCCTCATGGGAAAAACTAAATGATAAAAAATGTATTATAAGTATCAAAGACCTCTCCTATTGTCATTACCACCATGTGAGGTACCAATAGAGAAATCAATAGAGACTCACAGAGTGAACTTAACAGTTTGTGTCTGAGTTCAAGAGTCGTTAATGCATTAATGGTCAGGAACGAGGAGATGAGAGGAGGAAAAGATCATGCTGTTAGGTTAATCACGGAAATTCTTGGAACTACCTGGGGAGACAGTCTGCATTTGTATGAACAGAATATGAATTAGTTTTCCCCGCCTATTAATAAACTGAATACATAGCACATAGAGAATGCATAATGTAGCACAATTAAGATTTAAACTGAGTTAAACAGGTCTAACTGTCTCTGCTTACTAAACTTCTAAAATCATAGCATATCCCAGAAAAGCCTGCAAAAACATGAATTTAGGCTGCCTTCTAACCTAGAGACCAATGTGGTCAGATCTTGTGCAAATTTCTTTATTGAAACTGGAACGTCCAGGCCTCTACACACAGCCCTGGTTATCATCCTTTTGTCCAAATCCATCACATTCCAATTTGCATAAATATCATTAACCTCTCAAAATAATGGACTTCCCCAGTTTATGCCATACAAATTTGATGGAAATGGTATTTTGAAAATGACTCCTGACTGTGGAATGGATTCCTAGATTACTTTCACAGCAAACAGCGTCTCATTGCCCGTTGTGCACAAATCGAGGCGCAATGGAAGGGACTGGCGGTGACAAGGTCTTACATAATATTGCAGTCCAGACAGTATAGTTTTGGCAATATTAACTCAGCAAACCTCAGAACTAAAAAGGGAGGGGTTTGAATGAATACACAGAACAAGATACAATCTGTTTTTATTACGCCGGCAACACCAAAATGGTTCAGAAGAGAGGTCAAATCTGGTTGGCAAGCTCCATGGTTAGAATAGTGGATGTCAATGTCACATTGTATCAAGTGTTCGATGAGCACGCAGAGCATCCCTTGCTGCTGCAGATATTGTTTGTCGAGTGTGTTTCATTGGGATCTGAAGGCATGACTGAGCAAAATTTAATTTGAAATGACAGCCATGGAAGTAAAGCTATACCACCTGCCTGTTTGCCAGCGTGTTAAGCTCAATTTGCTATGGCTTATCAAGAAGGGCTCCTTTGCTGTTTCCCATCTCATCTCAGCACAGGGATAAATATGGTTAAGTTTCTTTGTGTTCAGATATTTCAAGACAGACACACATAATTTATTGTTGTATTCCAATGATTAAGGGACGCTCGAGTCGGGTATAATATGAAAGAAATATGGATTTCAAGCTTTCAAGCTGCAAAATGTGTGTGTGGTAGGAATGGTATTTCATGATGATGAGAATTCTTTCATGAATGTCAAGTTGACTGCACAACACAACAGGACCAGGCTTTGTAACCTCCTGCCATGAAGAAGACATTAGATGACAGCTGGGCCAAACTCTCCATCCTAATGGAGATGATGACCATATCAGAAGCTCTAACCGTTGTAATCACTGAACACAAATCACACACACACACACACACACACACGCACGCGCACACACACACACACACACACACACACACACACACACACACACACACACACACACACACACACACACAAACTAAGTGAGCTAAGTTTTGCTAAGTGAGGACATTCCTTAGGCGTAATGGTTTTTATACTGTACAAACTGTACATTCTATACCCTAGACTACTCGTACCCCTAAACCTACCCATCATTCTGCTTTTTTACATTTTTAATAAAACATTGTTTAGTATGTTTTTAAAGCTACTTTAAATATGAGGACATATGAACTGTCCTCATATTTCATGTTTACGTCGTAATACCAGTGTAATACCCGTGTCATTATACAAATTTGTGTCCTCATAAATCACAAAACACACACACTCTCACACACAATAAATAACAGCCTATTTTTATTAACTGATATGACATCTCTGTCTATAAATGCAAAGCACCCATTTAAAGAGTCACAGTTATGACAGGTTTATTTCCAGATATGAAATTTGATTCCTGTTGTATAGATTACAAAATCATGCTAAGACATATTTTTTTACAATCTGACAAGCCGGATCCCTGTGAGATATTTCACCCTTTTGCAGAGTGCAGCTCATACACCATTTTATTGATTAAGGAGGAACTATAAAATTATATGTGATGAATTCTCATTGTGAGTGGTCTGTCTGAAACAGAGGTCTGTGTTTAAATCAATAAAAGCTGATTTTGGCTCTATACACAATTAACCTGTAAAGAATTCATGGATTCAAAGCTCTTACAAGGTATACAAAATGGCCATTAAAGGGAAAGTTTGCCCAAAAAGGAAAATTATCCAATGATTTACTCACCCTCAAGCCAGGTGTATATGACTTTTTTCTTTCAGCCAAATCAACACCCTTTATAATGTGAGTGAATGGTCTGTCCTGATTTTGAAGTCCAAAAAAGTGCATCCATCCATAATAAAAATTAATTAATACGGCTCCAGAGTGTTAATAAAGGCTTTGTGTAAGAAAAATATCCATATTTAAAACTTTATAAACTAAAATAACTAGCTTCTGACAGACGGCCGTAGCCACTGATTCACAGAGAAAAAGTAACCCGGAAGCACAGAGGGTAGAGCAAAACACAACACCGGTCACAAATTAGTAGTCTAAAACGAGAATTTTTAAAGATATATGTCGGAGGATTTCAATATAAGAAAAGAGGAGCTTGAGTTTGTTGCCCACCCCTATTTGTTTGGTCAAAGCTTACGCTACTCCTACGTCGCGTCAGGGGTTACTCTTTTGCCACAGGCCGTCTTCTGGAAGCTAGCTATTTCAGTGTATAAAGTTTTAAATACGGATATTTTTCTTACACAAATGCATCACTTCGCTTCAGAAGGCCTTTATTAACCTCCCGGAGCTGTATGGAGCACTTTTATGATGGATGGATCTTAAAAATCAGGACCACCGTTCACTGCCTTTATGAAGCTTGGAAGAGCCAGGATATTTTTTTATGTAACTCAGAATGTGTTCGTCTGAAGAAGATAATCATATATAGGCCCACACCTAGGAGGGTATCATGGGATAACCCTCCATGGCATTGTGTTGCCCTCAGGCAACAAACTAACTTTTGGGACCTAACACTGCCCCTTTAACTTTTTTAAATATATTTTTTTAATATATAATATCACCTGACATGTCTGTTCAATGATATGAGGGGCTGAAGTGGGTGTGACTATTTGTTTGGGGGTGGAGCAGTCCTTTCATGAAGCAAAGCCACATGGGACACAGTGTCATCAATTGGTTGGATAAATATCACTTTTTAACATGTTTAAATTGAAATAAATGTATATAAAAAAATATGCATGTGCATCAGTATGTTAAGAAGTATGTTTGATTGTTAAAATATTTATTTTGTTTTTATTTATATACTAAAACTGTGTTTTTTTAATTGTTTCCTCGTGGCAACACTGTGCAGTTAGACCACTTTTGTTCAGGCAATATCATAGGGTTAGGACCATATGCTGCATTCAAGTCTTCCTGGGAAGTTTGATTTTACATGTTCAGAAAACTCAAAGAATGTGCATTATGAGTATCATTTATGTTTTTTTATCATTATTATTAACACCGATCAGGCATGACAATATTTGTAACCTTAATAATATAACCTATTGTGTTGGTCCCCCTTTTGATGCCAAAACAGCCCTGACCCATCGAGGCATGGACCCCTGAAGGTGTGCTGTGGTATCTGGCACCAAGATGTTAGCAGCAGATCTTTAAGTCCTGTAAATTGTGAGGTGGGGCCTCCATGAATTGTTCAGCACATCCCACAGATGCTCGATTGGATTGATATCTGGGGAATTTGGAGGCCAAATCAACACCTCAAACTCGTTGTTGTTCTCCTCAAACCATTCCTGAACCATTTTTGCTTTGTAGATGTGTGAAAGAGTTAAAGAGGCCACAGCCACCAGGGAACACTGTTTCCATGAAAGGGTGTGCATGCTCTGCAACAATGCTTAGGTAGGTGGTGCATGTCAAAGTAACATCCACATGGATGGCGGGACCCAAGGTTTCCTAGCAGAACATTGCCCGGAGCATCACTGCCTCCGCCGCCACGCCTTCTTCCCATAGTGCACCTGGTGCCATGTGTTTCCCAGGTAAGCCACGCACACGCATCCACGTGATGTAAAAGAAAACGTGATTCATCAGACCAGGCCACCTTCTTCCATTGCTCTGTGGTCCAGTTCTGATGCTCACATGCCACTGTTGGTGCCAACAGGGGTCGGCGTGGGCACCCTGACGGGTCTCAATGAGCCTTAGCTGCCCATGACCATGCCCAGGCCCAGTTTTGGAGATGCTCTGACCCAGTCGTCTAGCCATCACTATTTGGCCCTTGTCAAACTCGCTCAAATCCTTATGCTTGCCCATTTTTCCTGCTTCTAACATATCAACTTTGAGGACAAAATGTTCACTTGCTGCTTAATATATCCCACCCACTAACAGGTGCCGTGATGAAGAGATCATCAGTGTTATTATCTTCACCTATGGTCATAATATGGCCATCACACTTTTTATGATGGATATATTATATGGGACCCCCAAGCTCCCAAAAAATGGGGTGAAATATTTTTTTCCCCAAAAAATATAAAGTCATGCCATAGAGGGATAATTAAATTTTTTGGAGAACTATCCCTTTAAGTCTGGATAAAAGAGCCAACTATGGCTCACAAATATTGAATGCTTAATGTGGCTATAGAGTCGAATACAAATATGCAAGATGATAAAAAGGACAGATTTCAAAATCTTACTTTTTTGTAGTTATTTTGCTAATCGTTCTATGCATTGAAATGTGTGTGTGTGTGTGTGTGCGTGTGTGTGTGTGTGTGTGCGTGTGTGTGTGTGTGTGTGTGTGTGTGTGTGTGTGTGTGTGTGTGTGTGTGTGTGTGTGTGTGTGTGTGTGTGTGTGTGTAGAAATATGCACACACACACATATAAACTACATTTTTATATGCAGCAGTAGCCTACAGTATTGAATTTGCGTTCGTCTGGAGGAGGTAATCATAGCTTATAGATTTCAGTATCGAACTGGAAAACGACAAAACTGTCATTGTCAGTTTATTATATTTTCACATTACATACCCTAATCACAAATGTCAGACTTAAAAAGTCTATAACATAGGCTACAGCTTAGTTAAGGGTTTGATAATGTGCTAGAGCTAGACTGTGCAGTGTGCAACGACAATTTATTAAAAAAGACCCCCGCAAGTTGTTTTACAATTCGCACACGTTGTCATTGACTCAAAATTAGTTTTACAAAATAGGTTGATGATCCCTTTAGTCACAAAAAGAAAAAGAAACAATTAATAGGACAGAGGGTGACACAGGCGCGCGCTAGTACGCGCGCAGAGAGAGAATGAGAGAGAGAGAGAGAGAGAGAGAGAGAGAGAGAGAGAGAGAGTTGGCAGCGTAAGTGCCTGCCTCAAAGATGCCTCAGAGATCTTCCTTACTTGAGTCACGTCTGTCTCCATGCGCATGGATCCACCTGCGAGCATCAGAGGAGTGACGCTCCTTTTAAATGCGTGAAGATCCAACCTGTCACTGTCATTTCGGGCCGGTGAACAGAGGTGAGGTGAGCGCAACCGCTGCGCTTTCCTCACACACATCAAGATTTTTCAGCCCGGTTTGAATGAGCTCATACAAGTGTGTGAGCCACTTCTTGTAGGACTATGAAGACCACTCGAAAATGCCGTGCTCTGCTGTCTGTGGGGTTAAATCTTCTGGCACTCTTATTCTCAACGACGGCGTTCATCACGACCTACTGGTGCGAAGGGACTCAGAGGGTCCCCAAACCCAACTGCAGTAAGGAAAGACGGCACAATTGTATTGACTATGGGGTGAACGAGACAGACCCGAGTAAAGTTCACTATAGCTGGGAAACGGGTGACGATCGCTTCCTCTTTAGGCATTTTCACACGGGGATCTGGTACTCGTGTGAGGAGAATATCCATGGAGGAGGTGAGAGTTCGTTAAATTATTCCTTAACTGTGTAAATGAATGCCAAGTAGCGAGTGCTGTTTGGTGTTGTAACACCTTTTTAAAATTGACATTTGGAAAACGTTTATGAAACGTTTTTAATTAATTAAATATAGCCTATTAATTAATTAAGTATATGTTTGTCTCTAAAATGTAACCGACCCCGGTTTCACATACAAGGCTTAAACCTGGCCCCAGACTAAAATGCATGTCTGAGCTGTCAAATTGCACTGACTTATCTTAAAATATGCTTTGTCTCAAGATGCACACCAGTATTTTTTTTCTATGGCCCGTTTATAAAAGTCACTTAAATGTCCTATAATCCTGGCTTAATCTAAACCCTGTCTGTGAAACCAGGCCTTAGTGTTGTCAGGTCCAGTAGAAGTATAAGAGTTAGAACCCTTAATATTTCTAGTGTTTTAAACATAAAAAAGTTTTTAAAAAGTGCATTATATTATGTTGACCAAGAAAACCTCATGATTTAGATGATATCTGTCAATTAACATCCATTAGCATTCATTAATATGATTACGAATCAAATTATACTATATAATGAAAATATATAAGAGAGTGTTTTTGCACTGTGGGGAAACTTCAACAGGCCGTTTGTAAAGCAGTGTGAATGTGTTGCGCAATGGATTGGCAGGGAATGATTGTGCGCCAGAAGCTTTGGAAACATCTGTCAGGATTTACTTGACTCTCAATGAGTTTTGAGGAACTTGGTAAAGACACCGTTAGATAACCACATTCCCCATGGAACACTTTAATATTTTTAAAGGATACTCTCTCAAATTATTATTATTCATACTTTTTATCTCGGACAAGTTAGTTTTGTCACAAATTCTATGGTAGAACATCAGGAGTTTTTGGTTAGTGGACATAGCCTACACCAAGATTAAAGGATGTCCAGCAAAAGGGATAAAACATGAAATATCACTGTCTTTTGCTTTCACGTTTAATTAAATTGACTTTCATAATAATATTTAATATTTACGTCAGGCGTGAGATAACATCAGTGCTTCAATACCCAAATAAACTACAGTGGGATAAAAAAAAGTGTGGAAATCTTTACCTTGTACTTGCACGATACAATATTGGTTAAATAAACATCATCAATAATGGAAGAAAAAGCTTTTTGCTTCATAAAATGTGATGCTCAACAGCTAAATCCAAGATTGGGGCTATCAGGTTCAAATACGTGATCACTGGTCTCACAGACCCACTGACATAATGTCTTCAATACACAGATGTAAACAAAATAGTTCAGTATTGTATTCAATTTAATCCAACAGACATTGTCAGGGGAGCGAGTGAAGTTCAGTGTGTGTTAGGCTGAAGAGGATTAAGTTATGTGACTCGATGAGTTTTTTTTCCCCTATTTTTATTTTTGTCAGAGTTGACGCCCTTTTCTATCTAGTGATCAACGGGATTTATGATTAATCTGACAGTGTCAGACAGGCTTTGTGCTGAAAACTCATCACACATACACACAAACAGCTCAGCTCAATCTCTGCGTAATGATTGATCGTCATCATTAACATAATATTCCATTATACCTACCTATCATAGGTATACCTAACATCTGTGGATGCATTATCTTACACTATTTTATCAGAGCCGAAGCAAGAAATTAAACCAAGCCTGGTCAGTTGTCAGTCAGTTTTAATAGTTTTTTTTAACATTGTAGTGATGTTTTGAATCCCTTGAATTAAAGAAGCAGTTTAACTGCATAAACTGCAGAGCCATCAATAACTGTAAAGATTTATGTGTGACCAAGTGACCATTCTGACCAATGCCCCCATTTAACACTGAAACGTCCAAGAACTTGACTCACAGATCAGGCGGAGGAGTGGCAAAGCCACATAGAGGGCATGAAAATGTAGAGTGCTAATTAATAAATCATACTTAAAGATCTATTCTCTTTGCCCATTACCTGATCAGTACAGTACCATATAATAATGCTAATGGCCATCAAATCATTCACTCTCATTACTGATGCAATTACCCTCAACCAACCTCCGATAGTAGATTAAACATTAGGAGCTGATCAAAAGCCAGGGATCTTTAATCATATGAAATATTGGAAGAACAGAGTTGGATTGAATGAATATGATTACAGCTTTTAAATCCATAATGAGTGAGTCAGCCCACGTCATTCTGATTCCCCAGGGTAGGCATTGGGAAAGGGAATTGCATACTCAATATGTATGTGATATATAACTGCCTCATATTGTGCCTGAGATTATCTGTTAAAAAGCATATGGTTTCAGTAGATTTCTTGAATTATGAATCTTTGAAATAAAATTGATGCTAATTCAAACACTTTTCTTTTTAAGATTTAAAACAGCTCTATTGAAACATGTGATTGACTAGTAGACCTATACAAATAAGTCTGTATCCAAAAATTGGACTAGAATGAATCATTGTAGACATTTCATGTCATTGATATAAATGAAAAGATTACCAAAAGTGCCTCACCTAACTGGTGAAATAAAACCCACTAGAAATTCAATTACTCACGTTTTTGCATCATCGGCCATTTTTGGAATCGGTTAATGCATTTCTCCTGGTGCAGTGAGATTCCGCTATTCAAATTGAGGAGAGGTTACCATGGGCCACTTATCTGCCTGGCAGAAGGATTAAACTCCCTCCAGGGACCTTATTTACTGAGGGAAAAGGCTCAGGGGAGATGTAATGAGAAAAGAAGTGCACTTAGAAGGTGCAGAATATGAAATCCAGATTATGACACCCTGTCGTGTTCGATGGCAACCTAATGTGTGATCAGTCACATTCTGAACTACTTTCTGGCCACGTACAGTTCACACTGCAGCTGAATTTGGTTGTCAGTTCACCTTTTAGAGATTATTCCTTTTCTGTACACACAGCTAATTTACGGGAGTGACATCAACCGAATTCAACAACCGAATTAACCTCCGAAAAATGCAGGAACCGACAACCGCATTTACAAATGTAATGTGTACGGAACCGAACTGAACATCTTGTTAAAGGGATAGTTCACCCAAAAATGAAAATTCTGTCATTACATTCCTCACCCTCATGTCGTTCCAAACCCGTAAGACCTTCATTCATCTTCGGAACACAAATGAAGATATTTTTGATGAAATCCGAGAGCTCTCAGGCCCCTCCATAGACAGCAATTTAATTAACACTTTCAAGGCCCAAAAAGGTAGTAAAAACATTGTTAAAATAGTCCATGTGACTCCAGTGGTTCAACCTAAATTTACTGAAGCGACGAGAATACTTTTTGTGTGCCAAAACAAACAAAAATAATGACTTTATTCAACAATTTCATTCTGGCCTGTGCCAGTCTCCTACGCTGTTTACGTTGCAGCTCCCGCGCATGCTTCGTGAGCGCTGCACTATTTACAGACTGGCACAGGCTAGAGCTAAATTGTTGAATAAAGTTGTTATTTTTGTTTGCTTTTGCGCATAGTTTAATATGCTACTTTAAATTGAGATTTTTGAAGGTAATAAAACTTTGAAAGGCCTGTGTGGTCTGTAATGTAGACGGCACAGTGCATCAATTTTTGTTGAGTCTGACAAGCCTGGAATTATGCATGTTGTGTCTGCAGACTTGGGCAGGAACGTCACTGCCAATATATTTATTGTAGCCCCATTCTTTGAACCGGCATAGAGGAATCTGAGCCACATGCATATAATCAGAGCCAAAAATATGACAATCACAATATTTCCATATGAAATTGTTTTAAATGTTTTCTGTGCAATCTTTAAAGGTGCACTGTGTAAATTTGAGCGGCATCTGGCGGTGAGGTTGCGAATTGCAACCACTCACCCCTCCCTTTCGAAGCACACAGAGAAGCTACGGTGACCAACATAGGACAAAAATGTCTGAGACAGCAGAGAGTAGCTAGTGCTCTGTAGAGCAGTTTTTTCCGTTTAGGGCTATTGTAGAAACATGGCGGCGCAAAATGGCGACTTCACTGTAAGGGGACAGATAGAAATGGCTCATTCTAAGGTAATAAAAACATAAGGGTTCATCTACTGAAAACATAGTTTTGTATATTATATTGCATTTCTGTCAATAGATCCTCATAAATACCACACATGTTGTTGTCTTCATATTACCATGCTACTTTAGATCATCTCTCACTTCTATTTGACCTCTGTCCTCTAGGCACAGCTTAGCATATTCATTCACTCCTCCACAGGCAAGATTATCATTGAAAGTTGCAGACTAAAGTTTATATGAAGAAATAGCCTTGAGCCTCAAATTATCCTCACCAGTTTAATTAAAAGTCCAATTTTGGAGGATGCACCAAAAACTTCTCATGTTCTAGCCCAGAGACACTGGACAATCTTAATTAAAAACTTTATTTTGGTTAGAACACATACAATTGGTTAACTCATTTAACCCTCGTGCACTGTTCGATTTCTGGTTACACTCGTTATGATCCGTGTCAAATTGACCCTAATTGGATTCAATACAATTCCCCAAAAATCACACTATGAAAAAACATATACAATCAGGTACAAACAATTAAGTTTTAATATAAATCATTTTCACACATTACAAAGAATACATATCTGAATTTACGATTCATAAAAATACTTTTAACCACTATTTTTAAGATTGGCCCTTGGGACACTTGCCTTTATAAATTTAGAGCAATAATATCTTAGTCTAAACCTAAAGTAATCTTGACCAACTATATAGCATTTTAAAGCTTTTAGACTCTAATTTTCATATTTGGTGACTAATTTTCAAAAGAGATGACAGAGCAGTAGATAAATATCGATAGATTCGTCATTTGTGATGCGGTGCCAAACTATAACGCACGCTCTGACTCTTTCCATATGTTTTTTATACGCATTTTAGATTTTGAATTCAAATCAAATATTAACATTACTGCCCAAACTACTTCTGAATAGGATGTCTACTTTATAGATATTTTGAAAAGTATGAAAATATAATGTTCAGATCACTCAAACCATATATGGAAATCGAAGAGTCTACATGTCATCTAGTGGAAAACGTTGGTACTGCGCACAAAAATATCTTTTTTTTTTTAGATATCAACCTAAAATTTGGCACAGAATTTGTTCAGATATTTAGCTTTGATTTTCTTGAGGTTTTAGAGTTGAACATGTTTTGTAAAATGTATATTTTATATAAAATATAAAAATATATGTTATATATTTTACATGTTCATAAACTTCTATAACTTGTTTTAAACTTTACTTTTACGACTTATACAGTGATGGCCGCTTTCAAAACACTGCTTCATGAAGTTGTTGATCTCAGCAAGACACTGGCACTTCAGGACTAGAGTTGAAGAGCTCTGACATACAACAAAGTGTTTTGTATTTTGTGTCTGTACAGTTGCTTTTGAATAGCTGTCCTATATGGGTCAAATTGACCCACAAACAGCAAGAGTGTATACAATTTTGATATGCACATTTCACAACGCAGAAGCATGTTGAAACTTTGCATGCATGTTAATGACCCTAAATCAGAAAAGGTCACACAATTTCAAGAAAAACAATGTAGGTTAGATAGTATTTCAGATAAATTGAATAAAGAAATTATAGCTAATTTTTACCATTTGTGGCATACAAAAAAATATTTCTGTATTGAAATAAATGGGGAAAAGCTAATTATTTTAGCTTCATAGGGTTAGTAAAAAACTAAAATAACAAAATATAACCAAGAAATTTTATTATTTTGGGTCTCTACAGTTGCCATAGAACATTAAAATATGCGGGTCAAATTGACCCGTGAACATCACGAACGTAACAGTACTTTTGTGTGTATATGTCAAAACACATCAGCGTGTTGAAACTTTGCATGCATGTTCATGACCCTAAATGAGAAAAAGTCACAAAATGTATATAAAAAAACATAGGTTAAATTGAGCGTCAGCGTCAGTTCTGGCAGGCCAAGTAGTCAAGACGCTGCTAACGCTATTGGTAACAACACTGTCTCATCAGCTGATTTGCATCAGCTGTTTCAACTCCCCTCGTTACTAATGGCTACGCTAAAAGCAGGGCACCTATTTAAAGCAGATCAAGTTCGCTCTTACTACTAGCTGCTCGCTGCTTTGCAACCAGGATAAGAATTTATTGGTTTTCCTTTGCTTATCACTATGCATTTTGTGCGGTCTGCTTTAACAAATCATCGAACATACACAAGGCTCTCTTAAAGTGCATTGCCTTTTACTCTGTGTTCTATTGAGTGAGATAGTAGTGTTGGCTAATGATTTAATCATGCAATTTTATCCGAGTGTGCCGGTTCAAGTTCTAACATTACAAGCTATTTTCTCAACGAAAGCAACCCCGCTTGATGAGCCTGTAATTATATAATTTGGCAAACGTTTCACTGGGTTCTGTGTCTCGGGCTCTGGGATACGTGTTCCATTTGCAGCGTGTTTAGCAGCGATGGGCGGCGGCCAATCGTCACGGACGTGATCCTGAGGTGGCCGTCAGCGAGGTATTATTAGTTAAAATCACTCACTGCTCAAATGCATGTTTTGCTTTAATACAAGATTTGTCAGGAGCTAATTAAATGTGGAATTCGGCAGGCAAAACAGAATCATATCACAAGGATTTGTGCAGTGCGAAATATAGCGAGCAATTCGCCCCCACACGGTTCACCTCACATTCATTCAGGTTGTGAACTTGCGATTTTGTCGCATGGTTCATAAACTGTCTAATTTGGAGTTTGCATCGCTGCATTATTTTCATGGACCCTCTGAAGTTATACTTAAAACTTAATGTGACTGACTCAAGAACAATTTCAGAGAAATCTGCACTCCACAAGGTAAGTATATCAAGCATATGTCTCAGCTGGCAATTTTCACTCTCATTCATCTGTCTTCATGAAGCTAACTTCGTTTTAAAGCCCTGTTAAAAATTATCAGGTAATTGGCAACGTAATTGACAATGGTATCTGCATTGCTTAAGCCAGTCGTTTTCAGTAAATGCTAGGCTTATGGATATTGTTTTTATCTCTATAGTGGTATTTGTAAATGTGTAACTTGTTTTAAGCTAAAGTTGCTATTGGATATTGTCTTAAGCTATAGTTGAGATCTGAAGTGCTCGTTATTAAAGCTATAATTAATATTGGAAGCGTTGTATTAAAAAGCTAATATTGGAAATGCTTGTTCTTAAAGCTTTAGCTAATATTGAAATGCTTGTTCTTAAAGCTTTAGCTAATATTGAAATGCTTGTTCTTAAAGCTTTAGCTAATATTGAAATGCTTGTTCTCAAAGCTTTAGCTAATATTGAAATGCTTGTTCTCAAAGCTTTAGCTAATATTGAAATGCTTGTTCTCAAAGCTTTAGCTGATATTGAAATGCTTGTTCTCAAAGCTTTAGCTGATATTGAAATGCTTGTTCTCAAAGCTTTAGCTGATATTCAAATGCTTGTTCTCAAAGCTTTAGCTGATATTCAAATGCTTGTTCTCAAAGCTTTAGCTGATATTCAAATGCTTGTTCTCAAAGCTTTAGCTGATATTGAAATGCTTGTTCTTAAAGCTTTAGCTTTATATTGAAATGCTTGTTCTTAAAGCTTTAGCTAATATTGAAATGCTTGTTCTTAAAGCTTTATTGAAAGGCTTGTTCTTAAAGCTTTAGCTAATATTGGAAGTGCTTGTTCTTAAAGCTATAATATTGGACACGCTGGTTCTTAAAGCTATAGCTAATATTGGAAATGCTTGTTCTTAAAGCTATAATTAATATTGGAAGTGCTGGTTCTTGAAGCTATAGCTAATATCGGAAATGCTCGTTCTTAAAACTATAATTAATATCGGAAATGCTTGTTCTTAAAACTATAATATCGCAAATGCTTGTTCTTAAAACTAAAGCTAATATTGGAAATGCTTGTTCTTAAAGCTATAGCTAATATCGAAAGTGCTTGTTATTAAAGCTATAATTAATATTGGAAGCGCTGGTTCTTAAAGCTATAGCTACTATTGGAAGTGCTAGTTCTTAAGTTCTAATTAAAAGTGAAAGGCTTGTTCTTAAAGCTATAGTAATATTGAAAATTGCGTGTTCTTAAAACTATAATCAATATTAAAGCTATAACTAATATTGGAAGTGCTCGTTTTTAAAGCTATAATTAATATTGGAAGTGCTTGTCGTTTAATAGTTGATATCGGGAACATGCTTGTTTAAAGCTATAATACATTTTGGAAATCACTTGTTGTTAAAGCTATAGTGTCTGATGCATGCTTGGCTTAAAGCGATATAGCTACTGGAAAACTACTTTTTCTTAAGCTATAGATGTTGGAAATGTGCTTGTCTTAAAGTGATATCGTAAGCTATAGTAGAGTTTGGAAACATGCTTGTTTTAAAAGCTGTAGGTGCTATTAGAAACACACTTGTTCTTAAGTTATAACGAACTTTAGAGTTAGAAGTTACTTTTCAGAATTGTTTAAAGATTCTTTCAGAAAATCTTTCTTCAAGCTAAAGTCGCTATTGGAAATTTGGAAATATGCGTTTTCTTAAAGCTATAGGCACCAGTGATGCGCGGGTTGATCCAAAATGAGCGGGTGCCCGCGGCCACCCGCGGTTACGAGTCATCCAAAAATATTTTTAATGATATTCGGGTCACGGTCGGTCGGATCGTCAATAAATCCTTATTTACCTTTTGAATGTTGAGCGTTATTAACTTTTGAATAAATGCTGACGTGGGACAAAATGCCCGATTTCCCAAAACGTTGAACTGAGCAATGCCATTGTACCATTTTAATAGGCTACTTTTAAACGCATTTAAAGTCAGTTTTATGTATTTTCTGAGAGGGGGCGGGATTTTTGTTGGGAAAGTCGGGGGAGAGACGCACACTTCGATTAGACTGGATAAACACATGCAGCATCTTAATTGTTAAGAAAATTTAACGAAATAAATGAATAAATCAAGCCTGTATTACATAACACTAGGCTATATCATACAGCATTCAGAAAAATAACAGTTTGCGCTCCTAAGGGCTTTCACACTTTTCCAAATGTGGGCTGATGAATTCTTCAAGCCGGGTCGAAACATAAACATCGCGTTCATCAATAATATGCATCTGGAGCTGAAATGGAAAATGATGGGCCGCCTCAAGAACTTCCTGCTCTCGCTGCTGCACCTCTGAGCGCACCACGCCAGGGCCTGAAACATTTTCTCAATTGCCCAATGAGCTACGATGAGCATTTACTACTTTTAAAAAATGCGGGTCAGGAAGCGGGTCGGGTACAATATTTTCTTCTTTTTTTTTTGCGGTCCGAGTTGCGGGCGGGTTAGTTGAAAACGTCGGTCGGGTGCGGGTTGTTTATACATTGACCCGCGCATCACTGATAGGCACTATTGGGAATATGCTTTTCTTAAAGCTATAGGCACTATGGGAATTTGATATTATTAAAGCTGATAGAGGTGTTTTGGGCCTTATCCTGATATATTGCTAAGATACGTTTTACTTGCGGTCACATGACCTCACATTTCTTATGTATCAATTTGTTCCTAGCACTTCAGCATAATTCTAAGCACACTAAACTGCTAGGAAAGGGGATGAATGGCGTTTTATCTCTGAATCTGACTCTGCTTTTATGTCATCTATGTTAGCCTACCTGAGGAGTCATCTACAAGCTGGTCAGCAGGATCCATTATTTGCCTTGGAGTGCGGAAGCTCGTGTCCAGAGCCTGGCTTGCCTCCTGTCTCCACCGCTATGCATACCGCAAGCTTCCCTCAGAGCGTTATACGGCTCATTCTCTGTGCATTATGGCTGCTACAACTGCAGCTTCCTCCACTCTTGTCTCTACATTTGAAGGCCATTCATGTGATTGTCTTCATCTGCTTATGAACGTTTTATCTGGCCCGATGCTCGAGCCATCCATTAGAAAAGCTATGAGTGCTGCTCTCTGATCGTTGCATGGGAAATTTAATAGTATAGCTTCAGTAGCTGTCGACGTATATAAATTACTTCTATCAATTAGCTGGTTACATTCATCATGCTAGTTCAGCTCCCCCAGTCCTAATTCATATGAGCGTCCACTAACGCTGCTGCTGTCCCCTGACTCAATGCTATTACATGGTGCTCATGAAAGGTCAAGGTCAGGAGACTCATCTGAACAAAACCATATTGCACTAATTTGTAATTCATTCATAAGACGTCTAAGCATTTTAATTGTCTAATTCCATCCTCTTGTTTTATTCTCAAGAGGATTGCCAGGTATGGTTTGTTTGGGGGGAATAGTTAAGCTCTCCCAGTCCTAAACTGTGTGAGCGTTCCCTAATGCTGCTGCTGTCCCCTGACTCACTGCTAATTCATGGTCTCATGAATGGTCAGGAGACTCATTCGAACAGAACCATATTGCACCAATTAGTAATTCATTCATAAAATTCATAAGCATTTTTCTACACCATCCTCTTGTGTCATTCTCAAGAGGATTGCCAGGTATGGTTTGTTTGGGGGGGAATAGTTAAGCTCTCCCAGTCCTAAACTGGTAAGCGTTCCCTGATGCTGCTGCTGTCCTCTGACTCTCTGCTATTTCATGGTGCTCATGAAAGGTCAGAGGACTCCCTGAACAGAGCCATACCGCCAAAAACAAATGTAATTCAGAATTCATCAACTGATTGCAATTCAATAAAAAAATTCTAAATCATTTTTATTGTCATGTGTGTTCTTGACTTAATGGACCTGACAGAACTGATATTTCTGACAACTTAAAAATCAAAACGGGTCAAATTGACCCGCAACATAACACAAGGGGTTAATCGAGGCATATATACAGACTTTCTACACATTTATATGATTGATATAATTACAGGAAAAGCATGTCTTATGCTACAAATTTAACATGACATTAAGCCAGGTTGAAAAAACGCTTGGTTTGCGTAATCAAAAAGGCCTCATACCGAAATGAAACGTAGAGGTTAATGCTAACAAACACAACAATCTCTTTAGACAAAAACTCAAGTGATGGATTCATCCAGGGGGAAGCAGACTGCTGAAGGTGTCTTATCACTGGAAAACAGCACTATAAGAATAAAGTTGAGCCCTCTGACTCTCTGTACACAAAAAGAGCTTGTAGAGCACAGATGTTAACTCTTTGGTTGTTTTGTGTCTTTCCAGGTGAGAAATGCAGGAGTTTTATTGATCTGGCCCCGGCATCTGAAAGAGGTGAGTAATGGCTGTCATTAGAGTGCCATTCAGGCTTGTCCGACAGCACACACCGAAACCTATGATAGATCTCTTATCTCCGCCTTGGAGCATCCCTGCATTATTTGATACACACTTTGTGTGTGGTGCATTAGCTAAAATATGCATGTATGAGTGAATGTTCACATCCTCCAGGCCAGTGCAAGTTATTTGCTTTAAGTTTTGCAGTTTTTAAGAAAAAAAAAACATCAGCCTTTAAAAATAATTTAAAGGACTGTGATGCAATATCACTCTTTAGTAGAGTGCGAGAGTTTTTCTTCAGAAGCCACTTGTATGTGGCAGATTTGGGGTGAAGGTCATATTAAAACTTTTTTCACGCTATTCGAATGCTTTTTTATCTATAATTTATAATTGTATTCTTGTCCAAGACCAAGAGCTTTAATCTTAAAGTATGAAAATCCATTATAAATGTTTAAAACTGGATCAAAACAGTAATAAGGAAATCTTACGTGTGAATAGACTTTTTTTAATGCATAAATGTTTTTTTTATATATAAAAAATATATATATTTAGGACACACAGTTGGCCATTTTTCTAAAAAGAATTACATTTCCACCACAATACATAATTCACGAGTTCACACTTGCAGTAATCTTGAGTAATCTGTCAAGGAACGGAGGTAAGACTGCTGAATATATATACCTCTTATTGTCGATTGGCTGAGTGCTCTCCGCTCGTGTCAATTATCTGAACGTGCTCCTCACGAATTTTGTTAATAAAACATCATTTAGAGACGTAATGGAAATGACACTGTGTATGACAGATAACATAATTATAATGTGATGCTTGTGTGTCCACTTGGGCTGGGTATGGACACAAATTTCACAATTCAAATAAATTTCGATTCACAAGCTTGCAATTCGATTCGATTCCGATTCTATTCAATATTGATTATATATCAGGTACAATACATGGCAAATTCTCTCAAGGAAAACAAATCTCTGAACTAATGCTGTAAACTATGGGAGTCAGTCGGTACTACATTAGCCTATATTGAAGGTAAAAAGGTTTTTATACTCTCAGTGATATTTTTTATAACAATAATAAAGTTATATGAAATGTATACATTTAAATGGTGGCTGTCAAAAACATGCCTGATTTAATCTAATATTGAAGAAGATTAAAAAATTATAATGAATATGTAATATGGTGCATATATTTAGCAAAATGCTCCTCTCTAGAGTTATTTTTTCTAGCTGACGAACGAGTTTATGGACACTGGATATGGTTTTTCTGAGGTAAATTGTTACGTGACATTCTTTACAAGCTGTTTTACTGACGTCTTTTCACGGTTGAAACACTGAGCGATTACATGAGACATGATACTGATTTCGGTAAGTTGTACTCTATCTTTTAACACACTCTCAGATCATTCATGTTTATTTCGCGCTGTAACTGGTATTAAAGCGGAGGAGATGATCAGTTCACGTGCCGCTTCTCTTGAGCTGAGTTGCTCCAGAGAGATCTCATGCCACAGCGCCAAAAAACGGTATTTATGTTTTTGAATTTCATAATAAAATGGACGTAATTTGAAATCTGAGACTTTGTTTCATATCAATAGTAACAAAGCTCAAAGATTATTGCGATTTATTGAATGCGAGGCGCGCTACAATGCTCCGTTCATTCATCAACTGAAAACAGGATGACTAATCGATTCTTGGGATTTAAGAATCGATATCGGTTCGTAAAAATGAGAATCGATTAAAAGCGAGAAATCATTATCTTTTACCCAGCCCTAGTGTCCACTGTTGGACACTGTTAGCAAACAAATTAAACAGTGAGAGTGTGAACACTAAATGTCCACAGGGTCCGTACAGTTGAAAACACACCCACAAACAAAAGTGTGATCCAATACTGACAACAAATTGTATTGTTCTTTGAAGTTACGTATGACGTAACTTCGTATAACCGATAACCTAATGCATTCCTAAAATAATTTTAAAGGAAGGCTTTAATTGTTGACGTTTTTCGCAGTGGCAAAGCCTTCAGAGCAGAAATATCATTTTGAATATGGAATTTTATTTCTGTTCAGGGGACTACTGCATAATACATCTCGCCTTGAACAAATCTAGAGATATTACTCTGCAATCAAAATGGAAAATGAATTTTGCTTGCAAATTACATCTGCCACAGTTTCAGGGGAGAACATTTGCAAAGCAAACTACACCGTTGCCTGTCCTCTGGTTTTTATCTTATATGTCATGACTGACTTTCAAGGTCTCCGCTGATAATCATGTTTGATACAAAGCTGCCGATATTTGTGGAATCGGCCAAAGAGTGATGGAAGTGCATTTTGATTGAAGCGTTCTCAGATTCATCCCTCTATCTAAGTGTTGTCTTTTGTTTGTGAGTTTGTGCAAAAACTAGGATGAGAAATTAGATTTAGGAATACTAAATATGCTCAGGTTAAGCCAACAGAAGATTTAGTGGTTCCATATCCTCTCTCAATCCCAATTCAGACGATATCAAGCCCTCAAACAGTGCTTTTCTCTGCGACTGCCTCAAGGAGCCCTCGAGAAAATCGACACACTGTTTATAGTCGCTTCTGAAGAATGTAGGGCAGACTTTCAAAGGTGCCCTGATGTGTTTGAACTCTTGAAGACAGACACTACAGACATTAATATTGCAGAATGCAGTCATATTTCAGGTTAAGATGCTTTAATCACTCACCACCTGTGTTTCTATCATAGTCTGTCATCTTTTATTTACCATGTGTGTGAGGGAATGTGTCGGGAAACCCCGAACGAAGCCACATTTCACAGTGGATAATGGGTAGCACAGGGATAGCGGCAGACTAGACTATAGACCTTATTCACAGCAGCGCCATTTTTGAACGTGAATGAAAAAGAGGTTTTGAAGGATCGACACATGCATCTCTTCAGTGGGTTGTACTGTTATTTAACGTGTTTTTGGATTGTTATGTTGCATGACGAAACACTGCAAGAATAGCTTTCCGAGAAATTTCAGTAAACAAAAAACGGCAGACCATTGAAAACACGGTAAATCTATCCCTCACAGCTTCACTGTCATAGCACTGCTCTGAATGTGGTGTATAACGTGAGCTCCGAATGTAAAAAGTAAGCAAAATAGCATTATGATCTCAGACCAAAACAACCCCTGTTATCGTTGCTGAGTCCTTCTCTGAGGAAGCTTCGGGGCGATTGGGAATTCTGCTTGTTAGGAGGAGCTGGTTACTGTTATGGAAACACCCTTGAGTCAGTCTGATGGATACAACTAGATGTTTCTCTAATCTCTCAAAAATACATACAAATGAAATAAAATAAATGAAGATCCTTTTGAGACACAAAAGCAGCTTTGTTTTTCAAACTGCAGATGTTGTTATCATGTCAAGTTTAGTATGATTACCGCTAATGAGAAAGCTGACTTCTAGTAAGAACTCAGGAATGTTTATGCATTTGTTTGGAGTATATATATACTCTTTGGAGTATAGAGCATCATTACAGATCCCAAATTCTTATATTTTGCATTTTTCCAATTTAATAATATATATTTTTTTCAGTAGTGTTCAAAAGTTTGGGTTCAGATTAAAGGACAACTCCGGTGAAAAATGAACCTAGGGGTAATTAACACATGGTTACCGAGTAGATCGTTCTCTGGGATGTGTTTACAGATGCGTATACAGACAGGAGCCATCTTGGAAAACAGTCTCGACGAGTCGAGCCACGAACGCTGTGCTAAGCTGCGATACTTCCTATCGACCAGCACACTTAGCACAGCGTTCGTGGCTCGACTCGTCGAGACTGTTTTCCAAGATGGCTCCTGTCTGTACACGCGTAATGTTCTGTCTTTATAAAGTATCTCTTCTTTTTAAACTGTTTGTACACTTACAAAGTTCTCAATGCTTCGGTTTGCATGTAGGGACCCTCATTATGCTACCGTGTTAGTGTGAGGCTATTTTGAGCCTTGTTAGTGGTATTAACTAGCGATTTAATTTTACTTAGTCTGTGCCCCATTTACTAGCGTTATAAGCTAATCTGTTTTTAGAGATAAAACTCTTTACATTCGATTTTGTCATGAAAACGCATCCCAGAGAACGATCTACTTGGTAACCATGTGTTAATTACCCCTAGGTTCATTTTTCACCGGAGTTGTCCTTTAAATAAACTAATAATTTAATTCAGCAAGGATGCTGAATTGAATTGATCAAAACAAGTGACAATATGGGTTAATAGGAAGTCAGCTATTTTGGTTTGAATATGGATTTTTTTGAAAAATCAGGTACTGAATTTTTAAGTACTAGGGGAGAGCGGGGCATAAGCTAACGCGGGGCTAGTTAAAACTTTCCACACATGCCAGGATTACGAAACTTAGTGTATTTACTAGTTGCCATATCACATTTTTTTTTAACCATAGCAAAAGTACATTTCTTAAAGGGATAGTTCGCCCAAAAATGAAAATTCTGTCATCATTTACTCACCCTCAAGTTGTTCCAAACCTGTACGAGTTTCTCTGTTCTGCTGAACACAAAAGAAGATATTTTGAAGAATGTTTGTAACCAAGCAGATAGAGCAACCATTGACTACCATAGTATTTTTCCCCTACAAATATTCTTCAAAATATCTTCTTTTATGTCCAGCAGAACAAAGAAACTCATACAGGTTTGGAACAACTTGAGGGTGAGTAAATGATGACAGAATTTTCATTTTTGGGTAAACTATCCCTTTAAGTTTATTTTTCATCTCATCTATGGGGCATGTTGTCACATTTCACTTCCATTCTTTTGGGGTAAATCAAGAAAAAGTATACACTGTATCAATGAAACAAAACCACATAATTGTACTTGACGTGTGAAATGAATGTGGGAAAAAATAAATACTCTGAACCCCAAGTGGATTTACACAAACTGAGAAAGTCAAAAAGCGTTAGGTTGTGCCCCGCTCTCGCCTACTCCTAGGGGATTCATGTTATCTCCACCAAACTCAGTCAATATTAAGCCAAGACATGACTAAATTGAAGCCAATGGAGGATGCTAAATTGCAAACGGATATAGGATCTCTCTAACGGTGTTGCCATGGCGAGGGATTAAAGTATGGGAAAAAAGGACAGGAAGTGTCTCATATCTTCTAAAATCATTGTTTGTTTGATTTAAACTAAATTAAAATGGGATTGTATGTTTGGTCATGGGGGCTAAATTAATGAATGTGAAATTAATGTACTAATTTTTTAAGTCCAATATTAAATATTTATATCTTACTTTTTTTTGTTGAGGGGAATTCATAGCATTAAACAATATTTACCTTTAAAGTGACTTTTTATCTCTCAATTCTGACTTTTTTTCTTAGAAATGTAAGATAAAAAAACGTGCAATTGCAAGTTATAAAGTCCTAGGGGTAATTAATGCAATTTATATATAAATATATATATATATATCACATTTCAGATTTTATAAATCGCTGAGGAAAAATATATATATATATAATATTTTAAAAATGAGGTCTTTCTTTCCTCAGAATTGGGCTTTATTAGCTAAGAGATTGTAACGCAGAGTGTGGAATGAGCAGGCAAGGAAGCGGATCTAAGTGCAGGAACATGTAATGACAAAACATGTAATGAAAAACAAGGAACTCATAATACCACATCAATACATACATACAACGACTGATAAAACACGGGTGGAACACAAGCACTATGAATACACAAGCTAAACAAGGTATCAAGGGGGCGTGACAGATAGGAAACACCTGGAGAACTAAATCAGCATGAAAAACTACAAAGAACTACAAAGCAAAATACACAACAGGAAATAATGTAAAAGTCCACAAACACACAGGGAATATGTGACAGAGATATAAACCTGCAATTCAGATCATTAATTCATTCTATACAACCTTCTAGGAGCCTATCCCAGTTTCTTATGCCAGAGGCAGGGGAAAGAACCCTGGACAGATGGCCAGTACATCACAGGGCTCTCACACACACAATCGCACATAGGCAATTTTTGACTCTCCAATTTACCTAACCTGGAAGTCTTTGGACTGTTGGGGAAACCAGAGCACCCGGAGAACCACGCAAGAATTTGCAAACCACAAAGAAAGGCCTCCTGGTGCTGCCCTTGAATTGTGAGATAAAATTCACAATCTTGGAAAAAAGATAGAAAATCCAATAGGGCTGTCACGATTTCTCGATTAAATTTGAGTACTCGTTTAAAAAAATTCCTTGATTGCAATTTGCCTGTGTCGAGTATCGGCAAAATACTGGAAGTGACGTATTCCATGGACAAGAATCCACAAACCATATTATTTGAGTGTTTTGTAAGGCTGCATAATGTATTAAAATTTGGTTGGGGTGGGGGGCTTCTCGATGTGCCCCCCTGCAGTGCGTGCCCATCCTCTATGCCACTCGGTCCCTTACAGTCACACGTACATCACACATCCTTTTAATTCTAAATAACTGGATAGAAATAGCCAGAAACTCTGTCAAAAGTGCTGCTTTGGAGCTATTAGCGGTCAGCAGCTTGAGTGCTTATGTCGAACTGTATATTAGCGATACAGCTGTGGTTTGAATGGTTTCTGTGCAGATTAGTTCCATAGTTAAAAAAACACATACATTTAACTAACATATTCATGCTTTATCACCTCAGTGGTTGCATTCGTATTCAATCATTCAATGCAACTTTGACAACAATCCCTTACTGAAACTTATGTCAGGGGAATGTCCTTAAACACTAATCAAAGAACTATCATACCATTTTTTTTTTTTAAAAACATCAAATGATGCACTTGAAACGTTTTCTTGGTCATTTTGAACAGTGCGAAAAAGGACGGAAGTTTGATTGACCGTGCGCAGCTCTGATCAGAGTTCTGATTGGTCAATCGCTGTTATTTATCGTTTGTTAATTATTATATGTAGAGAATGTGAACATTTCACTTGGATGATAAGTTTTACATAATACGGGAATGGTAAGCATGGATGGTGGTTTAGAGGGGATACATTCTGTTCAACAAGGGGGATGTCATCGCCCCTCAGATCAAGCCCTGCCTACAGATACTGCAGAGTCTTAAATATTTATTCATTTTAAGCCCTATTGTTTCTGAAACTATTGTCAGGTTCAAATTAATGTGCTCTTTCATTGAGCAGCTATTATAGACCCTAGATGCTCATATCAAATGATTTCTGCTTAGTGAACTAAAAACACCCATCTGCACTTTCAAATTGAACTCAACGTGAAGAACTACCAATACATGTCCATTTTATATGCAGGGGGTGAGTTGTTAAATTTTCACTCGAATCTGACCGTGTGAATAGAAATGACACAGAATTATGGAGAACAGCAAAGCGCTTTGCTCACCAGTGTGCGCGTGTGTGTGTTTTGCAGGTGTCCTTTGGCTGTCAGTTGTGTCTGAGGTGCTATACATCATGCTGCTGGTCGTTGGCTTCAGTCTGATGTGCCTGGAGCTTTTTCACTCCAGTAATGTGATCGATGGACTCAAACTGAACGCCTTCGCCGCAGTCTTCACTGTGCTGTCAGGTAGGCCTGCACCCTTGTCCCCACCTCACACTTAGAGAAACTAATTACGCATAACTTCATTACATTTATCACCCGTACAAAGACACATTCCTGTTTGGTCTCACCACAGTCACAAATGATGGTGACAATAGAAAGTTTTGGCCTTTTTTTGTTTGTTAGTCCCTGCTGAAATGTAGTCATTAAAAATCTGTAATTTTCAAGTATAATGATTTTGTAGCCGTGCTGATAGAACTTTTAAATGACAAAATAGTGTTTCTTGTAACATTAGACAAAACATTTTACTACAGTTTAGACTATAGTTTTAAAAAATGTAATTTCCAGTTATCCACTACCGTTTAAAGGTTTTGGGTCAATACATTTCTTGTTTTTTTTTTTAAGATAATTTAGAGAGGACACATTAAATTGATCAAAAGTGACAGTAAAGTTCAAATAAATGACATTCTTTAAATGAATATTAGGCATCGCAACTGTTTTCAACATCGATAATATGAGCACCAAATCGTCATATTAGAACGATTTCTGAAGGATCATGTGACACTGAAGACTGGAGTAATGATGCTGAAAATTCAGCTCTGCCATCACAGAAATAAATTACATTTTTAAATACTATATATTAAAATAAAAAAGTTATTTTAAATTAAATCAAACGCAGCATTGGTGAGCATAAGACTTCTTTCAAAAATATATTCTGTGTATATATTGTAAATATTTCATATTTAATAGCTTGTTATATTAAGAATCAGTCAAATCTGTTACTTAATAATAATTTCACAATTGACAACACATTGATTTGGGAATGAGATGATGTGGAGAAAATGGAGGTCTCCTCAGACTTCATCTCTCTATCTACAGTCCAGTGCATCATGGGTAAAACCCAGCTGTTAGAACACCAGAACAGCTGCTGCTTTTTGAATGTCTGATTATTTGATTTGAATACCTTCAACTTATACCCAATACAGTCCAGTTCATTTGGGGCCTTAATGCTTTTTAATTCCGAGAGAGAGAGCTCACCCATCCAGAGATGAGCCTTTGTGTGGTTAGCTGACAGCGGTTAAAAATGGGGTTGGATAAAATAATATTCCCATATCTTCTTTAGTTTTTGATATCACAGGTTATCTGTCCAATCAAACTACAGTATTTTGGCACAAACTCATCCGTCACTTGGTATAAATTAGGCAGATGCCAGAATGGACATGCCATAAATCCTCAAACACAATTAACAAAACTATTCAGAATGCTACATAAAAACTTTGAAATTACTTTATACTGTGTAACTTTTTTTTAAAGTTTGATTTGAAACACATTTTTGTTGCTGTTTCAGTTCATCATCTGATCATCTTGGTCTTCAGTTGAACAAAAAAATATTTAGAGGAAATCATAGTAAACTAACAAGTTGTATTTAAAGTAACAAAAGGTAAAACATTTTAATTTTATTTTAAAAATGTTGTGCAGTTACACGGTTTCATAACAACCCCACCTTATTCATCCCTCGGCCGGTGTTTTGAGCACTTGTCACACCAGACACACTTCACTGATCCTATTGTATTTAATAGAGAACAGGTTCTACCTGCATATATGCTGGGATTTTGTCTTGTAATCCAAAGGATCACTTCAAAAGTAGTTAGTAGTGTTTGTCAGAGAGACCTTTAAATCTGTATTGAAAGTGTGTTTGTATCATCTCTATGACGCAAACTGCGTAGACCAGCGTTTTCCAACCACTGCGTGCCATGGAAAATCATCAAATGTCAAAAAATAAATAAATAAAAGCTACAAATAAGAATTGTCACTCTCAGGTGGATTGATACCTTGTATCTCTGTATTTTGTCGATTTTATTTTATCTTTAAAAATCAATTCTATTGGTAATTTATGCCTGCATGTGGGTTTTACAAATATTTAACCAATGAAAAGTATTAAAAAGAGCTTGTGACTAAACCTTGTAACTCCATTGGATCCTCAAACTGTCGGTCAAACCTCATAACTCCACCTGCCTCTATCGTGAATGAAATGCCACACCAAGTTTGGAGTGTCTCTGCTTGTTTGCAATGCAAGGGTAAATAAATAACTGTTTGATTAAGTACAGCATTTTCTTTACACAAGAAACACTATGTCTATAAAAGCTAATGTTTTATGTATTTGAAGAGCGGAGAAGAGTCTTGGTATTTGTCGTCTAGTTGTAGCCAATATACTGTTTTTTAAATATCCTGTGCATAGCGTTTCATCTTTTAGATCATGAGATTTTGGCCAAATGTATTCAACAACAAGAAAAACTGAGCGCCCACATAGCTACAATAAACTTTATAAACTGTAAGTTGATCGTAATGCGATGCACTTACTGCCTCTGTCGTTCGCTGGACAAAAACTTTGTAGCTCCATCTCAGCTTGATTATCATAAAATGTTAATATAATAATGACACATACATGTGTCTGGCCATATGTAAAGCCTCAATAACCCCACTTTGTTGATACAGTGTTTAACTTTTTTAAAAATATGAGGTTTCTGCCCAACAGTGACAATATGTATGACCTTATTGTGTTCCTACCTGCTTAGTGGTGTGCCGTGGGATTTTTTACTTATCAAAACTGTGCCGTGGCAAAAAAATTAAAAGAAGGTTGAGAAACACTGGTGTAGACGGTTCCATAAATATACAAACATGTCCATAAGCCAGTCCTAATTTAATCATCCTCATACCAAATGCTGTTTTTCTGTGGAAAACAAAAGAGGATT
The DNA here is from genome assembly GCF_949357685.1 of Gobio gobio. NCBI lineage: Eukaryota > Metazoa > Chordata > Actinopteri > Cypriniformes > Gobionidae > Gobio > Gobio gobio. The sequence goes on along the minus strand of NC_137097.1, from coordinate 49,963,007 downwards.
TAAAAACCCTAAAACAAAATAAAATGTTCAGAGGGCTGGATCCAATGAGCAACAACAGAATGAGAAATCACCAACTGCTAGGGGTGGGAATCTCCAGAGGCCCCACGATTCGATATTATCACGATACTTAAGCCACGGTACGATATTATTGCGATTTTTAAAAAAATCTGATATGCTGAGTATTGCAATAACAAATTAATAACGCATTTTACTTTAGAATTAGCGCCCATTCAGGGGCAGCAATTGCTTTATTATTATTCTTAATGAAAAACACAACAACAAAACAGTACAATGACAAACTCACTTAAATAGGCACTTTTACATTTCGCGTTGAAACCAAATGTTCCACCGTAGTCTTGTCATTCAGCACCTCACTCTCGTGATAAATGAAATCTGACTCCAGCTGCTGGTCTGTGCTGTGACTCTAGTTGTTCTCTAACTGAACTAAATGATTTTTACTACTATAAAATATCAAAACGACTGTGGGGGTGGTGCCGCAGTAGGCAAGAAATGTTACCGCTGTTGCAGCTGAAGTGGCAAGTTTCTTTGATTGTAATTGCGAGCGAAGTTCTGTTGCATTGCAGTGCGCAGCTGGTGACAAATCAACACGTGTAACTACACTCTAAAAAATGCTGGGTTAAAAATAACCCAAGTTGGGTGGAAAATGGACTAACCCAGCAATTGGGTTGTTTTAACCCAGTGAATGGGTCGTTTTAACCCAGCGGTTGGGTTAAATGTTTGCTTAAAACAACCAAATCGCTGGGTTAGTCCATTTTCATCCCAGCTTGGGTTGTATTTAACCCAGCATTTTTAGAGTGTAACACATCAACATGGACAGAACAGCCCACGTTCAGAAATATACGAGAATGCGCCTGGACACACAGCTTACTGCGCACGTGTGTGTGAGCAAGAGTGATGTGCTGTTTGTGATATTACAGTCTGAAAGAAATATTTTAAATTATTATTATTTCCCACTTTATAAGCGAAGAGCTTGCGGTACAATTTTGCACAATACTGGCTGAAATTAAGTTCATGAAAATATTGATACTTGCTGTCCTTGTATCAGTTCAGTTCAGTTTATTAAAAACGGCCACTGGCCGACCAAATTCTGTATCAATACAAGATCCCCACACAAAATATTGTGATACTATGCTGTATTGATTTTTTTCCCCCACCCCTACCAACTGCATGTGTGGATTCCTCAACAGGTCTCCTGGGAATGGTGGCTCATATGATGTACACACAAGTTTTCCAGATCACAGTCAGTTTGGGACCAGAGGACTGGAGGCCTCACACATGGGACTATGGCTGGTCCTTCTGGTAAGCATCTATGGTACTTCCAGTCACATCTGCATCATCAGACAAAACGATTACACTTTACAGTAAGGTTGTATTAGTTAATATTAGTTAATGCATTAGTTAACATGAACTAACCATGAACAACACCTCTGTTCAGCATTAGCTAATCTTTGTTAACGTTAGTTCATAAAAATCCAGCTGTTCATGGTTCCTAATGTTAACAAGATTTTAATAATGCATTAGTAAATGTTGAAATTAACATTTACAAAGATAAATAAATGCTTTATAAGTGCAGTTCATTATTAGTTAATGTTAACTAATGCAGTTAACTAATGTTAACAAATGAACCTTATTGTAAAGTGTTACCGACAACCTGGTGGATAAGCATCAAATGTGTAGCCTATATCACATACACTATCTTTTAAAAGTTTGGGGTCAGAAAGATGTTTTTAACAATAAAGACTTTTAAATTGTTACAAAAATGAATAAAAACAATCCTGAAAAAAAGTCATACATTTCGCTGTGCATTAGTTAAGCATGAATTAAAGGCACAATATGTAATTCACAGCTAGAGGTCGCTTATTCAAAACAAAGGAGTAGCTTGATGACGCCTTGATTTCATGGAATCATGGGAGTTGTTGTCTTCCCCTCTACAGCTGGTGGAAAAGAATCCGACGGGACTCATAGAAATCATTTTCATGGATGAGCTAATGTATTAAACATTTGCGACCCTAGACCACAAAACCAGTCATAAGTCGCTGGGGTATATTTGTGGCAATAGAAACAATACATTGTATGGGTCAAAATTATGAATTTTTCTTTTATGCCAAAAATCATTAGGATATTAAGCAAAGATCATGCGTTACTGTAGTGTGGAGCTTTCGTTATGCCGTAGACTAATGCTTCTGCCTCTTCTGCTCATGCGTATGTGGGGTAACGCAGCACTGTTTATCATATTAGATACATTTGAGTGTGTCGAAAGGTGTCGAAAGCTATTTTATAATGCTACTCTGTGCATTTGCTCGGCGACTGCTATGAGACACTTGTTGCACACTGTAGTAAGCCAGATCGGTATTAAGCATGGTGGTAATCGTGGTAAATCAAGAAAATTAGCTTTATTTAATAAGACTAACTGTGTTGAGCAATATAACAATGATTAGTTGTCTGTCGATGAATGTATCCAAACAGTTGCTCACCTGTCTAATAAAACACATCATATATTAAAGCGTCTTTGGTGTTTCCATGGTTTCTACAAAACAAAACAGGAAAACGAAGGTAACGCAGGTATGACATCATTGATAGGCGACGCACAAACACGGTCCATGTCCTGGTTAAAATAGCTTATTTCTCTGGATTTAAACACTTGGGATAATGTAAGTACACAAATCAACCAAATATATAGCATTGTTCTAGTGGTTTTGAGATATTTTAATCTATAAATCTTACATATTGTGCCTTTAAAGCATGTTAGTGCACCCATTTTGTTAAGTGTTGCCAAAATAACAAGCAGCACAACTTTTGCCAACATTGATAATAATAAGAAATGTTTCTTGAGCAGCAAATCAACATATTAGGATGATTTCTGAAGGATCATGTGACAATGAAGACTGGAGTAATGATGCTGAATATTTAGCTTTGCCATCACTGGAACAAACTACATTTATTCTCTATTTACAAATAGAACACATTATTTTAAACTGTAATAATATTTCACAATATTGTGCATTTTTTATGTTTTTACTAGGGCTGTGCGATATTGAAGAAAAATGCGATATCCTTGTTAAATAATGCGATATTCGATATGCGATACGATATTGCTTTAAGTGTGTAAAATCTATTTCTTTTCCCAACTGATATCTTTCACTTAAAGCATAACCAACTGTGTTTATATGAATACTAATCAAGAGACATTTTGTGTGTGTATTTGACAGTTCGAGTGTGTAACAAGACACAAAAAAAAGAATGGCTTGTGTGCATGTTTCGGTGTGTGTGTCAGACAGCAGACAGCGTGAGACTTCAAGGAGTGGTTTTTCGCAAGTTATTGCATTTAATAAATCTTTTTAACGTCAAGCAAGTCACATAAGTTACAGTCATGTGCTCAGTCTATTCTCTGCTATATGCGTCACCCTAAAACGTACACTTTTCACAATGTTGAAGTAGCCTATTAAAATCATTCAGATATTGCGTGCCCTTGCGATATGCATATTACGTTATGAACATTTGCGATATTTCGATATATTGCGCAGCCCTAGTTTTTACTGTATTTTTGATCGAATAAATACAGCCTTAGTGAGCATATACAGTACTTCCACATCACAGCTTGGAGTGCGGATGTTATTTTTCATTGCAAATTCACTTTACATTCACCCTTGCTCAAGTTCATGGAAGAAGTAGCGATATTCGATTTGTGAGCAAATCAAACTCTATATATTTTCACCCTTAGTAGTTCCTGATCAATAATTAAATGGATTTCTCTTGAGCAGTAGCTCCACGTCTCATCCCAGTACGCTGTGCTATTGCTTCCATCCTGTGTTATATAATTCACCAAGGCAAAGAAGCGAGGCGTCCTCTGAAGTCACAGATGTGCTGGTGTCTGGTCCTCATTCTGCGACAAATTAATCTGGCTCTTGCGGACCCTTCTCATTTCAGGTTCACTTTCTCCTATATAAGTGCTCTTTTTCTAACTGAACTAACAACCTAGAAAAAAAACTTGAATTAAACTTCAAAATGGTTTCCTCAGTTTCTCTCCATACTCTTTGAGGCCACGTTGACCCATATGTCTAACAAACGGACCAAGAAAGAGTGAAACATTGTATTAGAGCATATTAGACATTTTTGATTTTGATTTAAGTATGTATGGTTTTTAACATTTTTGATCTTATGCTCACCAAGGCTACATTTATTTGATCAAAAATATACTGTGAAATATTATTGCAATTTATAATAACTGTTTTCTATTTTAATATATTTATATTTTTCCTGTGATGGTAAAGCTGAATTTTCAGCATCATTACTCCAGTCTTCAGTAGCATGATCCTTCAGAACCTTCAGTGTTCACATATCCTTTCTCATTAATAATGTGGAAAACAGTTGTGCTACTTAATATTTTTGTGGAAACTAATACAATTATTGTTCTGGTTTCTTTGATGAATAGAAAGTTCAAATGAACAAATTTACAAAAGTGTTCCTGCTGACCTAGAAAACTAAAACTCCCAATATTTTACTCAGAATAGCTCTCTGACAGTTTTATTAGGCTATATTTATAAGCTATATATTAATTAGGCAATATAATTTATTTATCTTTATCTTTATTTATCTAGAAATTGGCTTGTTTATAAGTCTATATTTTCTGAAATGCTGTCATTTTCATAAAAAAAATGTGTTGTGAATTGAGAAGGTCAAATACTTGTTGGATGCTAAATTGGATCCAAAACAGTCAGTCATGTCAGTGAACAGTGACCATGTTTAGTACATTTACAGCCTTTATAAGAATGTAAAAACTCTTAAATGTGAACTTTTATTTTTTTTGCTTGTCAGCTCTACAGTGAATTTTCAGTCTCTGCCATTTAATTTTTTGGGACCATGCCTGTCCTTTAGACCAGAGAGGTAATGGCTGTATTGGATATCCCAACAAATGATGTGTGTTATTTTGGCACTTGGAAATAAGAGACAAGCATTGGGGTTCTGACAGGCATGAAAGTGGTATTTACATTGACTAAATTACCACTGATGCTTGCCTGGTATCCATTAGTCTAGGCTAAAATTGCTTCATTTGTCCTCTGCCATCTGGCCAATTTCTTGTTTTCCCCCTCTATTTCTGTACTACCTTTACTACATTACTGAATGGTAAGAATCTGAAAATCAAAGAGTAATTGAAACTTTTTTTAAACCCTTCAGCCTTAAGGTTTAATTTTCCCAGCTCTCAAGCACAAGTACTGCACTCTCATGGTTTCTGATTGGAAAGCAAAGGTAATTTGCAGTGTATAAATCGCAGCAACTTTTTGGAGAAATGCAACTTTTTTTTTTTACTGCGGGTGAACATAAATAAAGATATAACTTCCAAACATATATTAAAGATCAAGATAAAAAACAACATGTAATATGATGCTTGATATGTAATAATTGTCCTTGTTTTGAGTATGAATCTCATTCATGAATGAACTAGGACTAGCTTGATTAAAATTCTTGATTAAAATAATATAGATGAATGACATTTTCTGGAATCTCTTAGCAGATTTGTAGACACAAAGAAAATGTCTGTCAATCAAATGGGTTGAGTGTATGATTCTATGATTTGTTCATAACATGCATAAAAGATGCTGACTTGTCGCCACCTACTGGCGTAATAGTCTCACGTAGCTAGACCTTCAGACTGACGGCAGAAGGTCTGGACTCTTTCACAGATTTCATTGGTCACGGACCACCCAAGAGTACAATTGACTGACAATTAAAGCTACCAATCACAGTTTGTTTAGTTCCGCAAGTTTAGGGGCATGAAAATATACGTTGTGCAAGTTTACTGTAACAATGGAGCCGCGAACCTCACATACTTTTGAAAATCCAGCGTTTGTCGATCCTGGTAAGCGCTCGTCACAGTTATAAACACGACGATGTTCTTCTTCCACGAGGGAGTTTGGCGTCACGGCATTTGTTTCTAGGCAGACTGTTAAAGAACGCAACACACACATCTTGCGGACATCCTGTAGAATTCAACCAGATGAAAATCAGATGACAACTTCGAAACTCTTGAAGTGTTTCCATATAAGTGTGCCATATTAGTGATGGGAAGTTCGGTTGTTTTCCACAAATCGGTTCTTTCGGACAGTTCGTTTCAATGAACCGGTTAAAAAAAACGGTTATTTTACGTCCTCACGTAATGACGTCATTTTTATCATCCCGGCGGATGAAAATACAATAAAACACATTCATATAAAGTCATTTGTAATCATAACTTGGTAAAATAATAATTATCGTCAACATGATCTTGGATAAGTTCTTATAAGAAAACCGCTGTACTTTCGGTAGTACACGCATGCTCAGCTCATCGGTTCTCAGTATCGAACGTGTCCGAAAGAAACGGTTCGTTCCGATTCGAGAACTGTTAACTCGAGAACCGCTGTACATTCGGTAGTACACGCGCTTGCTCAGTATCAGCTGCTTGTGAGTTCTCATCAGTTCTCTCAGCACAACATGTCTCAGTTCATTGAACTGTTGGAGTTACTAGTAAAATATATTTCAGGATATTAGTTTATTTCTAGTCGGAGGGACTGTCACTCATGTCAGAAAGTGAGTAACTTTGGTAACTTGTGGAGCAGCGCTGACTCGAGACATGAACCGTTTAGAACGATTCAGTCCGATTTGGTGAACTGGTTCGACCGGTTCACTAAAAAGAACCGGTTCAAATGAACGATTCGTTCACGAACCGGACATCACTATCCCATATGCATCTGAGGCTGAGACCACTGGCATAATGACGTAACCTACAGAAAGAGTCACTGAACGAATCTGTAAACTGAGCCACTGAGATCAATCAAAATCCCCATCACTACACCCGATTTAAAGTGTGCTGTTGTGCTGCATGCCACTTGCTGTGGGCTTAATTTCTAATTCCACTAAACCGATGTTATGGACTGGACAGCTCAAAATGCATCTGGAACTATTTTTCTAACTTTAAATGTCAACAAGTATTTGTATTAGTTCATAAATGCAAAATGCCACATTCAATCAATAAAGTCTTGTCATAACTCTGTTTAACAGGGAGCTTGTATTTGGACACATTCAGATAAATATTTTTAGTTTCTGTACCTCAAAAAAGACCCAAATGCTGGATAATCTATCCACCCATCCATCCTATTTGACAATGCACTATGCAAAAAATAAATGCAAATAAATCTCATCTGTTTTTATGTGTTCTCAGTATGGCCTGGGGCTCATTCACCTGTTGCATGGCCGCCTCGGTCACCACCCTCAACTCCTACACAAAGACGGTGATTGAGTTCCGGCACAAACGGAAGCTCTTTGAACAAGGCCTGCGAGAGGAGCAAACCTTCCTGGACCCGGAGGCCTTCCATTACTTTCGTGACACGTCCGTCCAGTCCATCTCCAGCTCTATAGATGTTTACCCAAGCCACGGAAGCAGCCATGGGAGCAGTCGTGGGAAAATGCGCTCCCCGCCGGCTCCAATGGACCAGGGTGACAACACAGAGTCTCTGGGAGAAGAGCAGTGCTGAGAGGACGTACGTCCGGTACTGCACAGGTGGCCTTGCTCTGACCGGATATCTCAGACTACTGATTAACTGGGATGCGAGGGGTTGAAATGTTGAGTTCCCTTTTTTGATATGCAACTTTGAGGGTGAAAATGGACATAAATAACAGTATTGTACGAGGCATACAGGTATTAAGCTGAGCCTTATTGAAGATAAATTGGTGATTGTAAATAAAATCATGTGAAAAGGGAACGTTTTTTTCCCCCCCGCCAACAGATTGCAGAGTTATGCGCGGGCAGGTGGGAAAACACAATGACTTAAAGACTGAGCAGTACATGCTGCTAAAACCGTATCAAAGCATCTGTCGGTCCCTCGCCCTGACAGCTAGACAAGCTCCTGAGTATTTACCGGTCTTACACAGTATGTGAAATGCCCTCCTCTCTTGGTGAGATCTGCTTGAATATGCCTTCATGTTACAAACAGCAGAGTAGCGTACAGTTTAAATCCTGCCTTCAATACTACTGCAACTGAACACAGGAGAAGCACAGCCAATTTCAGTTGCAAGCTACATCCACTAGGTATACAAGGTTACTGCCACTTGGATTTTGCCTGTTTCTGTCTTTTGTCGCACATTACCGGGTTGATTAGCAGCAGTCAATGACAAGATTGTAACCCCCACCCCCAAATCCTCATTTTTTTGGTAATATTTTGAACATCATATTAATGTACATACAATGAATGGAATTCTATCTATTAATGAATGTACTAAATTGTATATTTATCAATGTATGCACTATAATCCTGTCTTTTTCATTTGATAAAAGAGGTAAAAAATTGTCATCTTGTTGACTTTTTTGGGCTTGCTTAAGATACAGAAAGCAAAGTACAGTAGTTCTTTATTCTTTAGAAACCTCTACATTTATTTAATTTGGCGAGTATTTTTGAAAAAGTGTGCTAAAAGCGTTTTATAACTTTACACAAAATTAGATGTTTAGTTTTGTGTTATATATATATATATATAAAACATACACACTTCTTGTTTATATATAAAAATGCCAGTTGACAAAATGGAGGAAAAAATTATAGACGAATAAACACATTCTGGAATAGCTTAGCAGATTTGCAGAAAGAAAGGATAAACAAGAAATACTTGTTTCGGTCATTATCGAATCATTGGAGTGTATGATTGTATGACTCGTTCATAATGCTCTTATAGGGAATATTATTGCTCCTTCACATCTGGAGCTCAGTCTGTGAATACAGTCTTTCTCAGTGAATCGTTTTCTGTGAATTCTGGATTTATGCTATTCAAGCTACTGAATTACATAGTATTTACTAGAAGCCATAAAACTACATGCTGTAGCAATTGCTAGCATGGTTTAGAACCAGCCTTCAGCAGAAGCACTAGATCAAACAGCCAGTCAAATTAAAAGGAACTGATCTTGCAGTGTGAAGCAAACAGATGAGGCTTATTGCAACACTCTTGCTCATGTAATTGTGTGAAGTTAGACAGTCAGAGAGTGAGCATGCTTCCATTCATTTGTGTTAAGGAGAGTGGATGTCCATTTTCTCATCTTCATACATTATCAAAACATCTGATCAGCTGCAAGCCTATTTTTTTGTTTTATTGGACATTAAGGTAATTACTGTGTCTGTGAGTGCATACGTATGCTGCTACACAGCAAGCAAAAACCAGTCAAATGACATGGAATATGGCATAATAAGTATTTAAGATGCAGCAACCAAAGAACCGGTTCATAAGTGTTCAATGGGGAATTGGACTACACTCGTTAAGCTGTAGATTTATGATTTGTTAAGAAGAACCGGCTCAAAAGAGCCATTCAGTAATCGGACTGTAGATTCAGCGGTGTTGCAGTTTATTAAAGGGATAGTTCACCAAAAAATGAAAATTATCCAATAATGTACTCGCCCTCAAGATATCCTAGGTGTATATAACATTCTTCTTTCAGACGAATACAATCGGAGTTATATTAAAAAATGTCCTGGCTCTTCCAAGCTTTATAAAGGCAGCCCAAAATTTGAAGACCAAAAAAAGTGCAACCATCCATTATAAAAGTAATCCATACGGCTCCGGGGGTTAATAAAGGCCTTCTGAAGCGAATCTACAGGTTTTTCAGAAAGCTCCATCTGAGGATTTTAATACGGTAGCCCGTTTGCATCAATGGAAGAATGCATGTGCAAAAGCCGATTACGGAACTAAACAGGGAGAATGTTGGATGAAGTTAGTGGTGCAGAAATTACACATACACTCCTGTACCTAAAGAATGTGCTTGAGCATTCTTCATGAAATTTAGTTCACACTTCCGAAGTCTTTACAGATGGTGCAACATATTGTGCCAATGTGCAGTCAAACTGTGAGTTTGTATTAGTAACAGTACAGTACTGACTTATGGAGTCTAGCTTTTGCTGTGATTTCTATTATAATCTCTTCTAGAATTCCCCTTTTTTTCACTGATGTTCACTGAAGAGCACTTAGTGCATGCTCTCTATAATCAATACATATTTAAGACACAAGTAGCGCTCTGCTGGTCAATGGTGCTCATAAGCACATACATCAGTTAAGTGCTTTCTCTAGTGGGTCAAATCTACAGGGAATAATATGTAGCGTATTTTTCCAAGCTGGGTCACTGAAGATGTGCTGCATAGTGACAAACATCTGCTGACATCCATTCATCCTCTTATTCATTCCTCATCCATCATCCTTTGTTTTCTTCAGGGTTTGCCCACCTGCCATTTGCCCCAAGTATACAGTAGGATGCCTCAGATCCGCTTTTACTGATTATTTTACATAATATTACCCCTTAACTAGACCACTGACCTGTGGACGACCCTTGAACTATTGGACATAGATTATCAGCACCTTAAGTGAAAAGCAATTATGTCTATCTCCATATGGCACAAGGGATTGACAGAAGACCGACCACAGAGTCATTTGAATTAACACTACATTGCTCTGCCATTGACAGTCGATGGTTCAGTGATGGAAAAGAGCCTCCTTTCACATTCAGTTTTACAAAGCACACAATACAAAGCCACTTTCATTATGTCTTACAGGAAGGGTCATGCGGTACAAGCTCAATTTCAGCCCTGAGATCAAACACAATGAGCTGGCATTTGGGGTAAGAGATAGCTTAGAGGGAGAGGAGAAATTCATCACAGTTTGGTGATAAATCAAGGAGAAGCCATTACTAATTAAAGTGCATCAGCAGCGTGTCTCTCGCCTCGTGGCATCGCTTACAATATTATAACTTTCGGTTCTGCAAATGATCTGCAAAACAAAGAAACTCGTTTGTAAGGCGAGAATGAATCCTAACGGTCTAAAATTGCCTTTCTTATATCCACATACAAGATGACAGACAGCAATTGTTTTTTCAGAGCATATATTTGCCATTTACATAATGTTTAGTCATGGAAGGTAATGAAATGCAGCTGAGGAAGTTTATGAGGTGCACCTGCTGGGCCGTTTCGAGATGGGAGCTGGATGGGTCATTTGTTTAATCTTCATTAGATGGCCAGCCGCCATGATACAACTACGTCTGAAGTTATGACTGGCCTGAGATCTAGCTTTATTCTTGTTTCCAGATGAGAGGAATCTCTCTTACTTCCTGCCCCTGATGTTGCTCAAATAACAGTAATTAAGACATGTAAATTATAATAAATTATGTTCCTCTCAGTGGGCGAAATGGAGGTTGAAAATAAGCGCAAAATAAGCAGCGTGCTGCACACGAAACCAGAGAGACTAGCTGCAGTGTAATGACATTCATTTCCCATGACATGGCATGAATCATTATCAGATTGAATAAATGAAACATCTTCTAATTGCAGGGTGGTTATGCAAATACCAAGAGAGGGATAGATTTCTTAAAAAATGGAAATTTTGTCCTTATTAACCTTCGTTTCGTTGGCAGTTTCTGTAAGTAAACAAAAAGGAGACATTTTGAAGAAACTTTATCCATTCCTTCAAGTGAACGTACATAATGACCACAGGATTTCTAAAGTAATTGCACTTTATTTACTGTGTCCCTGTTACAGTGTAATTATACATTTAAGTGTTGAGGAATATTACTTAAAGGGTTAGTTCACCCAAAAATGAAAATCAGACCATGATTTACTCCCCCTCAAGCCATCCTAGGTGTAGCATTCTTCTTTCAGACGAACACAATCAGAGTCATATTAAAAATGTCCTGGCTTTATAATGGCAGTGAATGTTGCTCTGTTTTTGAAGTCCATAAAAGTGCATCTATCCATCATATAACTGCTCCACACGGCTCTGGCGGGTTAATAAAGGTCTCCTGTAGCGAAGTGGTGCGTTTATGTAAGGAAAATAACCATATTTAAAACTCTATAAAGTAAAAATTCTAAAGTCTGGCGGACCGTCTTCTGTATTCAATTTATGGGAAAAGTGTAACGCCTCTTACAGTTCAAAATGCTTACGCTACGTCTGACGGGCGTAACTGGTGTGCAATGTTATCAGACGTAGCATTTTGAACTGCAAGAGGCGCGGGCGCTACACTTTTTCTGTAATATGAATACAGAAGACGGTCCGGCGGAAGTTAAAACGTTTTTTTTTTTAAATATGGATATTTTCCTTGCGCAAATGCATCGCTTTTTAACATGCCTTACCCTTGTCTCAGGCTTTCAACCTTAAAGGAACACATTGACTTTTTGTGACTTTATCTTATTCACCGTATCCCCCAGAGATAGATAAGTCCATACATACCATTCTCTTCTCCGTGCGTGCCATAACTGTCTGACGCACCCACCACTAGCCTAGCTTAGCACAAAGACTGGAGGTAAACGGCTCCAGCTAGCTAACTGCTCAATAAGTGACAAAATAACGGCAACATTTTCCTATTTACATGTTGTGATGTGTATAGTAACATCGTGTACTAAGACCGACGGAAAATTAAAAGTTGTGATTTTCTAGACCGATATGGCTAGGAACTATTCTCTCATTCCTGCATAATAATCAAGGAACTTTGCTGCCGTACCATGGGTGCAGCAGCGCAATGATATTACCAAGGGGGTAGCCCAGCCCCCGGGAAGCGTACCACCCATAGGCGCGGCCATTGCTAACCAAGCCATCACCTGTTGTTAGCATCCCATTGACTCCCATTCATTTTGGCCTCACTTTGACAGTGAATGTCTTTACATCTGAGGCGTTTAAAGACTTCATTCGTCCATTGTTTATTTCTAAACAAACACAACAATGTATAAAAGGCTCCATTACCTTGTATCTTACACTATCGCCCCGTTGAAGCTGTTTTTGTCAAATATAGGCTAACGATTGCGTCTTAACCACGCGACTGTGTCGCGCTGTTGAGCAAATTACTGTATAGACCCGAGGAGAAGCTCATAGGCAATCTTTTACTGTCTATGAGGCAATCAGGGGGACGTGGAGGCATAAACGCAGATAGAGATGTTGCAGATCCTGCTTCATTCATCAAAAGTTGCTCCTGCTCACCCTCTCTGTCTCTGCAAGATTCGGTGATTCAGATTTTACGTTGCACAACTACTAGAAGACTTGCCACTGTCAGACTGATCACGTCACATCTACGTCGTCAAGCTCAGTCTGAGGCTGCGCAGTACGCTCAGCCATCAGGAAGTGAGTGCTCCTGGTGTGACTTCAATTATCTTTATAGTCTATGGGGTCGCTGTGTCCATTTCTTTTACTGTCTATGGATATTACGCAGTGCCTGAAAATAGTCCCAGCACGCTCCCTGTGCAAACAAGTTGTCACGTTGGTTTTGTTGACGGAAGTTAGCCCAATAAGTCGATGTGTTCCTTTAGAAATTAACAATTTAATGAGCGATTTTCTGAGCAATTTGCTACTGTCTTTTATAGAATAATAGTGTTTTTAATAAAGTTAATACATTTTTTATAAAGATAATATAAGAAAGTGTTTTATCAAGTTTGATATTTGTATTTTATTTTTAATGAGTGTACCAAGAAGACAACAGTGACAGTGAAAAAAGCCAGCAGGGTTCTTGTTATACGCTGTTGGACAATAAATACATTTTCTAAAAGTCCACAGGGCCAAAAGTGCTCGCAGTTAAAGAAACACCCATGTATTTTTATTTTTTTATCTCATAAGACTCTCTGTAATTTGATGTAAGACTGTTCTCTCCATCATCATGGGATTTCAGTTGGTCTCTCAGATTCTGACATATGTTCCAGACAGAGAATAATCAAAGGTCTTATCAGTGCTTGATGGATGTTTAAATCAAACAACTCCATCTGTAGGACAGGAATCGGCCTTGGAATGGAAACTTGCTCTCTCTTCTCTTGCTATCTCTCTCTCACTATATTTTCTTTTTCTAACAATAACTGACTTTCAAAAATGTAACTGCCACAGAAATTACGGCAACCCTTCTGATTCAATATTCATTTAAATGACTGACTTTGAGGGGGAAAAAAGTACATTAAAAATGCTGTAGGTCACCTTGCATTGACCAGTCTGAATTTTAATGTCCTTTAAGTGGGTGTGATTTGTTCCACAGTGTCGCTTGCACATGTGATGTATTTGGTTTAGTGGGGTGATGGCTGGTGAGGTACAGTGTGGGCGGACATGTGGGGACGTGGGCTTTGCACTGCATCACTGACCACTTCTTAATGGATACAGGAGATTTATGCAAGCAGTCACAAAGAATGAGGCTGTATCCCTCTCACATAGCTCAGCTTCAGAGTGGCCCGTCTGAAAACCTGCATATATTTTATCCCTGCCAGTTTTATAGTTGTGCAAGTCTGGAGGATATTAACTGAACTGCAGACGCTTTCTGAAACACAATAGAGCCGCCCGCTTCTGAATCTTACGGCATTTTCCAAAACATTCATTAGTTTCTTACCCTCGATCTACAATGTTGAATAATGTATGAGGGCATTATGACATCATCTACCACTCTTCACATTTAATTACTTCTGTTAAGGGGGAATATGCCAATTCAAAGGATTGTTCATTCTTCTGTTCAGTCATGCATGCCCTATTAGGCATCATTAATAAACTGTGTGGTTTGGTGAAGATACATAGCCTACAAAACATTTTAGCTAGTAAAAAAAAGTCAGCGCTTTCAGAGTTCCAAACAGCGACTAAAATTACAACAATAGGCCTTTGTGGCAATAATGTCAAGTCTATATTCAGTCAAAAAAACTATATGCAGTTTCGTCTAACCCGATCTCATGATAAAGCTTATGAGGTGGTGATTTCATTTAAATTATGATTACAATGCATGATTTTTAGAAATCATAAACAACACCCCTAAACATAACAGTCACTTGAGTGTAGGAAGATCATACATAAAAGTACAAATGATATTGTACGAATTCATTCAAATTGTGTTGGTTTTGTCAGATATTATGAGCATTTCCTGCCCACAACATTCAATTTGTGAACAAACATTATGAACTGGTTCTTATGAAGTGCCCGTCACTAATTGGTTTGAATGCGACTCACTCAGTCAGTTGATAGTTCAGAAGTGAGTTTACAACTGATTCCCTCACTGAACCGACAGACATTTATTTTGGTTATGTTCGACTCATATTTATATATATAGCTTAGTTCCGTGTAATTACGTTTAATTACTTTATTTAATGTGAACATGCATATTCACAACATAGCTGTATACATTATGTAATTAATTGTAAAATATTTTTGTTCAACAATAAGTTAATAATTGTTTCAAAAATAAATAAATTGTTGTGTAATAACAGGTTTCATTCTAAAACATGAATAATAATCATGTGGTGACAATTAATGAATATTCAAATGGGCTTAACTGTTTTGCTGAAAGCAGAAATCAGTAAAGGTACTAGCTTGAGTGGGACTGATTTGAAGAAGAAAGAGATCTTTCTTCATTCTACTGAAATGCATTCATGACATGACGAAAGATGTTAAAAGCAACTGGGTTATATGTTCACTTTAAGACTCAAATACTGCAAGATTGATTTATCTGAAAACCTTCACATAGCATTCGAGGGCACAGCAAATGTAAAGAAATCTAATTATTCTACAATATATGGAAGAGGAGACATCTGGTACTATTGTACCAAAAGCATTTCATTGCTTTTCAAAAATCTATGTATATTCATATCGTGGGTGAAAAAAAATAATAATGCTATAAAAACCTCCATTTAGTGGAGAAAATTGGTGCTTTGTAAAAACGAGAGTGCAGAAGCATTTGCAATGATACACACTAATGTCTATCTTTAGAAGCTTGCAATCAATAGCTTTATTCGCATGAATTAAACCCCCTCATAAAAAATGTGTCTTGTCACGTTGTGTTATTAATTTTGTCTCTGTCTTCTAAATTGGAACTGATGACACCCCAGCCCATTTGTCATTTGTTAACGGTGGTCTCTGTGACACCACACTGACTGGAATTCTCTGTCAATTAGATCAATGGATTGATTAATCCTGAAGAGCTACAGATGGTTCAGGTGCTTGTGTCCAAATTCTGACTAACTAGAATGGACAAGCCTTGATAGTGTTTCCTGTCTTTCACTGCCACTGTTTTTCCATCTTGCTGGGTGTGATATTTCTTTATATAACAGTTCTATAAACAAAACGTTAATATTAAGTAACGTACATTGATTTTAGACACAATATAATAAGAGAAAATTAGAGAAAAATAGTTCCAAACGAAGCAACGACATAATTAAATGCCTCAGAACAACCGGGGTGATGGGTATTTCTGCTTTTTTTGTAAATGCCACCTACTGTCAGAGAGTGGATTTGCATTTTTATTCAGCCGTTCTTCTATTTTCTCATTTTTTATGCATTGGTCTGAACAGCATATGTGAAAATATGTGAATCTTCGTGCCGAACATCGTGTTTAAGGCAGAGGTGTGCACTGGTGTTCTGGAATGAGGAGGTAAAGTCCTCACCGTTTTTTTTTTCATGTCCCAGTTACATTTAATGTTGCAACATTTCCCTGGTTAAAGGGATAGTTCACCCAAAAAAATTAAAATTATCTCATAATTTACTCACCCTCAAGCCATCCTAGGAGTATATGACATTCTTCTTTCAGACGAAAACAATCTGAGTCATATTAAAAATTGTCCTGGCTCTTCATTATAATTGCAGTGAATGCAGCCCCAAAAAAGTGCATCCATCCATTATAAAAGCCGGATATTTTACTTTATAACGTGTTAAATATGGATATTTTTCATACACAAACCCATTGATTCGCTTTTTTTTAAAGGCATTTTTAAGAAGCATTTTAAGACCAGAGGGAACTGCATCCATAACCACAGCATAATCTTTAGGAGTGACTGGAATTTTATATTTATAAAGAAATTCAGAAAAACTAGTCCTTCATGGTTATAAAGTTGGCTAACATAAACTGTATTGTTACAAAACCAATACTCAAGAAATAAAGACTTAGATTTATACAGAATATATTTATTATTTCAGATAAAACACCTGTTTGGAGAGAAGTTGAATTTATAGATTAAATTCCAAGAAAGAAGCATATGTTTGTGAAAATTGGATAGTTTTAAAGGACGTTTTGTAATGCTGTAGTCACAGAGTAAAAGTAATCAAAGACCACCAACTTGTGAGAAGACAAAGTGAGGTATAATGTTCCAGTCCAGATAGATGTTGTTTTTTAAGGAATTGCTTAATCCAGTTAACTTTAAAGGTGTGATTAAGGGTGGTAAAATCTTAAAAGAATTTTCAATTGAGTTCATAACCACCTTTTTGTCTTTGTTTTATCAATAATTGGGGGGAAATTTAGCTCCTATACATGTGATTTCATCTTTATTGGGAATATTACAAATTGACAGAAGATTACAGTTTTTGAGAGACATTAATTCACATGTATTAATATTCAGGTAAAGCCCTGAAGCTTTGGAGAATGTATGGATAAAGGTATTTCTTTTGCATCTTTTAAATAAAGAGTGGTGTCGTCTGCTTATTGACTATGATAATTTCACTACCTGCAACAGTAATACCTCTTAAAGGGCTCTGTTTAATATGATCTGCAAGAAGTTGTGAACAGAGTAAGAATAAATATGGGGAAATAGGGCATCCCTGTCTGATACCTCGACTGAGATTTAATCTAGGTGAGGTGCCATTACACAGCTTGATTGGACAATTTCCATTAGAATTTAGAGTTTTAATGGAATTTTTGGAAAACAATTTTTTAGGGCTGATTATAATGATGTTCAACAGTGTCGAATGCCTTATGGAAGTCTAAGAAAATGATGAAACTCTCATCTGGGTATAATAATCAATAAGTCTAATACCAAACGAACATAATTAGAAATATGTCTGTTATGCATGAACCGGACTGCGTGTCATCGATAACAGAATCCAAAGTTTTTTTTTAATTCTAGACGCAAATATAGAGGCTAACATTTTATAATCATTATTAAGTAGGGAAATTGGTCGACAATTATCTAAAATTAAAGTGTCTTTTTTTGGTTTGCGAATTAGGATAATTAGGCCTTGTGTCAGGGTAGGCGGGAGTTTACCATATTCAATACTTTGTAAGAAAAGATTTAAAAGAAAAGGAGTAAGTTCTTCTGAAAAGGTTTTATAAAATTCTGAAGTTAAACCATCCACACCAGGGGACTTATTAGACTTAAGCTCTGAAATGGCTTGAAGGGCTTCCTCTATACTGTACATATAAGCCTATCACAATGTTCTTTTTGGTCTTTTTTTACAGATTTCAAATTAGTAAGACTATCTATAAAACTAGAGGATTCGTTTTCATTAAACCTTGATTCATAAAGAGTCCTATAAAAGGTTGAACAGTAATCTGCAATGTCCTTTGAGTCATGTGTTAACTTACCATTGATACCCAAATGCAAAATTATCTTTGTTTTTGCATGGAATTTTTCTAGTTGAAAGAAATATTATGAACTTTGTTCACCCTTTTCTAACCATCTCTGTCTAGATCTAATGAAGGCCCCTTCTGCCTTCCTTTTATAAGTATCATCTAATTGGCTTTGAAGTGTGAATAACTCAAAATATTCGCTATCATAAAAATTGGGAGGATATTTCTGAGTTAAAGCTGTAATTTTGGAAATAATCGTCTCCTCTTCAAGTCTTTTAGCTTTAGATAATGAATTTCTAATAAATTTACTAACCTCAAATTTAAATATAATTCCAAATTAGTGCAATATTTATTACTAATCTGAGCTATATTCAAATCTTGTCCAATCAAACTGTGAATGGTCATCTTTACAAATTCATGTTCCAATAATGACGTATTGAGCTTCCAATATGAGTTATGGAAGTTAGAGCAAAAAGAGGAGTATAAAGAGATATTGATAGGCACCGCCTTATGATCTGTTAATGGAATGGGAATATTAACAGAAATATCTTCTTTCTGTAAACTGCAGGGAGTTAACCAGTAAGACATAACGGCACAAGCCTTATTATTCCATGTGATGAAATTTCTCCAAATGTCTATTACTCCAAATTTCTCCATAAAGGCCTTCAGTATGGAGTTATCATAATTTACATTGCGTGGTGACCACTGGTCATGGGAGTTTTCTAAAGTGATATTAAAATATCCTCCTATTAGATAAGTGAATTTGGGAACAATATGTAAACAGTATGTAATTCGACTCTATAAACTTTTAATTAAAACATCATTTTCAGATTTAGAATTGTGCCCCTAAAAGTTTATTATAATTACATTCACCAGATCTAGTTTAATAACTAAAATAATATAATGACCAAGGGGATCCCCCACAGAAATTAAAATGTCCCCAGAAAATGTGTTTTTTTAAATTTCAACACCAGCCTTTTCGCTCAGATCCATTTGCAAACCAAACATCATTACCCCGTTGTGCTTTCCAGTAGTTTACATCTTTTGGGAGTTGAATGAACTTCTTGAAAGAAACAAAAGTCAGACTTCTGCTGTTTTGCTAATAAAAACAAAGCCTTACGTTTAACATTTAAATTGATTGGATCGTTGGATGGTGGTTTGCTATTGCTGTGATTTCAGGTTTCAGGTTTCCATAAGACAGTTCCTTTAAAGGTCCCATGACATGAAAATGTAACTTTATGAGGTTTTTTAACATTAATATGAGTTCCCCTAGCCGGTCTATGGTCCATCAGTGGCTAGAAATTGCAATTGGTGTAAACCAAGCCCTGGGTGTCCTGCTCTGCCTTTGAGAAAATGAAAGCACAGATTGGCCAAACTGGAATCTTCCCCGTATGTCGTCATACGGGGAAAGGTTACCTTCCCTTTCTCTGCTTTCCCGCCCAGGGTATTTGGAGAAAAGGGATTCAGTTGATTTTGTACATTTAATTGAGTCGCAATGTCAGCACAGGCTTTACAAACAGACTTTTACGATATGGATTCGACAGCACCGCCAAAAACCGTAAGTAACAGTGTTCATTAATGCCTGATCTGTGATCAGTGACTTCTGATGTGTAGCTAATCATTCAAGTTCACAGACTTTCTAAATCGTTTAATACTGTTTATGCCTCAGTGAATCAAGCCAGTGACTAAACAATCAACTTCACATTGTTTCTCTTTATAGTAGCATGAAACACATCTGTTATTTAAATTGTGATTAAACTAGAGACCGATCAAAGAACACTCTCTTTGTAACCCTCGTGCACTGTTCAATTTCTGGTTACACTCGTTATGGTCCGGGTCAAATTGACCCTAATTGGATTCAATACAATTCCCCAAAAATCACACTGTGAAAAAACACATACAATCGTGTACAAATAATTAACTTTTAATATCAATACTTTTCGCACATTACAAAGAATACATATCTGAATTTATGATTTATAAAAATACTTTTAACCACTATTTTTAAGATTGGCCCTTGGGACACTTGCCTTTATACATTTAGAACAATAATATCTTAGTCTAAACCCAAAGTAATCTTGACCAACTATATAGCATTTTAAAGCTTTCAGACACTAATTTTCATATTTGGTGACTGATTTTCAAAAGAGATGACAGAGCAGTAGATAAATAGCGAAAGATTTGTCATTTCATTTGTGATGCGGTGCCAAACTATAACGCACGTTTTGACTCTTTCCATATGTTTTTTTTATATGCATTTTAGAGATTGAATTAAAATCAAATATTAACATTACAGCCCAAACCACTTCTGAATAGGATGTCTACTTCATAGATATTTTGAAAAGTATGAAAATATAACGTTCAGATCACTCAAACCATATATGGAAATCGAAGAGTCTACATGTCATCTAGTGGAAAACGTTGGTACTGCGCACAAAAAGATCTTTTTTTTTTTTTTTGGCACAGAATTTGTTCAGATATTTAGCTTTGATTTTCTTGAAGTTTTAGAGTTGAACATGTTTTGTAAAATGTATATTTTATATAAAACATAAAAATATATATATGTTATATATTTTACATGTTCATAAACTTCTATTACTTGTTTTAAACTTTGCTTCATGAAGTTGTTAATCTCAGCAAGACACTGGCACTTCAGGACTAGAGTTGAAGAGCTCTGACATACAACAAAGTGTTTTGTATTTTGTGTCTGTACAGTTGCTTTTGAATAGCTATATGGGTCAAATTGACCCACAAACAGCAAGAGTGTATAACATTTTGATATGCACATTTCACAACGTATCAGCATGTTGAAACTTTGCATGCATGTTAATGACCCTAAATGAGAAAAAGTCACAAAATTTAAAGAAAAAAAACATAAGTTAACTGATATTTCTGACAACTTAAAAATCAAAACGGGTCCATTTTTCCATTTGTGGCATACAAAAAATATTTCTGTATTGAAAAAAAAAATGGGGAAAAGCACATTTTTTTTAGCTTCATAGGTTAGTAAAAAACTAAAATAACAAAATATAACCAAGAAATGTTATTATTTTGGGTCTCTACAGTTGCCATAGAACATTAAAATATGCGGGTCAAATTGACCCGTGAACATCACGAACGTAACAGTACTTTTGTGTGTATATGTCAAAACACATCAGCGTGTTGAAACTTTGCATGCATGTTCATGACCCTAACTGAGAAAAAGTCACAAAATTTAAAGAAAAAAAACATAAGTTAACTGATATTTCTGACAACTTAAAAATCAAAACGGGTCAAATTGACCCGCTACATAACACAAGGGTTTGACTGAAGCTGTCAATCACATGTTGCGAGTATATCTGCACACTTGCCCAAACTCCTGTTACAATGAATGACGCTGTTTTCACTGCACAACGAAGCTCTTGATGTATTCATATCGATATTGTGTTTGCTGTTAGTTGTGGTGAAAGCCTTTTGTGAGAGAAATAGCTCTGCAATGACGAGATCACTGCATTCACGTGATCAACAGACTGTCTGTCTACTCAATGCTCGTCACTGCAGCCTTTCATGTGATGGGAAAATAAATAAAAATAATGCTATAATCAACACTTTCACGATTCGTTAATCTCGACAGCTGTAATAGAAGAAAAAAAAATAGTAAAAGTATTCGAGAGGGGTTCCACATGTAATACGCATTTCAAATGCAAAGATGTCAACCAATCACAAAAGTGGGCGTTTACACTGAAGTCTCACAGCAAATACGCCCCTTTAAACAGAGCATTCAAGCCAGAGGGCTAAAATCAGGATAGAAAAATGCCTTTTATTTCCAAATTATGACATTTTATTATGTAAAAATCATACTAACAATACGAGTACACCTCAGGAAACATTAAAAAAATGTAAAATAAAATTGGCTGAATGGATTCGAAAACGGTAAAACTCAACTGTTTAACTGTTCAACTGGAGTTGAAAAATGAGCCTATTTTCAAAAAAAAGTGGAGTGTTCCTTTAAATAATTTGTGCTTGAGTTGCACTTGTACATCAGATTGTATCTCATATCACATGGTGTTTACATTCTCTAAGCATTATATTCTGACATTCTCATTCATATAATTGATGCACAGAACGCAGCCTGCCAAATAAATACAGCTTTCAAAGCACCAGCTACAATGCACTAATGTATGCAGCTAATATAATGCACTCAATAGAAATCACTTTTACACAGTTCATTTGCACAGCTCCCCTTTAATGTGTTGTACAAAGGCACATTTGTCATGACTGAATATTTCCAGGAACATTTTAATTACTTGTGGGATCATTTTGCTATCATGCTCCCAGTGTAAATCATATCATACTGTGATACATACATGCATAATGTGTTTACATATACAACTCCGTGAACAATACTTTTAATTCGTCCTGAATGCTGCTTGACTAAATAAATGCATTATTACTTTTCTTTGTTCTCCCTATTCTTGAAGCTAATACGTAAACATTTTTGCAAGCAATCTGCCTAATCAAGAGTTAAATGCGCACTGTGTAAATTTGAGCGGCATCTGGTGGTGAGGTTGCGAATTGCAACTGCCCACCGCTCACCCCTCCCATTCGAAACAAACAGAGAAGCTACGGTGACCAACATAGGACAAAGATGTCGTTGTCTGAGACAGCAGAGAGTAGCTAGTGCTCTGTAGAGCAGTTTGTCCGTTTAGGGCTACTGTAGAAAAATGGCGGCGCAAAATGGCGACTTCACTGTAAGGGGACCCGCGGTGTAAGTACATAGAAATGGCTCTATAAAAACATAACTGTCATGTATAGTTTTGATTTCATGTTCATGTTTAATTTCTTTTATTTTGAAGTTTATCACTATCATGACTCCTGTTGTCGTGCGATCCTGCCATGTGCTCCCTTGTCATATGTTCTATGTTGTCATGTTCTGGTTTGATTGTGCACAAATACCTTGTTACTTTGTCTAGTATTGTTTGTGTAACCACTGTTTGGGTGAGGTTAGTTTCATGGTTTATGTTTAAGTTCATGTTTATTTCATGTCAAGCCAAGTCTTTGTTTTGCTTTTGTATCTGTTCACGTTTGGATGTAATAAACTGCACATGGGTTCTATCAGCTTGCCTGCAGTGGACTGTTACAATAACGCTTCATTATGAGGTCTTTATACATTTACATTTACATTTATGCATTTAGCAGACGCTTTTATCCAAAGCGACTTACAACTTGGGGGTACAATAAGCGATTGGTCGTGAAGAGTCGAGTGAGCGCAACAAGTGCCTGAAATACTTGGTCTCAGTGTTGCACAGGCTAGAGTAGGGCGGGAAAGAGGAGGAAAGGAGGAAAGGAAAGGTTTTTTTTTATTTTATTTTTTTTAGGAGGTTAAGTGCTCACGGAAGAGATGAGTTTTTAGTTGACTTTTGAATGTTGTCAATGAATCCGCATTTCGGATGGCGGTGGGCAGATCGTTCCACCAGCTGGGAAGATTGAATGAAAATGTTCTGGAAAGGGATTTTTTGCCTCTCTGTGAAGGTACCACAAGCCTTCGCTCCTTGGTTGAACGAAGGCTTCTGGTGGGGGTGTGGCGACGTAGAATCGAGTCAAAGTATGCAGGAGCTGAGTGCGTGGTGGCTCTATAGGCAAGCGTCAGCGACTTAAACTTGATTATACACCACTGAAAACATAGTTATGTATATTATATTGCATTTCTGTCAATGGATCCTCATATATACTACACACAGCACCTTTAACATTTCAAAACAATCCTTTCGTAAAGCACTGTGATTTTCAAAGTAACTGAAGAAGGCAGTTCACTGGTCTCCATAAAAAAGAAAAGAAAAAAGAAACACTCACATATGTGATTAGTGATAATCAAATTGTGCATATGGGGAGGTGGATTACGGCTTAATAAATAATGCGGGGTCTCCACAACGATATCAATCAATTCACATTTTGTCAATTCTCATTAGTTTCTGTTGCTCTGAGCTACAGAGGGCAGACAAACATAATGGATTTTACTCGCTGCCAGTCTGAGATTATTCTCTCACCTTTTACAGAGCTGTTTGGGAGTCTGGCATGGACTGAAGCCCCTGTGACAGGTGAAACAGCTGCCGTGCCATATTGTCCTCTATAATGATGACCTAGTTTGCCAGGTGAGGCCAGGCCCACCGCAAAACATGTCCACGTTAATTACCGTTCAATTACCTTGGCTGGAACATCAGATCCATCAGAGGAGCTTTTAACTAAACCATTGGCTTAATACAGAGACCAAGCACACTTAAAGTGATAGATAATAATCTTATTTAGATCTACTCTAATCGCACATCTTTGACCATCACACCACTGAAATGAGGGTTTGAAACACACTACCTTTCAAAAAAATATTTGGAAAGAACAAATTGGTCAGGAAGTTAATGCTGGTTCTGATAGAAAGGTGTCATAATACACAGTGCATCACAGATTGCCCATGCGGACCCCTGTCCACCACCGAAAGCACCAACAGCGGGGCATGGGAGCATCAGAACTGGACCACTGAGCAAAAATGATGAAGCCACTATGCATAGTGCATGAACTCAAACCCATGTATAATTTATGTTGTAGAAAAAACGTATCGGTTACTGATGTAACCTTCAGTCCCTGATGGAGGTAATGACACGTTAGCTGTTGTGTCCATCCTGCCACAACATTGAACTGTCACTGAAGGGGTTGAGACGCTGTCCCAGCTCCTCAGAACAAACCTGAAGTGTGTGTGCACGCCGGCCTCCTTACATGTCCGGAGGCATGGCCTGGCATGTCAGAGGTGCTTGGCCCTCCCAAGTTCGACCCCTAGTGTCTCTCATTCGACACAACGACGTCAAGGGAGCAACAAAGGGAACGTGAAAGTCTCTTAAAGTACCATTAGACCTCATTTTATGCAAAGCCGACATGAAACAGAAGTTGTAATTGTCTTTTCTTCCCTATTGCGATGTATATCCAAGTATAACGTCTTTTCGAACAAGAACAAATGTAGGGTGGGACTTGATTTCGTCCATCAGGGATTGATTGAATGGTTGTGGTTTGCTATTGCCGTGATGTCATGTGAGTGACAGGTTGTCCCGCCCTCACACCAGTAAACACTTAATCAGAGGAGAGAAGAGATCTCACTGCAATAAATCTAATATTTTCATAACTATTTTTCAGCTATCTCAGTTCCCATATGCCCTAAGAGGCAGCTAATGTCATAATGATGATAGACGGTTGAGCAACAGCTGGGCAGTGTAATGAATATGCTCAATATCCAGCAGGAAGAGCACTCCTGTGGGTTCATTTTATGTTTTATTTTTTTTTACTGTCATTAACCATATGCCACTTGTTTCATGGTGTATTCTTTTTCCCTCCATTAGGTTTGATATTCATATATAGAATCACAACGTTTTTTGATATATTGGTGTGGACACTCGTTGTTTAGACCACACAGTAAGAGATGTATAAAACACAAGTTGTATTTGGCAATAACAAACTTTTTATACCCATGAATGCCCAATTACACCAGCTGATTTTTGTGGTAAACACGTATACATTTAAGGTCACAATAATTTTTCATTTCTTCGGAATATGGATCATGGTTTACTGAGCATTGTATTGGAGATGATAGTACAAACATCTCTTTGAAGAGCCTCTTGTTTGATGCTGCATTCTCACAAGGGATTCTGTCACAAGCTGACACCAGAACATCCATTGATCCATGTTCCACACAAGCCATCCATTCCAAAGAAGACTCCCAAAAGGATTCCAGGCTCAGAGCTGTATATACTTTAAGACAGTTTATATAAACAACAAATCACGATTTCTTCTTTCACTATTCTGCCCCCTAGAGGAACCATAGCATCCTGTTGGGAGTACTGTCTGGAATGGATCTGTTACTCTTTTGCATTTTGGTAAAGACTTGTTGGAGTGAAGCTAGAATACTGGCATACAGGGGAATGACACACACACACACACACACACACACACACACACACAAACATATATATATTATATATATATTATCAACATCCCAATGAAAACTGCAGATTGATGAACATGTGCAACAATTCATTGAAAACACTTTGCTTCTGCTGCCATCTACTGTTCAGATTAATAAAGGATTTTGAGTGCATTTAAAAACATTACGTCATATCATCTGTAAAGCACTTAGGGCAGGGTTTACTATGACTTAAATAAAAAATCTAAATAAAAAAATCTGACATTTTATCTAAAGTCTGTAGTATTTCTTAAAGCTACAAAATGAAATAAAGTAACATTTTCAAAATGTCACTATAACAGTCAATTATGTACTATCATGACATTTCTGGAAGGTAAATGAGCAATGAGTAGAATGTAAATAATATAGTACATCGTTCCATGATAGATATATTCCAAAGTAAAATGGCATTACTATCTGACACCCTTACAATTCCATGGTACAGAACTTTGCAGAACTATCCACAGTGTAAACAGAGCTTGTAAGTAACAAGTATTTACATCTACTTCAGTCTATTCAATAAAAAGAGAAAGGCATGAGCTCTCTGACTTACTGTGGTGTTTGAGACACTGCAGAGTATTAGATCAATGTTAGAGATATGAGTATCTTGCATCTATGGCCCTTGATGTAGTACCACTAAAACAACCACAAGGAGGACTCAGATAGCCATAAACATTTCTCTGTTTGTTCCTCGACATGAGTGGGTTGCAAAATATAAATCTAGAAGATGAGAGAAATTATTAATGTAGTTCCTCCTCCTCCTCCAGTACACACATTTTACTTCAGTCATCTCAATAGTTCATAAAGTGCTTTTCTTTGACAAATATAATTATTTATCACTGATGTTTTGTCTTTTTATGATGCTTTTAACATTTTGTATTAAATTAAATCATAACAACACACTTGATCTGATGGGCTTCAATTTGTACTGTGAACTGCTTTGTCACAAAGTTAGAGCGCCAGTTTGGGTTAGTGATAAAACTCCAGAACGAACAGCTCTAATGAGCTTTTTAATGATTCAAAATCATACAACACGAGTATCATTTACATCAGGGGCAATTTCATGAACCCATGTTTTACAGTTGTCCAGAAGTGATAGCTAACATGTTTTTTTGTTTTTTAGCATGGACCCTTTTCACATTTCCAGGGTTCTCAGAAGCAAAAGTCATCATAGTTGGGTAAACTAGAGGTGAAACTTCCAGTGGTGAATGGGAGACAACAACAGCAAATATAATTTTTATATTTCCATTTGATCCAATAGCAAAAGAAAAAGTCCATGATAGCATTACCACAACTTTCCAAAAGAGGGGGAAAATATTGAGAGTGATTACAGCAGCCAGAAGAGAGAATGATTTCAAATTTCCCATCATTTCCTCAGCCGTTGTATTAGAATAAAGCAATAAGCCCCGTGAAGCTGTGGTTTACAGTGAATTTAGAACAGCTAAGGGGCGTTGTTAAAAACCCCTTAGCTGTTCTAAATTCACTATAAACCACGGCTTCACAGGGAATCTTGCTTTTATGAAACTGTAACCATACAATACCTATTAAAGGCAAAATATATGCATTATATGCTACTTTTTAAAAGTTAAATCATTAGGCTACATGCCATCTTTCCACTACAAATAGGTAGTAGACAGTGGCAGTAATTGGTAACAATGTTTTTAGGTGTAATGCCTTAACTGATGTCACTCAAATAAAAACAGACTGGAACTGTTCTCATGGGCTTTGTTATTTATTATTTAACACAATATATGATATCTCTCAGCAAAGTAGGCCTACTCATAGCTTAAACCAGACCGGTTCGCGACAAGGTGAATGATGCAACATAACGCCAGGGTCACTCATATACTTCATTACATAAATAACAGTTACTTTTGCTGAAATACATAATATATGGGACCGCAGCAACACAGAGGCGCAGTTATACTGTATGTAATGAGGTCACAGGTGTATGTTTGTAGAGTAATTTTCAATGGCTTCAAACACGGCTCAAACAAACAGAATCAAGGATGGGAACTGTCCGTTTTTAACACTCACGCAGCAGTGTTCAAGCAAAACCACTTGAAGGCAAGCCTGCAACTTTAGCCCAAAAAAGTGCAACGCCTGCGGTGCACATGAAAGTAGACAAGAGGCTGTTTTTTTGGATGTCATTAAAAAATAAACCACTTTTATGAGGAAATAGCTTAGGCCTACTTAATTAATCGACAGCCCATCGGCTAATCTACAACATATTTGCTCTTTAACATTTATTTTGGATTTATCTATTTTTAGAGTTTACACTGAAAAAATTTTGTTTTACAAGAGAAATCACGGACAATTGCGCGACAGTGAAACTGAAAATAAGCTAAGTCTTAGATGCTCAAAAACACAACCATCTTCATTAAAACTAATGAGACAAGGCTCTTACCAGTGTTTAGGTCGCTCGTTCTCATAATGCGGAGATTTTGAAATGAGCTGATGAATAAAATGCTCATATCGGTTGCTTTTGTTGACATGAACTCCGTTAAATGTGCATATAGCAGGGGAATTGAAGATCGGATTTATATTCATTTCGTGGAGAGGTGTAAGGTAAGACAACCAGCATGTTTTTTTTTATTTATTTTTTTAGATTGTGTAGGCTAGCGTTTCGTTTGCACGTGCCGTTGCAATCTGCCTGCCTCATCTTGTCAAAAATGCCTCTTTACTGTGATGGTGGTGATAGTAGGCTAAACGTTTAAATGATGCTTTAAGTGTTTTATATGGATTTTATAAGCAAGACAAGTCAAGTGTTGATTTCAGAGGCTAAAGCTTTGGGTTAACTCACTGTCGGCCGCTGGCCGCTTGCTCGTCACTTTAAAAAGCAAAAACTTTAATTTAACAAACAAAAAAATGCTTCAAACATTTTTCTAAATTAACTTAATAAAGAAATGAAACGAAATATAGCCTAACTACTTTGACAAGTGTTGATTTGAGAGGCTAAAGCGTTGGGTTAACTCATTGTCGGCCGCTGGCCGCTTGGTCGTCACTTTAACTTAAAACAAAAACTTTAATTTGACAAACAAAAAAATATATATTTTTTTAATTAACTAAATTAACTTAATAAAGAAACTAAATGAATTAACTAAATTAACTTAATAAAGAAACAAAACGAAATATAACTACTTTGACATTAAAAACAAAACTGAACTATTTTAATGGCTGCAACTAATGTGTAATAGGGAGGATAAAAAAAAAAAACATGGGCTCCAGTCGGCCTCGGGCTGATAATTTTGATGAGCTGTCAGACACGGGCCGGGCTAGGGCCTCAGCGTCTCGGGCCAGGGCCGGGCTAGGGCCTAGTTTTGAGGCCCATGCAGGGCTAGTAGTTTTGTCTCTTCTAGAGTGTTTTTACTAGAGACTGATGCTGGAGTTTCAGTTGGGTATGTCACCTCTGGCTGTTCACTATGTGAATTTGGGTTCATCTACCATCCCTGTGTTGTCAGCCTCCTTTTAATGTGAGAGTCGTTCGATCAAAGCTCGCCCTCTTTCTCTGTCTGGGAGACATGCATAGCAGCTTCGACCAGGTAGCTAGCCAGTTTTTGTGTGAATTGGTGTGATATGCTTCCCAAGGACTTTGGTTTTGTGAAGACTTGTTACCAGCTAGTAGGCTCTATGAAGCCTCCCTGAGGACGAGTCTCCATCAGAGATGGGTATTTATTTGTCAGCCAGTGGTCTAACTGTCAGGGGTTCCTAGCAGTCAGTTGTAACTTGCTACCAGGTGGTAGGCCTCACCAGGCCTCCCTGGAGGCGAGTTTCAGAGTTGGATACTCGGGTAGCTAGCATGACTTGCTATCAAGTAGTAGGCCTCACCAGGACTCCTTGAAGGCAAGTGCCGATGTGTGGCATCTGGACGGCTAGTCTGACTGGTTATAAGGTGGTATGCCTCACCAGGCCTCATTGAAGGCGAGCCCCCAGGGTCTTTTGGTCACCTTGACAATTTTCATAAATTGCTATCAGTTAGTAGGCCTCACTAGGCCTCTCTGGAGGGGTGCTCTGGGTCTCAGTCACTTTGACAGTTAGCATATGTTGCTATCAGGTAGTAGGCCTCACCAGGCCTCCCTAGAAGGTTTGCTATCAGATAGAAGGCCTCGCTAGGCCTCTTTGAAGGTGAGTTCCCGAGTTGGGGTGCTCGGGCAGCTAGCATGACTTGCTATCGGGTGGTAGGCCTCACCAGGCCTCCCTGAAGGCAAGTACCGATGTATGGCATCTGGACAACTAGCCTGGCTGGCTATCAGGTTATAGGCCTCATCAGGCCTTCCTGAGGGTGAACTCAGCTGCTTGGGGGGTTAGCATACATTGCTGGCAGGAAGTAGGCCTCACCAGGCCTCCCTGAAGACTTGTTTTTAGGTGGTAGGCCTCACTAGGCCTCCATGAAGGCGAGTTTGGATGCTCTGGCAGCCGGCATGAATTGCTATCAGGTGGTAGGCCTCTCTAGGCCTCCTGAAAAACTTGCTATCAGGTAGTAGGCCTCTCTTGGCCTTCTTGAAGGCGAAGTACCCAAGATTAGGCACTTTCTATTACCAGTTCTTTGCAGAATAGAACCTATGGTAGTTTAGCCTACAGCTGGGGGTTACCCACCAGGCAGGCTCAGGTGCTCCCCTCACTGAGGGTCGTTTATGAGCACACAGCCGCCTGAGTCTGATCAGACAGTCGCAGGCCTCTCGTGAGTCCTTCCTGTTAGATCAATCCGTAGGCCTGTCCGGCCTCCTTAGTGCTTTTAATATAGGTGCTTTGTAGATCCTTGAATGAGCAGTTAGTCTCCCCTCACTAGCAAGGGTTGTACAGCGCTACGCTGAGTATTGTTCTCTGAGATACCCGTCTCTGAGATTCGGTCTGAGAAGGACTGCCAGTTTTTCAGTTCCTCAGTCTGGATGCCTCACTGAGGCAGTGTCCGGAGGCTCTGTTTTCCTGAACAGACAGGTTTGGCCCAACCAAAGTGTCGAAGATAAAGGGCACCAGGTCAGGCCTCCCTGGTGCCATTCGGGTGAATACGTTCCCCGGGTAATGATTTGGCTGGGGTTCCTTCGGGTCCCCTAGCCACATTCCCTGAAAGGGACCCCTTCTGTTGAAGTGGTTGGTCCCAGGCCTTTGAGCAGTAGGACCTCATGTGAAGAGCATAAAGATTCCTCTTGAGGCTTATAGCTTGGGCTATGACCATAGGGAATGCTGTCACTGACAGCACAGTGTGACCTGAGGGGGAGTGGCTCAGGCATTTCATGTGAACTTGCTTGTTCTGACAGTTCCCCTCAGCATGGCGGCGTGGGTATATCGTTCCCAAAGCGTCGTTACGACGCAGTGCGAGTTCCTTTCGAAAGGGAACACTCTCAGGTTACATATGTAACCTATGTTCCTTGCGAACATGGAACGAGACACTGCGTCTTTTTGCCATGCCTCGGGGCCTGCCTGCCAAACAGTCCCTTCAGACGATAAGGTGTATGTATGTTTGCAAGGCGCCCTTATATACTTCCGGGTCGCACGTTGATGACATCATAGGCTGTCGCCGGTCAATAGGATTACCGTGATTTGATAGTGATTTCAGACACCTGTCACGCTGTGACGTTATATCCCAAAGCGTCGTTACAACGCAGTGTCTTGTCCCCTATTCTCAGGGAACATAGGTAACATATGTAACCTAAAGGCCTGTTCACACCGGGGCGATTTTCGCGCGCGTTTATCGCCGACGTTTAACGCCTTGTGACTAAACAAAGGGCACTAATGTGAGTGTGCACACCGACGCGCAAAACGGCAGGCGTAAAAGCGTCATTTAAAAAAAAAAAAAGCCTCGGGTTCGTTTTTTTATTTTGACGCGGCGCATTAAAAACTGGCCGACCAATGAGATCAGCGCTTTTGTTCACATGCCTGGAGCTGCTCAAGTGACAGTAAAACACGACTTGGTGGCGCTCAAGCACAAAACGGTCTTGCCGAGCACACATTCATACGATGAAGAAGTAGTAAGTAGACAAAGAAGAAGATGAGCTGCTAATGCTGCTTGCCAGTTAGCAAAAAGTGTGTGAATGGTCTTGGCCATAGACATAATATGTCTATGGTTTTGGCAAGCCAGTAAATACGTCTCTCTTCTTCTTCTGTGTGACAAGCGAGTGTCAGAAGCGTAAAGTGCCGCAGCACCACCTTGTGTACCGGGAGCGCCAGCTATTGAATGTGCACGTTCACTTGGCGCATCGCCAGTGAAAATCGCTTGGGTGTGAACACTCAAGACGCGCCGAAAAACGTCACGAAAAACGCTGGCGATAAGCGCGCGCGATATTCGTCCCGGTGTGTACAGGCCTTAAGAGTGTTTTACATGGCAGACTTCTTTACACGTATATATGATAATACTGACATATTCACTCGCTTACATTTTACGAGAGAAAACATTATGTGAATAGATTACTATGATTACGGTTAACACCAACCTTTCCAAAACAGTGTGCATCTGTCCCATATCGGTCCATGTTGTACATAATCAGTAAATGTAATTTTTGTTTCAGTATTCATTTATTGATCCTTATTTCGTTTCATATAGCCTACAGTTTCCTGAATGTTATTTATATATAAAATAATTTATGTTATTCATAAGTATCGTATTTAATGGGAACTTATTTTTATCATTAGTTACGTGAGGTAAAAGTAGTTAAAATGAAGAATAAACTGAAATTCACGGCATTTCAACAGTTTACTACGATAATATAATTTCCTCTTTGCTTTCCCCCGCCTGTTCTGGCATCCTGGCACACAGCAGCTGTCCACCATGTTTAAACAGGCTGGTTTTAAAATAATTTTTCGACCACTATAGATACCCATGCAACAGCCGTTCTATCACTCCCTTGATTGCCTGCCAAAATGGCGGAGTTTTGATTACGTGACGTCACGTTTGATTACGTTTGGAGGTCTGTAGCTAACTTTTCAAAAAGTTGCCGACTTCTGCGCACTGTGTGACTTAGCATGATTTTACATGGCATACCACTTCGTGGCTGAGTTGATGTTGTTCCCAATTGCTTCCACTTTGTTATAATACCACTAACAGTTGACTGTGGAATATTTAGTAGTGAGGGAAAATCACGAATTAACTTATTGCACAGGTGGCAACCTATCACGGTACCACTCTTGAATTCACTGAGCTCCTGAGAGCGACCCATTCTTTCTCAAATGTTTGTAGAAGCGTCTGCATGCCTAGGTGCTTGATTTTATACACCTTTGGCCATGGAAGAGATTGGATCACCTAAATTCAATGATTTGGAGGAGTCATTGAATTTTGGCAATACTTTTGGCAATACTTTTGGCAATATAGGGTGCGTCTCAATCAGCTCTCTAGCTCAGTAGTCAGGGCACTGGTCAGGTTGTCAGCCCATTGACTGATTCTCTGATCAGTGCTCTGACTACTGAACTAGGGAGCTGATTGAGACGCATCCATAGTGTGTATCCGAGTGAAAGGGCTTCACTCGGAAATA
The DNA here is from genome assembly GCF_949357685.1 of Gobio gobio. Lineage (NCBI taxonomy): Eukaryota > Metazoa > Chordata > Actinopteri > Cypriniformes > Gobionidae > Gobio > Gobio gobio. The sequence continues at coordinate 49,929,259 of NC_137097.1, read as the reverse complement.
AAAAATATATTAAAAAAAAAATGTATCTTTGGAATTTTCAGTGTGAACACACTACTCACAGTATTTATACTACAAAATGGCATCAAATAGTACATAAGTATTCGATTTGGATGCTGCTCCTGAAAAGGCATTCTAAAATCTTTTATTAACGTCTATTAAAATTCTCTAAAAATGTATGTTTCAAAATCCACACAAAACGAGCATGACGGTAATCTGTATGACCGTAGTGGGTGAATCAAAGTCTTCTGAAGTGAAATGATAGGTGTGTGTTTGTTAGGAAAATACTAATATTTTAAACTTTTCAAACTATATAAACCACTTATTATTGAAATCATCTCATCATTTGCCAAATCTTTATTCATTACAAGTCCTATAAGCCAATACATTCTTTATGATTCCCAGCCCTAATGTAATGCTAAAGTTTGTTCAGCACTCCAGTTGTGTTCACTTCCCCCCATGGACACACACACTTGTGTAAATGCTGACGGAGCAGCTATACGGAACACACCAGAAAAATGTAGTCATTTAGTAGACAAATACTAATTCAGACACACCAATGCACGCTCTCAGCAAGTCCCAATTCTGTCCGGGTCAGCGATGATAAACAACACCCTGTGTATCAGCCATACAACACACACTAAAGGCTTTTGATAAACCATCAGGAACGTTCGCACACAAACATCCTATGTGATGTCAGTCACCATGCGGAACGATTTTGGACACCGGACAGAAAACGCATTAAATCTCTGTCATGGCAGCTGTGGAAGTAAATTGTGAGAGAGTATTAGGATTACGTTTTCCCCATTACCAAACTTGTTACCCAAGGAAGCCAAACTGCTAGATGTACAGATTGTGGGTGACAACCTTGAGCAAAACAGAAGGGAATGGAGAGGAATGACAGATTGAGAGGAGAAAAGAGGAGCACAATGCTGCATATGCTGTTTGAGGGGGCTAGACAAAGACCAGTCACTACCCCCTCCACCCCTCCTCTCAGTGCCAGCTAAAAATACTTCCTTTTCAGGCTTGCGCGTGTCTGCCTTTGATCTGCGGGCCACTCCGGGCCCTGTGCGTCAGCAATGACGTCAATCAAGCTGGAGAGGGGCTCCTGTTGTAGGTGGAGCGGCTTGTGGGTGGGCTGCTGCAGCCGGTATGAATGAACAACCGAGTGCTGAGAGATCTGCATTGTCTGTGAAGCAGGGGCCCCGGATCCCAGCCTTATTCAACCACTCATGCTTTACATCGTCTGTTAATTGCCAGCCTCTCAATCCCCTACGCAAAATGTGTTTATTTACATTGTTAACGCCGTTTTGAGGCGCTGCTTGACATTGAGTGGGTCAATGGACACGTTTGATTCCAATTCCTTCGTTCCAATATAAATGCACTTACATAAACCCCAAACTAAATATTTTCACTGCATCTCTCCCATTCTGTACCCGATCTTGCTTCCTAATCAAGCTGTCTAATAAACCTATTTGGAAAAAAATGCAATGAAAGAGTCTTTTGCCATTTAATGCTTTTGTTAGCCTATCCAGTTGAACCCACTGGATGGGGCGCTGGGTGTTGTTCATTCAAAACATCGAAGAAATAGAGACGCTCAATGCGGAGAAGATCTTGGTTACGCCAAAACCGCAAGAAGCCGCTCACACAGATTGAATTGTCTGCGCTGCTTTTCTATGTAAACATGCGCTAGACCAGGGGTGTCCAAAGTCGGTCCTGGAGGGCTACTGTCCTGCAGAGTTAAGCTCCAACTTGCCCCTAAACACCTGTCTGGAAGTTTCTAGTATGCCTAATAAGACCTTGATTAGCTGGTTCAGGTGTGTTTAATTGGGGCTGGAGCTAAAATCTGCAGGTCAGTGGCCCTCCAGGAGCAGGATTGGACACCCCTGCGCTAGACGGACAATTTTGACCGTTGCTCTCGCGTCTCTCACAAGAGAGCCATATGTTTAGAAAGCCATGTAAAGTTAAAATAAGTTTAAAAAAAACATCTCTAACATCTCTGTAAACAGTCCATGTAAATACACAGCATTCTAATAAATTGTATTACCTGAAAATTCTCAAAAAATGTATATTTCAAAAACCACACGAAACGAGCATGACGGTAATCCGTACGACCGTAGTGGAAAAATCTATGTCTTCTGAAGTGAAATGTGTGTGTATGTGTGTGTGTTTGACTTTTTAAACTATATAAACCACTTATTATTGAAATCATCTCATCATTTGCCAAATCTTTATGTCAAAACCGCAAGAAGCCGCTCACACAGAATGCATTTTCTGCGCTGCTTTTCTATGTAAACATGCGCTAGATGGACAAGCTTGACCGTTGCACTCGCGTCTCTCTATGTTTAGAAAGCCATGTGAAGTAAAAAAAAACTCTTTTTTAAAAACATGTCGAACTTTGTGAGGGTTTTTTCCATTCCACTACATCTCAGGTTTGTAAACGTAATAAGTTGTCTGTACGATCTGCGCTTAGGCACTTTGCATAAATAGGCTACATGATGCTGTTGTGTTCATAATTGTTATGCATTTAAAAAAAAAAATGGATTTATAAACGTTATGCACGTTTTTTGTTTTACAGACGATCATATTATTTCATTACTTTGAATAAACAATTGAATGTGTGTTAATATTTTGCTCATTGTGCCCTCAGGAGACAAGTCAAAAGCCTTTTCCCCATTTTTTGAGTAAAGAATTGGATTTTAGTTTTTCGGTCATTTTGACAGCCCTATTACGAATAGTGTTGGCTATGTGGCGAATAGCTTTGTTCCTCTTTTGCATTTTAGCTTCTGCTAAATGCATATGTAAATGTAATGAATTGTCATGACGGCACACACTCTGGATTAAAATATCTGAGAGTGCAGACAACCAAACAAAACTGCATCTGCATTGTTTTAACAGTTTATATTCAAAGGTTTATATATTATATATTACAGCAAACTCTAAAATTATTATTTTTTTAGTTAAATGAATGGTCTTTTTCTATCCCAGAAGAGGTCCACTCTCTTTGTTTAGATGATAGTCATGTGCTGAATTTGTTTATTTGTGCAAACTTTGTTTATGCGCTCGTTACATCAAGCAGAGTTCTTCAGAGCGATTGGAGTAGGCAATAACGGCGACGCAGTGATTCACAAGCCCTCGCGTAAAAATCTGAATGTAACTCGATAAACACAAACACACACACACTCACACATGCGGTTACTTGGCAACAACACTGTTACTAAGAGACTGATTGCAAAGGAGGCTGGTTTCTATGGCAACAGCTGTGGCTGAGTCATCCGCAGTGCAGCATGTTGCTGGACTGGCAAGCTGATCAGTCTCTGGTGTCATGGTGAAAGTACAGGGCCCTGAAAATCGAATTGCTGTTATGTCACAAAGAGTGATGTGATGCAATGCAACACATTTTTATACCCCAAATCTGCTTCCTATGGGATTAAATTACACGGGACACATCATGAAAGAGGGCTGGTGCGTTAAAGTACGATCTATAAGCTAATGCTCTGCGCCCTTGCTTAAATCGCTTTATTATTCAATCATCCATGAGGTTTGCTTGAATTAAACAGGTTACACACACCCACCCTATAGTCACCGTTCCAGCTGTTATGAGGCCCGTGGCGACATCTGGATGAAAAGCGAAGCTTGAGTGGAGAGCGATCTGATTGGTTGTTGTTGACCCACAATACATAAAAAGCACACAGCTTGAAATCCTTCATGAATCATGCCATGTATCTCAAGTATGTTATACTAAATTATATTCACAAAAGCCTTCATGTTTGCAAAATAATCATATGTTGATAAAACATAAAAACTGAATTTTTACTGAACAAAGTCTATGTGTTTGCTTTACTTATTGGAATGATTTAGCAACATAATTTCTCACAATCTGGAGTTTTCAAACTTTTTAATGCCAAGGACCCCAATCAAAACAATCACCTTGCAAGGGACTCACTTCCTAAAACATAAGCTGCATATATAAGTGCATATAATATATATATATATATATTTAGATTTTCCGAAAAACCTACTTTTGCGAACTCGTCCTAGACGGTTCATCCGATTTGCACAAAATTGAACCAGATCATCTTCAGACCATGCTGACAAAAAATCTATCTAAAAATCAAATCAAGTTGATTCATCAAATCGTTTTCGATAAACGTGCCAACAAATTTTACGCAACACTTGCGAAAACACACTTAAGGCAATATCTCCGCAACGCTTTATTGTATTCAAACCAAACTTGGTACATGTCATCACAAGCATAACCTGAGGCAACATGCAGCGTTTCGGCACAGCGCCACCTACTGGTCCGGAGATACGAAAAATGGCTGTTTTTGCTTATAACTTTTGAACCGTTTATCCAAATCATAAATCATAAAAGTGGTCTCGTTAGATTCAGGACGTCATGCCGAGTCGTCTGATATTACATTTTACCATATCGGCCATTTTGGCTGTCGGCCATTTTGAATTATGTGCTAAAATGCTGTATTTTATGAACACATGAACGGATTGTTACGAAACTCGGTTTGGGTCATCAACACGATGCCCTGAATGAGCCCAAGAAGTTTCGAAACAGCGCCACCTAGTGGAGAATTTTTTTTTCAAATGCTTATAACTTTAGGTGAGATTGACTTATTTTCATGAGAGTAACTTTTTTTGTCTCCTGAATCCTCGCAGAGTCCAACGTTACCAGACTTGCTAGGTTTCGGCGTATGGTTTGTGCAGCGTTGTAATTTAGCACTTTTAAAACATTAGCTGATATCTTCGAAACCGCTAGTCCGATCGAGATGAAACCAGCGTCAGAAGTTCGGAAACATAGGTCGATAGCCATATGTTAATACTCAATTGTCAAAATATTGATAGTAAGGGGGTGTAAAATCCAATCAAAGTCAGGTGTCAGTCATTTTTCATGTGTTTTTTCATATAAATGTCTATAACTCCAAAACTAAAAGAGATATTTTCACCAAAATTGACACAGACATGTATGGGCTCACTCCAAGGACACACACAAAAAATGGTAGGATTGTGCCACTTGGTGGCGCTATAATAGAACATAACATGAAATTCCCATTGACTACAATGCAGTATTATGATATAAAATGCTATGCTTCACAAATGACTTGTTGTATCATTACGAAACTTGGTATGTGCCATCAGCACCAGGCCTTTAAGGTATTTAAAAGGTATCAAAACAGCACCGCATGTGGTCCATACTTATAATGAAAAGGCCTTTTGAGGCTATATCTCTGCAATGACATATTGACACTATATTGACACCCTGCTTTGATATATTGACACCAATCTTTGCATGTGTCATTGTTCCCTTATTCTGGCCACACCACATCAATTTTGTAACCGTGCCACCTATTGGTTAAAAGTGATAAATCATTAAATCATTATTATTGACTGTATTTATCAATTTACAACTATTTTGCCTAAAATCACCTTAATAGGTCTTTAATTGCTCATTGCTGCAGTTGATCTGACATTGCAGGCCATTTTGGCATGTCTTGTCTTCTTCTTTGCGCTTGGCCCCGATAATGGCTGCTTGCAGCTATATTTTGTACTATTATTGTAAAGCGTCCTCAAATTCTGTAAAGGCGCTGTATAAATTAGATTATTATAATTATTATTATTATTATTATTATATTAATCTATCATTATTTCTGGTATTTAAGTATCAGTATTTAAAAAGTAGAATGAAATCGTAAAATTATTAAATTTGGCAAATGTAAAAAAGTCATTACATTAAACATTTTATTAATCTTCTTTTTATAATAATCACACATTAACCCTACAGACCCCAGTTTGAAAATCCCTTATTATCTTATTTTTAATGGATACTAGTTCCCCCCCCCCCCCCCCCCCAGCCCTACAGAGAATAATTTAAAACAAGCAAACTATACAGCTGGTCTGTTCAGTCTCTAGCCAGATCATGTATAGGATCAGTTTGTGTGATTGTTATTCCAGTTGGATGTAATTTTCCAGGGCATAGAGTCCCTGTGGATTACACTGGCCAAGACTCCCTTGCCTTTGTCCTGACTCAAAAAGGGGATATTTATGGAAATGGCAGTAATTTTCATATGGTTTAAATATCCTGCAAATGTTTGTATGTTTATCACATACAGATTGTCAAACTCACTCTCAGGTTTACTCTGTTAACTCTCCTGACCACAGTTTACCGTTGGTGGATTGATTTGACTGCCCAAATGAGCCAAGCATTGCCAGGTGTCTCCTGCTCTGTACTCTTTGATTTTGCATAAATATACATGATCCAGCTCTCATTTGTCACCTCAAAACAAAAATTTGATTTTCACCAAAAAAAATTAGATGGGTGGTTCAAACAGCCACATACTTTGCATTGTTGTCATGCTGGCAGTCGAAAGTTCATTGGCTTCTCTCATGTGTGAAATGTCCAATGGCATTTTAACTTGATCAGCCAAAAGAATGGATTTAAATGTTTTTGACTTATCGATTTCATATTTATTGTAACATTTAACAACATTTGCTTCTTGCATTTATTTGTTAACACTTGCATTTATTTGTTAATATGAAAGTTTTTGTAATCCAAAACAAAACATTGATTATTGATTAACATTGATTTATTAAAAACTATGTTATTACATGTATATGGCACTCCTAGTTTTCCATCTGTGTATTATTAGCATTATGAACTACACAACTGAAAAAAGTGTATAGGTTTTACAATTTTTACTCTGAACCTGTTAGTAAATTTCACAAAGAATTACAAAGAATTGGCAAGTAACACATTGAATTAAATGCGATTTATTTATTAGAATGATAATTAATATTTTCTTGTAAAACATACTCAAATAATGTTTATTTTCAACTTTGAATTTTTTTTTTTTTTTTCAGTGTAGTTCTCCAAAGAAAACCTGGACCACATTATTACTGAATATTCCAGACAACTTCACAAGTGTTAGTTAAGAGGAGTTACGAAGAAGGGAAGCGGAAGGTGGAAAACATCAGGTTTTGGCAGTTATAGCCTGGTCTCTCACATACCTCGTTTTTATTGACGTACCATAAACCATAACTGTCTCCCTCTCTGAGCTGCTTTGTACGATAATCCAGAGTAAGCACATCTTTATGAGATTCCCTAGACCTGCAGTCAAAGTACACAGACACGCAAACCAATGGTGAGCCAGTCTGCAAGGACGGGGCCTGATTGTGAGGGAACCCTTTGTACGGCATGAAGTCATGACTGATATGAGATTGGTGCCAGCCACGGAGAGACCAAGAGGGGCCCGTCCATTCAGAGGACCACAAAAAACACGCAACCAAGGAAAAGTGAGGGATCTAGATTTAGGGCAACACTGCTTCCTTCTCGGTTTAAAAGAACTAACCGAATCCCCAGGGATTCAGCCCCTAAAGAAAACAAATTCAGTATGCCAGATGGCTAGTGAGACCCTATACCCTAAATAGATGATTAAACACAATACAGTCACATGCCCATCCACCCCACCTTCCCCCATCGGAAGAGTGAGGCACAGTTGCCCCTAAATTCATGCATTATTAAGAAGGTGCACTTCTTCTCCCCACACCAAAATCCCTCCATTATTTATGCTTAAAGGACTGAGTAGGATCCTAATAGGCATATAGGATTTCTTCATTTGTTGTGCAGGCTCCGTCCAATGAGGGAGGCTGGGAGTGGGTGGGAGCAAGTGAGCGGGCTATAAATAGACAGCTCTCTAGCTCTCTGACTCCGTGTGGAGGCTGACACGGGATGCGCTCAGCATGCATAACGAGTAAAGGTAGCACCGAAGAATTCTTGCGCCCAAGCATTTAGTTGCACGCTGCAACTCATTGGCAGCCATTTGACAGACCTGCTGATTATAAACAAGGTGTAAAGCGGAAAAGTCCGTGAGAAGCTTTAGCTGGTACTCTGCATACATTTCATCCAAACAACTGCTGTAGGACATGCAGACTTCTTGGCTGAGCACTGAAGCCAGTATGATGTTATGTAATGGCAGCTAAAATGGGCGTCGGATACATCCTATGCCTCTGGGCAATGCTGAAATGACTGATCAGAGTGTGCATGAGTCAAACAATCTGCTAGTGCACACCACAGTGTCCTGAAACGATCCAAAATTAAATATATTAGATTTGTAATAGGTTAATGACAGATTCAACTAACTGCACCTCAAGAAAAAAAAAACATGTTTGTTTGTCTTTAGAAATGTAAAGACGGTAAACACATTACATTCGCTCACATTGTTTAAGAAATATCATATTCAAAATGATTAATGCATTTTGAGAAAAAGCACTGCTGCTGTGATTTGGCTGTAGGCCTTCTGGCCAAAACTACAAGTGTGATATTGTTTATTGAACCTTTGTATGAAAACTTTAAGTTAAAAATAAGTAACTTGCCTTCCACACAAAAAATGACTGGTTAGTTTATATATTTGTTCCCTTCCAAAGAAAAGTACGAAGCCCTGCACAAGACAAATATATATATTATATCCAGTGTTGGGAAGCTTACTTTGGAAATGCTTTGCAAACCCTATTTAAAATGTAATAAGTAGTGTAACTATTTCAATTACTTTATTAAAGTAATGTAACTGATAACATTTAATTACTTTTTGATTACTTTTCTAATTTCCAGCACTGGAACGCATTTTTATCACTTGCCATGGTGGTAGTCTATAGCTTTCATTGGCAATGTGGATTGCAAACAGGCAAAGCAATAAATTAATATTATTCAACATAACCTAGCTTTTTACAGAAAATATTCAGATGTAACCCCCTTTGTAACATTTTCATAAGTAACTGTAATTTAACTAGCCTACACATTTTTTCTCAGTATCTGATTACAGTTACATTATTGTTATTAAATTACATAACTCCGTTACATGTAACTAGTAACTCGTTACTTTTCACTCATGGAACGCCAATCAAATGTATTAAAGGGCTCGATGGACTTGCCATATTAAGAATAATAATTGTGTATTTAGCCTATATTATGTAGGCCTATGCATCTTCAAAACGCAAGTAAATATGTGGTTACTGGTTACATAATAAAACAATGCCTTCATCTTTCTCTTACGGAAGTTACAACCAACGCTCACAAAACATTCAATGCTCACCAGCCCGAAGCGATGCATTATTGATATTTTTGCTGCTATCTCTTTAAATGGGATTGGTCTGTTTTGTGTGCGTGTGCATGTGAGAGAGAAAGAGACAGCGAGTGGGAGGCAAGCTTTGTGTGGAGAAACAGAATGAACGGGCTGTTATTTTAGGCTAGGGCATTATTTCACTTGTTTAATATTTCTTTCCATACACATATGAAGTGGTATTTCCCGGCTTTGGTACCGAGAGAGGTTTACGTCTCAAATTATCATTACCTCCGCAAGGAAATAACGGGCAGGGCTGCTGCTGCTGCTGCTGGTATATTTATTTATTTCCCCTCATGCGTCCTGCAACGTTGTGGGAAACGCGATCAAGCCAGGCAGCGATCTCTGATTTATGATGGATTAATGGTCGTGTGAGCTGCATATGAAAGAAAGGTAAGACAGTCGACTGTTATTGCATTCCATTATTCTTTAATGTGATGCATGTTTTGATCAAGCCTAGATGGCGTTTGACGCAAAGGATTCAAGGAAAACCAGGATACTGGTAATAACAATTGTCCCCGGGGAACGAGCCTTGATCGAAAGAGGATCAATAGTGCTGATCTTAAAAAGAGAGGAATGGACAAGGAAACGAGAATGCAACATTATTACCGCTCGGGTGAACGTATGTCTTTGGATGCGTCTCAAAACCTAGTGTGCTGCCTACCTAGGCTGCATTTTTGGACATCACAGGCGCATGCTGCCCAAAAATGCTGCACGCGACCATGCACTATTGCCTTACTGTGTATTATGATAGTACAACATCTTAAATGCATGTAAAACAACATACTATTCGCGAAAGATACTAAAAGTATTGTTTAAAACGAGACAGAAATACGGATTAAGATATTTTCACGTGATGCCCAGGTAGGCAACTCACTCGGTTTTTGAGACGGCCTTTGTCTCGCTTATGGGATGCTGAATATTCCTCATGTACATGACGTCACCTGTCCGTCTTCCTGAGGTCGAGATACACACACGTTATCGTCCGCGTTTCGCGCGGTTGTCATGACTTAACAGGCAAATGTTTTGTTCGATAAACGGCAACGCCGTTTACACAATGATACAAGGCCCTACAGTGTTTGTTAATATTTAGACAACTGCATGATTCCACACTTGGCGTCAAGGTTGCTCTCTGTGCTGTGTTATACGACGACAGGAACTTAAAGGGATAGCTCACACTCAATTGAAAATACTGTCATCATTTACTCACCTTCATGTCTTTTGAAACTCTATGATTTTATTAAGTGAAACGTGAAAAGATATTTATAATGTTTAGCTTTTTTTGTTTGTTGTGTACATTAAAAAATGAATTGAAGGTTAAGAGCAACAGAGTGGTGATGAACTGATGACAGAATGCTTATTTTTGGGTCGGCCATTCTTGTTAGAGCTAAAGTTTCACTAAAAACACATGCACATGGCTGCAAATGAAGACACACCTCTCACTAAACAAGCTCAATTGTTAGGGATTTCTTTAGTCTAGTCAGGGATTGATTCTGCTAAGCTGTTTAGAAGCTTGGAAGACCCTTAGTGATTAGGCCTACTATTTTAATGTAAAAACACCAGTGAGTTAATGAGAGTTAAGCTATGTTTAGAAAAGCACACAATCACACTACTCTTACCATTACCGTTGTACAGAGTATTGTGCAATGAGCATGCACATTTTCCGTATGCATACCTGGATGACAGACTACATTTGACAATAATAAGCAGAACTAGAGTTTACTGCACAGAAAATATACCACAAACCGGAACTCAAACTCTGGTCTACTGAAGCAAAACCGCGCCACAAGTTGAAGGGCTGCTCATGAGGCTATCCTTTCAGACAACATTAAAACGTTAAAATTACGATCTGGATGAACATTAACAGTAACACATTCTTCTTAATTGGTTTGTCAGTAAAAACACCAGCGACAACAGCTAAGGTTGTAACTAATATCATGGATGAAAGTGAGCATGTTTGGGCCCCCATGCAACCCACACAGCATAGTATACACTACCCTTAATGAGAAAGTGTAGATTACTTATCTTCACCTTCATAGAGAATCCCCTTCTCTCCGGGTCAGTTTTAAGGGCTGTTCACACCGAAGATTAGAACTACAAAGTCTTATAATAATCATTCTAATTCTGTGAGAATAGTGAAGAACAGAGCACAGCTATAATGATAAAGACAATGTCATTGAAATCACTTTTTGAGAATGATTTTTTTCCAGCTGAAGAAAGTTAAAAACATAGACAGAGCCAATTAGAATCCACACTACTTTAATGAGCTTGATTATTTAAAGGGATTGTTCACCCAAAAATGACATTTCTGTCATTAATTCCTCACCCTCATGTCGTTCCAAACCCGTAAGACCTTCGTTCATCTTCGGAACACAAATTAAGATATTTTTGATGAAATCCGAGAGCTTTCTAACTAGCAATAGGCAGCAACATCACAGCAAATTTCAAGGCCCAGAAAGGTAGAACATTTAACCTTAATGTTGTGAAGCGACGATGAAAGTATTCTCGTAGAGCCCGGAAGCGAAACCATTAAAGATGACGTAAGATAACTGCAGTTTGTGCTTATAATAAACAGATTGTTATCGTCTTGTTGTGGACACTAATTTAGCTATTATTCTTGTTGTGAATGTGCTGAAGGCTGAAGGTGGCTTTGGGGGGGGGGGGACACTTCAAACTCTCGGATCAACACAAAGTTTTCCGCTGGCACCATGTGAACCTATTTCAGATGGTTTTAGAGACCGTACATCATTGCTAATTTATCTTTCTATGCCTGCAGTACACATGCTCTAAATTCGAAATAGTAGTTAGGAACAAAACCGATACAGGTGCTGATTTTCGTTTTACATTAATATCATGTTTGAAGTCTGTAATGGTAAAGCGAAACTATTCCTCAGAGAGTACAGATTTCATACCGTTGTCCCACTTCCAAACTTCCAAAGACTTGGTTCAACTTCATCTAACTTCCAAAACTTAATTTGAAATTCCACCGAGGAAGTCTCAGAAGTGCTCTTAAGCCACCTCTCGCTGAGAACACGACTAGATTGCGCGGTTGCTTTGAACATGCAAATCCCTCTCAAAGAGACCACTGCCAATCCTGTCCACTCCAAGGAGCTTCCACTATCCCATCTCCCCCGTTCCCTCTCTCGTCCCATCCCCCACCTACATTGTGTGCCAAGCACCACACATCTGTCCGTGGCAGAAGCGGCGGGTCTCCATTCTCTGCTTGTTTGTTGTTGTAGGGCTTGTGTGTTCCGTCAGTAAATCCAAATAACATGGGTAAGGAGGCCGGGCCTGTAGGCGAAATGAAAAGGCTTGCAAAGTGGCGGAGGGGAGAACGGATTTACTCCATGCAGACACACTGCCAACAGTTGGCGAAATGCTCTAGAAAGTTTATAGTGGTTTGTCCTTGTATTCGAAAGCAAAATGACATGTTCTATAATGGCATGATTGTAAAGGGAAAACTTGCAGGCCAAACATCTCCATGAGTTTCTGGACAGGGCCATATTATGTAAAGTCCAAGTACTCTCTAACCATCTGAACTCCCCAAAGAAGACTCTAAAAGAATAGTTCATCCAAAAAAGAAAGAACATCATTTACTCACCCTCATGCTTTCCAAATTTGCATGACTTTCTTTTATCTACAAAATACAAAAGAAGACTTTTTCAAGGTCCAAAAAGGACTTCCCCGCCACATACTTTGGGCTTAAAAGGACATGAGTAGCCCCTATACTGACAAACATAATGGCTTATGAAAGAAGGACAATATAGCAAAAGAGATTAGCATGTGTACTCAATTTCTGCCATTTTTATTTTGCTCAGTTTTGGCTGGGATTGGGAACAGACAATAAGCATCCCTAAGAAAGAAGGAAGTACGTACTTAGAATTTCTCCGAATTCTGGGCTTGACCCAATAGGAGTCTTTATTTTGACGTCAAATTTAAAGATCTGGATGAAATCACATGAAACCTCTAGTAAAAGCATGAGAAGAAGCTAAACAAACAATTTAATCAGTTATTTAATTGATACGTTTGTATTGAATTAGCCAATTTATGTTTGATAAACTAATTCTTGCTCTTCTAATCCTCTCTGCTTGATTCAGAGACGAACTGTGTGTGTGGCAGTTTTATTTGGAAAAGTAGAAAGGCGCTCAGCATGCGGACATAATTTATAACCATGTGCTTTTAAAACACCCCACTAATTATTTAAGAGGTGCTTTTTCCCCTTCTGTATATCCAGATGAACTCGCCTGAACCCATCTGGATGGCAGCCATGCCCTTTCCATGTCTTGCTTTCAAATAACTGTTTCTGGAGGTTTTCCCTGGCTACTTCCCCTTTTCAAATTCTCCATGGGGGCGACAGCTGAACTGATTTGTTCTAGTGATGGATGTTAAGAGAAGAACCACACAGATTTAGCATCTGAATTGTATGATGTTCTTCGGAATTCTAATGACAAGCAGATACATATATAAGGTGTTAACATCCTTTATGTAATACTCTTTCTGTGTATAAAAACCTATTGACTGAAACATGAGAACACATACACACACACAGATGTTATAGTTAGCCCTTTGCACAGAGAAAGGTCACGGTGTCAGAGAACTGCTGAGCAACATATACTGGCTATTTTAATGCAGATATAATACTTCCTCTGCGAGTGAAACACTTTTCTTAAAGTGAAATGTAAATATTGTGGGAATATCACGACGGTATTGTGAGGTAAAAATATCCCCACCCCAACCCTTAACACACATTACTCTTTTTCTTTAAAATTGTACATTTTGTGCTGAGAAGGAAGGTAAAGACAGCATATGGAAGGGGCCTTGGAAAGCTGCCACTGCTTCTTGCTTGGCACATATCTCAGTACAGAGAGTTCCCATCAAGTCCCGTCCAGAATATGTCAACAAGCCTCCTTTAAAAAAAGAAAAAAAGTCCCTCGCCACTTAAACATTTGCTGCACATGGTTTGACATTGCATCGTTTGATTTGCCCCAGTGCAGAGGACCACTAGCCCTTTCTGTGTCAACTTATTAAATGGGGCTTCAATTTCTATTAGGAACTCTCGACTGCATTGCCCACACAATATCTTGGTGGGCCAAAGTCCTCCTCTGCAGTGCAGAAGTGTAACTGAAGGCATTCTGATGTGCTTCATCAGGCAGTTCAGTTGCTCTCCTTGGTGCTGAAGTTGCACTAACAAGCCTCTCTCTTTCTCTTTCTCTCTCTCTCTCTCTCTCTCTCTCTCTCTCTCTCTCTCTCTCTCTCTCCACCTGCTGCACTTTCCCACCTGCTGCACGCAATTTGCTTCCTCCTTATACATCACATAAATGTCTGCTGTTTGAGATACTTATAGTTCCTCTTAATTCTGGCTGATATTTTTTTGCTTTCATGCCAGTTTTCCTATTTGCACTGGCATCTGACATGAATTCATTTGGTGTAATACAGTGTTTTCCAACCTTTTTTTGTTTTATGTACCCCCGCAGTCCCATCAGTAAAGCTCAAATACCCTTTCATCGATACCAAACCCTTAGCATTATTATTAAATCAATCTTAGTAAAATGTCAATTAACACAATGTTTCACTTTAAAATTTAAATAGATTTGAATATGGTTGAAAATCAACCTCATTCGACCTCTCTTTTTAATGAGACACCTGAGCTTTGTCTTGAAGTTTGTCTTCACAGGTTTTGACACTTCTGGAGGAAAACAGAGAAACCTTACTAGTGGATTAAACTCAAAACATACCTATTTTGTATTCTTTCCACAGACAGGAACTGAATGATTTAAAAAAAATTATGTAATTGTGATGACATTTTTTCTTTTTTTGCACACACACACTTTGATTTAAATGTTTGGAGTCAGTAAGATTTTTTTTTTTTTAAGATATTTTTTATTCCTCAAAGAATCCTGAAAAGATGTTTTGGTACAAACTTTTTAATCAGCACAACTGTTCTCATCATTAATAATTTTTTCTAATAAATGTATTAAGCACCAAATCATCATATTAGAATGACTTGACTGGAGTTATGGCTTTTTATGTAGTTACAAACTACAAATATTAGTGAAAAGATTCTAAACTATTACTCTATAATATTCTAATATTATTATATAATATTTTTTTATTAAAAAAAATATATGTAAAGTTTTCTGGGTTTAACAAAATAGAAATCTTTTGAATTATCCTTCCCTTATTTAAAAGGTATATAACACACGCAGTTTCTGCCAGTCTCATGTTAATCTTGAGTACCTATAGTATTGCATTCTTCATATCTCCGAAGAGTCTTTAGTTTTATCACATTTATAAAAGACAGAAATGCTGTACCGATTCTTTCCAAAAACAGCCGAGGCGTGCAGTGGGCGGAGCTAAAGATTACCACGGTCACGGGACCAAAATTCCATTAGTCGGTACCAATACCATAAAAATGTTACGGTACTCGGTACCAATTTCGGTACCACAGCTAAATGTTTTTTTTATTATTTTATTGAACTATTTAAAACAAATTTATTAAAAGTATTATGTTTATTATTTATGATGATAATCATTATAAGTAAATAATACAAACATTTAAAGGCTGTCTGCTGTTTAAAAGTAAACATCAAGATCAAGTGAAAAATAATCAACCATCTAGGCATAATTAATATTATTAGTAGAGATGTATTATTATTACATAAATACGTAGCTAAATCTACTGTAGGCTACCATATTAGCCTGATATAGTCTGTCAATTTAATTTTTTTTAAACAGAACTTTTATTTTGACGGGTTGCCGTGAAGATCTTTGAGTGTCTGTGTTCATGGTATGACAGTTTTCTCAAATGAAACGGTAAGCGTTCGTGTCCTCATTTAGTGACACACGGCACATACTTATATTTAAATAGTATTTTGCAGTTTAATATTCACAGACACTAGTATATATTCGGCTAAAGTCTGGAGCCCTGCGCTTAGATAAACACGGAAGCGACTGAACACAGCTGTGGGTACCGGATATACTCGGGAGTCGGTACTACCGGTACTACAGAAATGCTGGTATCGTCACATTTTTATAATTTCCGACTTGGTATCGAAGTACCGGTACTTGTGACATCCCTAGCGCACGCACACACAATACATCATGGCATTATCCCTGGATCACTTTCGATTCACTATACGCTCGTGTTGTTTACATTATATTCAATTCAATTCAATTCAAATGTATTTGTATAGCGAGTTGTCTCTTCACAGGTGTTGGTCATCTGAAGTCTTTATGAGAAGCTTGATCCAGACTGGAGCTGACGGACTCTCTAGTAAGTTACCTCGGGATGGGCGTCCCGAGATAAAACAGAACAGAAAAAGAATTAGCGTAGCTGCTGTTCAAAGCATTAAGCAAAGACAATCATGTGCACTGATATAACTGGAGTACAAGGTTAGGAGATGCATCATGTGAATGCCTGGCTAAAGAGATGCGTCTTTAATCTAGATTTAAACTGGAGGAGTGAGTCTGAGCCCTGAACATTATTAGGAAGGCTATTCTATAGTTTAGGTGCCATCATATGCACTTACGCGCTAATTGCCAACAACACACAGACATTTGATGCAGTTTCAATCACCGCCTGCGGTTCTGACTCATGACTAGGAACAAACAAACACACTTGCAGAACTCCGTTGCTGCTCCAGAAAAACAAACTGCATCCACGGTTTCTTTAACGCTGGGTTATTTGGGAAGCTGAAAAATGTTCTCTTTCCCTCACAACCAAAAATACACTTCTTTAGTGACACTGTTGATTTTGTGGTCTAAAAACTAATACTCAGAAATACTTGGCACTAGACTGGGTAAACCCAGCCTGATCTGCCGGCGATTTGATTTCGCCCTGCAACTCAGTCTGGAAACCTGTACATTCATTTCTACTGCTTCTGTTACACTTTTGCAGGAACCAATCACAGACTGGCTAACACTATGACGGATAGAGAAGCGATGGGTCATTGCCCGTTGATCACACCTCTTGTGGTCTGGTTGGTTGAAGGACTATCCAATTGCGTAGAGTCATTTAATTGATGCTCGTTTATCATGCCTCTTGTGCAGTAGAAAATACAGAGCAGACTCCCCAGACCAATGTTCAATCTTAAATTGAGCTTGGTCTGGTGATAGCCAGACTAACTTGGTACAGAAATACTAAATGTCCAACTCGTTTTTTGAATTTTTGGCCATGTTTTGCATGAAAATCTAACTCTTTAACAGTGTAAATTAGTCAGAATGCATGAAATCGCATTAGTCCCCCCTTTAAGTACTCCTAATAGGGAATCCCAATTTTGATCAATTTCTTTTAATAACTGTCTAATCAAACCAGTAAGTTCTTGCACTACTTCTCAGTTGACCAGATGTAATAGAACGCTCCAGCTCTTGAGTGTGGGTGGAAATGGGGTTTGTGGTTTGCTCTTTAGTGTTTGGTTTCCTAGGGAAACAAATTAGATGTGTTTTTCCCCTCTAGTTTTCGAAAGCTGTGAAATAAGTTGTGCATTTGCATAGTTTTTGCCTAGATGGTGTTTCTCTTGTGAAGGTCTTGTGGTCATTCAGTCTAAACGCTCATGCAAAATCAACATGTTTTGCTTTTCTTCATGTAAATCCAACTCATTGACTTTTAATCGTTCTGCATTCAAAATCAGTATATGCTGGAACCTGCAAGTATTCCAGCTGCAACGATAGCTTATAGGCTTATTGAGAAAAATGTCTGAAAGCAAGCAACACTCATTGACATTTTACACTGGAACCATTAGTTCACAGAGCACGCACACCTGCATGGAGGATTTTAAGGTGGACCAGGGTGTTGAAAAGGCAGCTCCGGTTCAGAGTATATTCTTCAGTCACTTCCTATACAAGGCATTTCTCAGAATGATTCTAATGTCCTGTTTTGATATTTTATCACTTGCAATTGGTATTTTATTTATATTTTAGGTCGGTTTTGTTTGTAATTTAGTTTCTTTGTTCTTATTGTATTGTTGACTGTTTACTTGTCTTCTGTAACTATTTTGAAGACTTTTACTTACTGTACATTAATTAAGTCTTTGCTGAAGTATTGATAATTGTGAAATTTCACTGACATTTAAAATAACTCAGACTTTAATCATATCACCCAACTATAACCATGTTAAATAATCGTGATTTCAATATTGAGCAAAATAATTGTGATTATGATTTTTGCCGTAATCGAGCAGCCCTATGGGACAATACATTTTTTTGTGCTGAAACATAATGATTTTAACTCACACTTAATGCATACAGTGAATGTAACTACATTGTGAATAATTAAAGAGTCGGCAAGTTAGTGAGTGAACACCTGCATTGATGTGTAAAATACAGTAAAGCACATGACACTTATGTTGTGTCATGCACCTCCATGGTGCATCATCAGCGTGTATTAAAGGCCACATTTCTACGTTCATTCTTTCCATACTGAAATTTACTATCAGTGTAGAAAAAAAACAAGTCATGTCATCATGCTTACTATGGCAATCGATGTAGATATATCAGATATTGAACAAACAGATCAGATTACCTGCTAAATGACAGCGTAGACAGTCAGTCTAAAAGATCGGATTTGAAACACAAATCTAATTTGGTCAGTGTTAACCAAGCCTCTGAACCGAAGAATACTGTTACAAATATTAGGGTACAGTGGGGCTAAAAAAACCTTAAAGGGATAGTTCACTCAAAAATGAAAATTGTGTCAGCATTTACTTACCCTCATGTTGTTCTAAACCTGTATGGGTTTCTTTCTTCTGTTGAACACAAAATAAGATATTTAAAAAAATGTTGGTAACCAGACAGTTGATGGTAGCCATTGACTTCTATAGTAGGAAAAAAATACTATGGAAGTCAATGGCTACCAGCAACTGTCTGGTTACCAACATTCTTTAAAATATCTTATTTTGTGTTCAACAGAAGAAAGAAACTCATACAGACAACATGAGGGTATGATGACAATTTTCATTAACAACATGTATTCTTATTTCACTTATTTCTGTGCCTTAAAGGAAATGTATGTAAAATTGTGGCCAAAACTGGTACTGCAATCACTTTCAAATTACTGTAGAGCGGTGTATCCCCTCTCCCCCTCCCCCCTGACTCGAGGTTGCCAGATAGGCTGCAGGATCCAGCAAGAACGTAGGCTGCTACAAGCAGCTTCCAATGGCAAGTGACGAGTCCTACACAGCAAGTTTTTTTTTTTTAATTGTCACAACGTTTTTCTGATTCATAACGAGGTCTTTTAGGTTTCGTAAAGTTTTATTTTTTATCCAAAAAGTTTGTAGCTGAGCTGTGGTAACTAGAGCAGAGCTGGCAACCCGGATGCCGAAACACTGCTGACTTCGTGATTAGTAGATAGGCGGAGGGTGGCGCTTCAGGCCAAAACACAACATGTCAACATCAACATCAGTTGAGGGCTGCAACTTCACTTTTAAAATGACAATATCCTGGCCAGACTACTGTTGTCAGTGATAAAAGTATTGGAAATTAACATGATTTCTTAATGTCTAGTGACATATCAGGGCCATTTTATGATTAATTGAAATACATTTCTTACATACAGTTCCTTTAATTTAATTATTATATTGATTAATAATACATTGTTAGCTAATCTGTGTGCTTTGTATATGTGCATTTCTGAAATGCATAACGTGGACAAATCACTTTAAATTATAATGTAGACGCATGCATTTTCTGCGAAGCTGCTTTGAAACGATATGTATTGTGAAAAGCGCTATACAAATAAATGTGAATTGAAAATTGAATTGAATTTTGGGGTGAACTATCCCTTTAAGCCACACACAAACTGTGTGAAAAGAAGTTTGTTTTGATTAAAAATGATAAAGGCAGGGCAAAAGTCTCTTGGGGAACTGAAATGAACAGTCATTTCAAATGGGAATTTTAGCCCGATGAGGGCTTTTTACCACAAATAGGCTAATATAGATGAAGATTTTTGAAGAGAAAAAAAAAACATTTATATATAGAAATGTTAAGAAAATTTAACATTTATTGCAAAAGAGAAACACAAAAATATGCTGATAAAATATTTATCCATCATATTTGTGGGCCAGTGAAAATGTTGGCAGGGCAAGTAAAAATCTGTCATTTTTGTTAAGCACTGCCATAAAAAAATTAACAGTTTTTAAAGAGCTGTGATCACATTTATACATATGCATATATTTTTTTCAATCATAAAATATTTTTATTTCAATATCAAGATGTTATTGCATCCAAGAGCAATGATTCAACTCTGGTCTGTTCACAGGCTTCCAATGCTGAATATGTCCACTCCCAGTGACCTCAAGTCCCCCTGCATGACGCGGAACGGCATGGTCAAGCTGCCCCCTCAGCCCAACGGCCTCGGTTCGGCCAGTATCACTAAAGGCACACCAGCTGCCAAGAATCGCCTGTGTCAGTCGTCCTCTGTGCCCACCATCTTACCTCCCCCTAGCCTGCCCTATCACCTGGAGCCCCTGCCCACAGCCGCCTCCCTGCTGGGCCCTGACCTGGACACGAGCCCCGTGACTGCCATCAAACCTCCCCTCCGGCAATTCCCCAAGCCCTTGCTGGAGAGACAACTGGTGCTGGACGAAAAGGTGCTGAACCGCCTCTTATGGTACTTCACCACAGCAGAAAAGTGCATTCTAGCCCAGGTGTGCAAGACATGGCGGAAAGTTCTCTACCAACCCAAGTTCTGGGAAGGTGTGATGCCCATTCTACATGCCAAGGAACTCTACACTATTCTGCCCAATGGGGAGAAGGAGTTTGTTAGCCTGCAGGCTTTTGCTCTTCGAGGCTTCCAGTCCTTCTGTCTGGTGGGGGTCTCTGATTTGGACATTTGTGAGTTCATCGACAACTATCCGCTGTCAAAGAAGGGAGTCAAGTCTGTCAGTCTTAAGAGGTCGACTATCACGGATGCAGGACTTGAGGTAATTATGTCCGGGAATTATTTGACTATGAAGAAATTACATTAACATTTTCATGCAAAAAACGATGTATATACTGTCCAATGGTAAAGATCCATCAATAGGTACGCGTAGAGATTTATATTCACAGTGACAGTGTAAACAAAAAAAGTTATGGCTTCACGAACAAAATAAAATGTAGGGCGGGACTTGATTTTGTCCATCAGGATGTGATGTCATGTGAGTGGCAGGTTGTTTAGCCCTCCTGCCAGTAAAGACTTAATCAGAGAAGAGAAGAGATGTTGCTACAAGAGGGAGGGGAAGTTATTCGGATTAAAAATTACAAATGCACATGAATAAAAAAGGCAATAGATGCTATTTACCCCAAGTGCAAATAGCGATAGATGCTATTTACACCGAGTGTTAATAGCAACTAGATTCTATTTACACTCAGTGAAAATAGCATATTTTCTTAATGATAATTTCTATTTACAAGTGCAAATAGTGATAGATGCTATTTACACCAAGTGTAAATAGAAAACTTACACTTGAAAATAACATTTTCTTAGCGATAGATGATATTTACACTAAGTGCAAATAGCTGCAGATGCTATTTACTAAGTGAAATAACATACTAGGTTGATATATTCTATTTACCATGTAAAAGTAGCAGTTCTTTGCAATATGTGTAAATAGTAATTACATGTTATTTATACTTTATTTTGACAGATACATACTATTTGCACCTCAGTTTTGTTGTACATTAACAGGATGCAATATTAACAGAGTGTAAAGATTATATTTATTAAAATTATTAAATGGATGCCACCTTATTGGGACAATAAAAGCCCTCCCAACACCTACCCCTAACCCTACCAATAAATGCTTTTGTTATTATTAAACATTTCGTTAGGCACTGTATTTCCACATTTAGAAAATTTTCTTAATTTTTATTGAAAGTAAATGCATTTCTGGTGTGATTTGTGATGAGAAAAGCGATAAGAATAAACTCTGCAAAAGGCGGATTCGAACCCATGTCAATCGCGGCAAAATAAAGATCCATTTGCCATACGCTTCACTGATTGAACCACTGTAGATGTTGAAGTTCAAGCGCTATTTTAAATCTTGTTTGGCCCAACCAGGCATTGTTAGGCAGAGCTAGTGCGAATAGCACTTGCCAACAAGGCACACTATTTGCACTTGGTGTAAATAGACACTCAAAAAATGTGCACAGATAAACATTTATAATAAATACGGCAATATTCCATGAAAACAAGAATAGTCCCTTTTTATTTCTTACCATTATTTAAAATAATTTTACAGAACTTATAAATTATCTTACATTTTGCTTTGCAACAATCAAATAAAACATTTCCTTTGTAAAGTAATTCTAAATTATTGATTAATTATAAAAAGTTAATGGAGTTTTTTTAGTTTAACTATGATTACTCCTAAGAATTACTTTATGATTTAAAGGGATAGTTCACCCAAAAAGGAAAATTCTGTCATTAATTCCTCACCCTCATGGTTTTCCAAACCCGTAAGACCTTTGTTCATCTTCAGAACATAAATGAAGATATTTTTGATGAAATCCGAGAACTCTCTGACCCCTCATAGACAGCAACACAATGACCACTTTCAAGGTCCAGAAAGGTAGTAAAGACATTGTTAAAATAGTCCATGTGACATCAGTGGTTTAACCTTAATGTTATGAAGCAACAAGAACACTTTTTGTGCACACAAAAAAAAACTACTTTATTCATCAATTTCTTCTCTTCTTTGTCAGTCTCCTATGCCGTTAGAACGCCGCCTCATCAGAATGCGATATTGCGTTGAAAAAACAAGACGCGGGTAGTGGAATGGGGAAAAAAGCAAAGATATTAGACGCCAGCTGAACTTTCTTCTAACTTGAGCGATGCGTTTTTAGAATGCCGTTTCATGGGTGAGACGCTGCTAGACGCTGCTGGACGCTAGCCTGGTCCTTCCAGACTCTCGTGCATTTTCAATTTCTTCTCTTCTGTGTCAGTCTCCTATGCCGTTAGAACGCCGTCTCATTTTTTAGGCCAACTCCTGCGTCCGCATCACACACATGCGTTGTGGTGCTCCCGTAAACAGCGTCGGCCAATACAGAGCCGGCGTTCTGACGTAGAACCAGGAAGAGCTGCACTTTGTTTACTACATGAACAGCGTAGGAGACTGACATGGAAGAAATTGTTGAATAAAGTTTTTGCAGACACCAAAAGCATTCTCGACGTATTCTAGGATTTCATCAAACATATCTTAATTTGTGTTCCGAAGATGAACGAAGGTCTTACGGGTTTGGAACGACATGAGGGTGGAGTAATTAATGACAGAAATAAACATTTTGGGTGAACTAACCCTTTATGATTTCCAAATTTTGCATCATTTACCACCCACTCATATTAAGTTGACTAAATAATTAGCTGGATGGTAATGTGGTCATTAGCAGCAAACATACATGGTCAGAAATAATTCCGTTTTGCAAGAACATGCAGCAATAATCACACTCATCATTCTTGTCTCTATGCTGTTGCTATTCTAGGACTGGGCTTTTGTTGCCATGGTGAACTCTCAATTTGTTCGTGACAGCATCCAAGCTTTTTTCCCCTCAGATATGCAAACCAGCATGTGCAGTGATATAAGCTGGAGCTTCTTCTGTCTGAGAGAGGACTGTGCACCTCGGGCTTGTGTGTGAATTATATAGGGCAGGGCAGATATCACAGCACAAGGCTTGGATCATGACCAAGTACTCAATAAAAGAGCAAAGTACCGCCTTCAAGAGTTGTTTTCTTGCTGAAATGAGCTCTTTCACTTGCAATTTGTCTTAGTCCCTTCATTATAAATATAAGATGTCACTGAAAACTTAGTGATTAAAAACAGAAACTGTGCACATGTTTCCCTCTTTTTTCTTTGGCTTGATAAAAAGGTCAGTGGGGTCACACCATCCATTAGTTGCAGTCCATCTGAATGCAAACATTCACAACAATTAGGCCAAATATTCATTATTATGTACATACACTAGATATATATATTTTGGACAATGTTTACATTTAATACACACAAACTTAATAAACTGCATTTATGGTTCCAAGCTGAATGTTTCATTAACGTTATTTCCATTTTGTTTTGTTTTAAAAATTAAAGTTTGTGACATTAAAGGAATGTTAAAGGTTCAAAACATATTTACTGGAAATCATTTTGACCCTTAATAATTCTGTCCCTCATTCATTTAAAGAAGAAGAAAAAAGTGTCACATGTAAACTGCACATCTGGCCAAAACTGAAATCAGGTCTCTTGAATTAATCTGTTCTGTGACGTAAGGGTTTGGCTCAAAAACAGTAGGCCTAAGCTAGGGCTGGGCGATGTTTCCAATTAATTCGGATTTAATGTTTTGACGCGATTTTATTATTTTTAAATGGAGAAATCAAAAAGTTTAAAGTCGAAACTCAGAATCGATTCTGAGTTTTTGTTGATCGTGTCCGAGTCGTTAAAGAAAGAATTGTGATGCAGAGGAATCGTTCTGTTTGCTATTCTGTTAATTAAGTAGACGTGTCAAATCTCGCTGAAATCACAAACATATCTATTTACTCTCATAAGCAGCCTAATTATTAAATAAAGACATCTATAAACAAGTGTGTGAGCAGGAAAACTGACGAGTTTGAGTTTCGACTTGGCTTTCTGTGGGGAATAGTGAGAAAGTGCAGTCAGGTGCGTGGTAAAATAAGCTAGAAACAATTTATACATAAATGTATGATTTATGCAATGTTTTTCACTCCACGCCATGGTCTTATGTTGCCAGTGATAAAGTTTTATTTTATACATTTATATATTTAAACATTTGATACTTGTAATAATTTCTACATTCACTGACCGTGTTCTTGACCTTGTCAGATTTTTCAACCTCCCATTAAAAAAGTAGGTAGCACAATTCGACAGAAAAAATTTGAGGCTTTATTAATAAACATACCTACCCCTCCCGTTCCCTAAACTTACCCTTCAAACTATGTAAATATTTAAAATATATACATTAAATATTGATGTGCGCATGCCACAGGTAGGACAATCTGATGGGTAGGATGAAAGGATGCTCCAGGAATGGAAAAAAACTTCAGGATAATGCTGTGAATATTCATTAAGTTTTGGACAGCTCTCAATGAAAATAACTTTGCTCCTCCATCCTGGGCTCTTCAGGTGATGCTGGAACAGATGCAAGGGCTGATGCATCTGGAACTCTCCGGCTGCAATGATTTTACAGAAGCCGGCCTGTGGTCCAGCTTGAATGCACGGCTTACCTCTCTCAGCGTCAGTGACTGCATCAACGTGGCAGACGACGCCATCGCCGCCATTTCTCAGCTCCTTCCCAACCTATCGGAGCTCAGCCTGCAGGCCTATCATGTGACCGACACGGCCATGGCCTACTTCACCGCCAAGCAAGGCTACACCACCCACACGCTGCGCCTGAACTCCTGCTGGGAGATCACCAACCATGGTGTAGTCAACATGGTGCACAGCCTGCCCAACCTCACCTCCCTCAGCCTGTCGGGCTGCTCGAAGATCACAGACGATGGCGTGGAGTTGGTTGCAGAGAATCTGAGGAAGCTCCGGAGTCTGGATCTGTCCTGGTGCCCCCGCATCACTGACATGGCTCTGGAGTACATCGCCTGTGACCTACACAAACTGGAGGAGCTGGTTCTGGACCGGTGAGTGTGCTGAGTTTGCATTTTGGAGCGGAAAGTAAATCTTGCTGATATATCCTCTTACAGAGCCTCATTGGGAGTAAATTTTGTGTTCCAAAGTAGTTTTAGACCAATTTGGCTATCAGACTGTCTGGTTCATTAGTGGATGCATGGTTTTATTTTTGAAAGTGCATATCAAATTTTTTTTTAAAGGGGTGGTAAAACACATTCTTTTGAAGGCTTGACTGTGTTTGTGGGGTGCACTGTAACATGTGTTCATGCTTCGTTTTAAAAAGAAATTGCCTTATTTTTCATATATTTGACCTTTATTCTACACTGCTCTGTCCCTCCTTGTAAAACGGTCTGATGCTTTCCAGGTTGTATGAAGCCAGTCCCTCAAAAATACGCAATGGGCTCAGATTGGTTAGCTGGCCCAGTGTGTTGTGATTCGCTAACCGCCTAGTGCACGTTTGTCGGAAACGCCACGCCCCTTACCTTTACCGGAGGCTGTGCTTTGGTCAGTGTTAGAAACAACGGCGTCAATAAAACCATATGAGCCCGAATCAGACCCAGGACATTTGAGTGAAGATGATCGAGCAGAACCTGTTCAGTCCTCAAGAGTAAAGACTGCGCATCTATAATCGCTACTGAATGGCACTTTAACTTTTGTATTTTTAGAACGATTATAGCCAAATATCTGTCGCAAGAACTAACCCAAAACGAACACTAAGCACTGGCTTTACTAGTAAGTTAGACAAATCACACACAGAACCATGTTTAGCATGCCTGTAGATAAACAATACATAAAAGCTCTAATCAAAGAATCATTTACACTAATGTCAGGTTCGCTGTTGAGATTTTAACGTTAGTGTTTGTAACGATAGGTGTTCGTCGGATAACGTTAAGTATGAATGAGCATTTAACAGACTGGTTTGCAGAACAGCGTTGTCATCTGTTTACTTCCTTGCTACAACCTATTACAGGAAAACACATAGATGAAAAATAAATCAGACTTACAGGTTGTGGCCCGTAAACAGCTTCTGTTTGTAAATCCAGCTTTCAGGACAAGCCGTGGTGCATATCCTGTATTGAACTCGCGAAGTTTGTGGAAGTTCGTGAAATGTGCAGCGCGCGAGTCGTGCATCCACGCACTGGCAGTGTTTTTTTCACGCAGCTGACGTTGTGCAAATCCGGCAATGAAATCGCGAAGACGGTGGATGTTTTCCTCCGTAAGATGTGCTGCAGGGAGCCCCGCGCGTGCCTGTTCCCCGCTGTCTCATACACACGTGCATATACAGGGCTCCAGAGTGCGACTAAATGGTCGCATTTTGCGACTAAAATTTGAGAGTGTGCGACTGAATTTTACATCCAGTCGCACATGTGCGACCAGTAAATTTGCCTGCTGTCGGCACTGGAGAAATTAAGAAAATACACTTACTAATTATAATTGATAGACGTTATGTCTGGCAAATTCTATCTTTGCCAGCCGTTTCTATATGAGATTAAACCATTTGTCCGTGATGCATTTTTGCCATTCGCAATCCAGAAGAGAGAGAGAGAGAGAGAGAGAGAGAGAGAGAGAGAGAGAGAGAGAGAGAGAGAGAAAGCGAGCGCTCTCACGTGGAGCTCGAGCGAACACAACACCAGTCAGCTTGAATGAGTGACGATGGCCAAGAACTAAACAAAAGTTTATTCTGCTTAAACTTTAGGGATGTGCTGTGATATTAATCTAATTTTATTTTCGATTTTGGCTTCCAAGAATTATAAAAAGATGGTATGAGGTAAAAATATTCCTATAGCGCGACATCCTTCCCGTCACAGCCTTGCGCTGTCATTTCTCCCTAAACCTAAACTAAACGTCAGATTCAGTGATTGTTGTAAACTGCAGTCTCTACTGTTGCTAAACTGCGGGATGTGTTTGATAATAAAGAGCTATTAAATGCACAATAATCCGCGCAAGAGACGCTGTTTCCAACTTCAAGGCGGCTTATGTGTGTGTGCTGCGAAATGGACCGGATTGCACTTAATATTTTAGGCTTCGTGTGCGCGTCTAAACCATCAAATAAACAACAAATAGCCGGTGTCAAAATGACCGGATTGGAGAGTAGTTATTTTAACAGTTTATATTTTAAATGGGCGTAAATAGTTTGGAGAAATAGGAGAATATATTATTAGTTCTACGTTCGATCGGTCTTAAAGGGGCAGCGTCTAATAAACCTGCTGACGATTGAGCCGTTAATTCAAATCGAACAAAAGGCAAATAGAAAATATTCACATCTCTTCAATTAATAACTTTAGCTTTTATAAGCATTAATCTATCAATGTATACAGTGAAAACTATGCAGTGTTATTTTACATTTCATTATTTTATTAGATTTCTTTGTAGGTTTGTTCTTTACTGTAATATTAATGTTAGCAGACCTTCCGAATGCCTGCACACTGGTCCATTTACAAATAGATGTTTTATATTTCTGTTAAAACTTTGCGGTTTCTTTTGCTATAGATATTTTACTTTTCAGATTATAAAGCCATGTTAATTATGTTCTTAATTATGTTTTTTTATATATATATAAAATAAAGTATTATAAAAAGAACCGGTAAGAATACTGTTAAAATACCGGATCGATAAGCAGTATCGGTAAGAGTAGTAATACCATTAAAACCTTAACGATACCGATCCCTATTAGTAATACAGTGGAAATTAGTAGATTTGGTTAGCATGTTGATTTACGGTGTGCGCCCCTAAAATTTCTGGTTGTGCCCCTAAAATTTTCAGTTGGGGGCCACTGTGCTCCTAGTGAAAAAAGTTAGTCTGGAGCCCTGATATAACATGCTGTATGTTAAACGCTCTGCAACGCACCCCCGTCCCAAGGAAGGCTGAACAAAGCAAGTACCCCAGACCTGCAATCCGGATGAAAATAACAGCGTTTCCTAGGCATCGCGGCAACAACACTCCAGCCTAACTATACCACAACAGCGCCGCGATACAAAATGGCCTCACCCCCCCTTATTTAATATTCTCGGAGGAGGGGTTTATGTAAATATTGATCCTGGTGATGTCACCAACCCTGGAGGAATGTCTGTAGTCGCCTACTGGCCGTTTGCTGTAGTCCTTAGAAACTGATTTCTTTAAAAGCAAATATCTCCCTTTGCTTTAAACTTTGAACGTTGTAACTTTGCAGATGTTGTTTATGCTCAAGCAGCAACATTACACGCTAGCTAAAGTTAGAATAGTGAAATCGTGGTTTACCACCCCTTTAAATCAATCAATAAGTAAAAAATATTTGTAAAAAATAATTGTTTAAATATATAATAATTATAATAAAGGTATATTTTCATTCTTAAAAAAAATAAATAAAATAGCCTTTGCTATATTTCACCCATTTCACTTTAAACGGTGAAGTGCTGTCTTCCCATATAAACGCGATTGCAAATGTGATACAACATGTAATATTAGGTGATTTACATTTTAGATTTTTTTTTTTAAACCTTATCTGTTTTTCTCTATTTTGCCAATGAAAATAATTCTAAACAAATCCACAGTAGAGCAATTGCGCATCTCTGAGGAACAGGGAATCCACATTATTGAATATAATAATCGGTCTAATGATTGACTCAATGAATCACTCATAATGAAGGTGGCCGAAATCTGGTGGGCTTTTGCCTACTCTTTTATGAGTACTGTGAATTAATTTGTCACATACTGTTTTTCGCCTACTATATAGTAGGGAAGTATGTGATTTTGGATGCGTCGACTTGTAGTGGCGCTGTGCAGACCGGTGTATGATATCAAAGTACCATGAGAGTGATTCAAAAGGTTATGTCATGCACCGATCAGTCCGTTGAATGAATAATTGGACTGAATGATTCAATGAAACACTAATTATGATGATTTGCTGCCACCTACTGGCAGTTTCAGTATCATTTAAATTTTTCTATAATTTAAATAATGATCATAAATAATATCGCCAGCAGCTGATAATATCATACCTGCGGCCTGCCATGCTGAAAGAAAGACTGTCCGCACTTGCTGTCATTCGAACACGAGGTTATGAGATTGCTGGAAAAGAATAAACTTGTCAAAGCTTTTGCAGCACTCCATCATCAGAAAGTTCTATTTGTATTCTAATTCCTATAAAATCCCATTTCGAATAATTTTTATCTCTTTGCTCTCAATGCCTGGTCATTTCGCGGTCCAAGGTGCTCGCTGAGGGGCTAAGAGAGTGACGAAGATTGAATGCTTTAGCTTGTGATTGTGATTCTGTTCGTGATTGGTTGCGATTCTGGTAAACAGGATAGAATTTGTGGATAGTGGTAGATAGAATTGCAGTCGCATTGCATACAATGTCTTTTTTTTCTTTTGGGGGGACCTCCAACTGTTTCTTTGAAATGGGCCTCCGAATTGCAAAGGCTACATTTGTTAAATTTTTATGCTATTACATTCAATTACTTAATAGCTTTGGCTTTTCACTGCTTTAACAGTGGCTCTTTCTGCATGTTACATCATTACGCCAGTAAACGGGGGCAAATGACTGTTTGTTCAAATATTCTGATTCATTTAGGAGGAATAAAACAATTTGTGAATCACTGGCTGTGCCCTAAATCACCCCCTATACCCTTAAATAGGGCACTATTTGAAGGGACAGCCATTTGTAGTGGTGTCCGAAACCATGGTCAAATTCCAATCAGAAGTATGGACTTTGGAGGGAGCAGGGCACTTGCGTGTCATAATGAAGCCATTTGGAACGCACTTGAAGGGAGCAATGAAAGACCATGTCATTTCCTTATTAGCTTCACATGAATGTTACCACGACAACGTTAGCCAGCAACATCAGGAAAATCTTATTGCTGTTAATATGATACAAATAAATGTACATTTATAATGAAGTTTTTAAAATATGCTTTATGTGTGTGTACATGTTCCTGATTTACTCTTTTACTGTATAAATTAAGGATTAAACACATAAAGCATTTAACACATTTCTTACCTATGAAACTTTTAACGTTTTTAACTTAATATAAAATGTGTGTAATATATCTCAACAAAACAACTTGCCTCCTTAAAGTGACCATCGCATGTTCGCTTTGCTAACGGACTTGTGAAAGGGCCCTTTGTGAAGGGATTTAGGTGATCACTTTAGTTTGGAACGTCCCTACAAAGGGCGTCCCCTTCCCGAAGTGCCCTTCAAGGGTGCAAAAACGCTGCTTGGAATTCGCCCCAGAGTGGACACTCTCGAGTGCACTCATTTTTGGCACGCCAGCAGCCATATCACACTGTAGCCCAAGACTGGTTTCCCACTGAAGCTAAGCAGGGCTGAGCCTGGTTAGTACCTGGATGGGAGACTAACTGGGAAAACTAGGTTGCTGCTGGTAGACGTGTTAGTGAGGCCAGCAGGGGGTGCTCACCCTGTGGTCTGTGTGTGTCCTAACACCCCAGTGTAGTGATGGGGACACTATACTGTAACAAGCACCGTCCTTCGGATGAGACGTTAAACCGAGGTCCTGACTCTCTGTGGTCATTAAAAATCCCAGGATGTCCATCGAAAAAGAGTAGGGGTGTAACTGGCCAAATTTGCCCATTGGCCCCTGTCCATCATGGCCTCCTAATCTTCCCTATATATATTAACGATTGGTATCATCACTCTGTCTCCTCTCCACCAATCAGCTGGTGTGTGGTGGGCGTACTGGCGCAATGGCTGCCGTCGCATCATCCAGGATGCGGATCTGGATGCTGCACATTGGTGGTGGTTGAGGATATTCCCCCTTCTATGTAAAGCGCTTTGAGTGCCTAGAAAAGCGCTATATAAATGTAACAAATTATTATTATTATTATTATTATTATTATTTAATCCCACAAGGCACCACAATGACAAGCCGTACAACCATAGATATACATAATAAAGGCTAGATGTCTCATCCACGCTGCTGGCCAATGGAGGTCGATGTCCGCACCTGGCGGCCATCTTGTCACAGTCAGCTCACTCACTCGTAACATTGTGTTTTAATGGTGCATGTACTTTTTAAATAACCATAACTTGCACAATTTTCTACTGATTTTCAAACTGTTTGGTTTGTTATAAACGTCAGAGATGTAGTTATGACACTGCATACTAATGAATAATTATTCATAATTTGTTCAAGCATCCAGAATTATAGCCACGTTAATACTTTTTGTAAGAAACCAAACCATTTGTAAATCCGCCAAAATTTCAGCAAGATATGAGTATTTGTGTCCGTTCAGATCACTCACCTTACATTAGGTACCACAGAGCCCCCCAGAAAGCTTGCCTGTGACAAGATGGCTGCCTGTGATGACGTTAGAGACTCCACCGTAAGACATCTAGCCTTTATAATGTAAATGTATGTGTACAACTGCTAGAGAATACCCACAATGCACTGTGAGAGTCACATGCCAAATTAATTCCTGTGTCTCGCCAGAAGATGGCGCCCGCAGTTGAATCATCCAGCCATTCATTCTCCAAACCGCTTGTCCAATGTGGCATAAAAACATAATTTTATACAGGTATAAATTCCTTTTTAACTGACTATTAAATTGTTCGACATGTTAGTTTCCATGACCGCGTTTAAGATAAATCTTTTCATCTTACTACTGGAGCGGCCAGTTTACTAAGTTTCAAATGATTTTTAAACAGCAAGAACAAACAATGCAAAAGCAGAAGCCCTTCTGGCGCACTTAGTGTCTAAATTCGCTCACTCGTTTTCATTCGCTCCCTCAAGGGGACTATAGTTGAGGATTAATGGGAATAGTGAATGAGGGTATATGGGCCGATTTCAGAAACAGCCATTGAGTCATTCACTGAACCGATTAGTTCACAAACACTGATCAATTCAGAAACAAAACAACGCTACAGTGTTTTGCTCTGAAAAGCGCAACAATAACACGTCTTGTTAAACTGAACTGTTGTACACTACCAAAATCACATTCGCAATTGTGTTGTATGGGTGGGGTCGCTTTAACGTTCTCATTTTTTGCCAGCGTTATTAGGCCTTTTTTTGCATAAGAATAAGCTACACTGATGACGAGACAATTTCCAATACTGCAGTATTTACAATCCTATTTCTATAACAATTTTAATGGAGTGCTGTAATTCAGTGATGGTATCTTATAGTTAACAGCATGATAGTCTGATACATAAATAAAGTATGTTAAAGTATGAAATTCCCCTGGTAATGTCATGGCATTTTTTGTAAGTGAAACAATATAACTTCCTACACTGAATAATTAATCTAAAAGAAAATGAAATGTAACGATCCTAAATGAAAACATCTCCTTCATATGACTATATTCAGATGTGTGCGGATCACAGATACAGGCCTGGGTTACTTATCCACCATGTCAACTCTGAGAAGTCTCTACCTGCGCTGGTGTTGTCAAGTAAGTACAGCTATCTCAGTCACCTAAATGGGATAATCTTACTATGTTAAAAAAGAAGTTATGGGTTTTATCAATCCCAATTCATCGCTAAAACTGCTTGAAATTTCTTGTCAACTCCCCTTGTGTGCATTTAGGTGCAAGACTTTGGGTTACAGCATCTATATGGCATGAGGAGTCTTCGTCTTCTCTCTCTAGCAGGTACAACCACTCTTTCTCTGAAAGTACAGTAAAGTCCAGATGAAGCACTATAATGAAATGACACTATGTTCTGAAGTAGATCGTTTCTATGAATACCTGAGCTTAATCATGTTATGGAAAAAGCTCAGTTAATCCCTCAATAACAGATATTGCTATCTGTTATTAATATAGTAGTACAAATATATTGCTTTGTAAAAGAAAGATACATTTAAATTTTAAGTTGATAAACACAATCACGGTGTGATATACAAGTCTAATTTGAAAGAACATTGTACATTTGCAGATGAGAAATATCTGCCCGTTTCAGCAAGGACCAAACTAGTTTCTTTAAAGGGATAGTTCACCCAAAAATGAAGATTCTGTCATCATTTACTCACCCTCAAATTGTTCCAAACCTGTATGAGTTTCTCTGTTCTGCTGAACACAAAAGAAGAGATTTTGAAGAATGTTTGTAACAAAGCAGATAGAGCAACCATTGACTACCATACTTTTTCCCCCTACTATGGTAGTCAATGGTTGCTCTCTCTGCTTGGTTACAAACATTCTTCAAAATATCTTCTTTTATGTTCAGCAGAACGAAGAAACTCATACAGGTTTGGAACAACTTGAGGGTGAGTAAATGATGACAGAATTTTCATTTTTGGGTGAACTATCCCTTTAAACTAATTTTATTAAATGTATTTAGCATGAGAACTTTTAAACTAAGAACATTCAATTCCTATGGATGAAAACACTTCCTATCAAACTGATCATTTAAACTGCGTTTATTTTGGTTAGAGGCATTTAATGGATTGAAAATAGGAAAGAGCGATGTTACAATAACACTATTTATTAATTTGTTTACATAATTCCTGTATATAGGTTTAACGAAGCAAAATCTAAATATTTCTGGTCGGGAATCATCGCTGTTGCAAATAGTAGTGTTGTCACACAGCATTATAAACAGGAAGTGAGCTGTTGAGCAGAGGTGGCCTGTTAGCGCTTGCATTGAACCGGCTCTCTTGTTTTACTCTGTCTCAGGGTGCCCCCTGCTGACCACCACTGGCCTATCAGGCCTGATCCAACTGCAGGAGCTAGAGGAGCTGGAACTGACCAACTGCCCGGGTGCCACAGCCGAACTCTTCAAATACTACTCCCAGCATCTGCCCCGCTGCATGGTCATCGAGTAGAGCAAAGAGTTTCATGGGCACCAGCACCCACCACATCACCAAAACCTCCTCCTACAGACTGATGATAAACCCAACTTCATCCTGGACCCACAGGGAGAATCAACGAGAGAAATTGAAAGGACGTTTATTTTCTGGAGGGGTGAAAAGGGATCATTGACATGGAAGATATAAAGGGAAATCGGTGGATAAAAAGGTCGGAATGGGCCTGGAGTGGCGAGCGAGAGGGAAAATGTACAAAGCGCAGTGGCTAGAGCTTTCATTAAATAACATGACACATAGGAATCAGCCCCCACCCATACATGAAACATATTCCTCCACTGAACTGTGAGACTAGCTTCCATGTCTCATCCAAAACTGTTTCTCCTGAAGTGACAAAGGTGTGCGCTGCCTGTTTGAGCTGTCTCTCATATCCAGGGAAAGATAGAGAGGAACCATAAGGGAAAGAACGAGGTTAAAGAGCCACTGCAACAGGGTCTCTTCGCTTTTGTCCAGCGGCACCTGGGTTTCTCGCTCCCCGCTGTGGTGCTGCCGCTCCATGTCTGTGTCTTATCAAAGGAAAAAAAAATTTGAGAACTTGAGAGATGAACAGCTACGTAGAGTTTCACATCAACGCTACTTGCTTTTTGTCATGCGGTTCTCTTTTTCTCTCTTTTTTTTTTGAAATATTATTTTTTTAAGTATTATTTTTGATGATAAGGATTACTGTGAAACATTTATGGCATGAGTTTGAGGTTTCGGACACTTTGAATGAGATGGAAATCCAGGTACGGTGAAGGTACAGTATTAAGAGGTACTGTCCTTTGGAAGGAACCAGCATAATCAGAAGTCAGGAGGTTATTTTTTCTTTTCTTCCCCCCAGCAGACATTTCCAGATATTTCGAGTCGGGGAGCGGAGCGGATCGGATCAGAACTGCTCATACATTTTAATGTGGTTCAAAGGGACTGTGGCTTGTACAAAAGCTAGCTTGGCTTTTTCATCTGCCTGTTTTTGCTTTAATTCCATTTTGATGTCGATTGATATTAGTGGCTTATGTGCAGGTTTCCATATTAATCCTGATTCAAACGAAGATGAGATCTTTGACTGATCCCATAATGCAGCGGGGCCACGTGACGGCCTTTCACAGACTGAAACTGCACGTCATTGCTTACTTGTCACCAGACCAAACCATTACAGCATGGCTATTCTATTCTACCATGGTTTCTTACAGTACGGGCGCAGTGACTCTTTCAGCCCAAATGCTTTTATATACATCTGATGAATACAGTTTACAGTGATTTGCATCAAATGCAGAGGCAGGCCAGTGTAATTAAAATCATCACAAACATCCCACACCAGATTATTACAGTAGTCTCTCTTCATCTAGCAGTTTTGCTTTCCCACTAAGCAATACCCACATGTCTGCTTTTTAGATCAGTAGCGCCTCTTTTATTTTCAGAGATGCCGGGTTCTTCGTCCTCACAGTTGTGCTCATCTGTGGTGTCTACCTCATTGTAAAATTGGGGTACGTGGAATACGGAGAATTTACAGAAACCGTTTGTTCTTTTCCAACCCGCTCCATACCCCATACCGAACCCTGCATTTGTCTTCTCAGGAGATTAATGTGCTGCTCAGATCATCTCAGATAGGTCTGCTGTGATGGTAAAACCTACTTTACCCAGTCTAAAACTTAAGACACGCAAAAAAAATGGCATGGCACACAAGTTTGGAGTCTTAGATTGGTGAATAATTGAATTAAAAGAACCCCCTAAGTTCTGACTAGTGAAATGTTTACTTCTGAATATTACAATGTGGACAGATATGGTAATTGCTATTTTTTTTTCAGGAAATTTAACTTGTGAACTTTTAGATCAATTGACTTGCTATAACTCATTCAAACCAGGGATTTGGCTGGCTCAACTACGTTATCTGGACTTATTCCAGAATAAAACAACTTATTCTGACTAAATAACTCGCTTCCTAAAGCAGGATTTCAGAGTGATGGCATAGAAGAACCCCAAAGAACCTTGCAGTGAAGAGTTTTTCAACCAGTTCTTAAAAAATTGGCCAGCATTTTACCAATAAAGAACATTTATTTATATGAAATGAATGAGACTTGTAAAGGACAGCTAGCTAGCAAGTTAATCTTACTCCAAAAAAGTGGATACTATGCCAGGATAATTCCAGCATCACTGTTTCCAAAGTCCTAAATAATCTAGGCTTTAAAGATAACAGATTATATCTACTAAAAGATGCATTTAAACATTAGCACTCACCTCATACAGTCGATCTCTCTTTGTGTGTATATAGTGACCTGTTAAATAGGTGGTCACTGCTAGTCGAGCCCTTGAAACTTTTAATCTCACTACCTTGTGTGACTTTTTCTTTTGAATCATTGAAGTTGTTACATATTTATTTGCTTTTACTTAGTGGGTTAATTTATTGGCACAATGGACATATTTATTTATTTATTGATTACATTTACGAGGATGGTACAAGGTTGTTTATTTATAAGTAGAACAGATGTTTTTGGGGGGGTAACCGAGGAGATAGGAACTAGCAGGAATTGGAAATGCGTTGAATTGATGAATTTTTGCCATGGTTTCAACGGTTCAACTGCAACTGGGCATGTTTTTGGTGGGCAAACTGTTGACACACACAAAGCTGACAGACAGAAGAATGGAAGGGCAATAACTGTTTGACAGAGGCATGTGCTGACAATGTTGACCTTTTCTAACCCTCCTGCAGCCCAATATTTTTTTTCTTAGTGACACATTTTGTTTTTGGTTGTAAAATGGATGTCAGTTGACTTATAGTGAAACGGCATTGTCTCCAGGATTGGATGTTGAATATTCTGCACCAGTACTTCATATGAGCTCAATACTTTTTTGCTGTGTTTGATTGATTTGCGGTATCCTGATAACTGTTAGAAGACGTATAGCAGTATTTACACTCACCCATTGTCTTATAAAGAAAAACAACTGTGTTTATTAAGTAGCGAAGGTTTAAAGGAAATCCCATCAAAACACTTTTCATCCCGTATGTCTCCATTGATAACATAAACGGAACCATTTGAGATGAATGAAATAAAAAGAGATTATTATTATATCACTAAGGCATTGCATAGTATTTGAGGACAATTATATGAAACTGTCGGAGATATTGTATTAATCTTGTATAAATAATATTGTTTTCACTTCAAACCCGAGCCTTTTCCCTCTTTGTATGGAATCAGAGTTTATGTGTGTGGGATGGATTTTTTTTACCTAATAGAACCCTAAATATAAATATTATAGCTTGTGCACTAACCCCACTGTAATCTGTAAATAGATATCAATATGTCGAGGTCATCTCTCAGAAAGTTTCAACTCAAAACGAAACAAAACGAGTCAGCAGAAAAACCTGGTCAAGAAAAGTGGCAAGATATGCAAAAAGGTCCATGTCTTTTAGCGATGAATCACATCAGCAATCGATAGTATAAGAGACTTGAGCTTGTTTCACTTTGTACACTGAGCTAATATCAAAGACATGTTAATAGGGGCTAAATGCAAGAATATTAACAGATGTTTATTGCGTGTCTACATTGACACTGCGTGGGCAGTGCGCATACGCCTGCTGCCTTCCTCATACGATCAAGGCAAGGTTACCTTTCCGACTCAATGAAATACTGGTACTACTGTGTGAATTTCGCTTTCCAACAGGACCATTCTGGCTGGCAGATATGGAGTGTTTCTGTCTGATTTACACTGTAAATTTAAACCATTTTCAAGGCCAGTTTCTATGAATAGTGCTCCTCTATTCTTGCGCTCTAAATGAGTTTTACTAGCTTACCACCAGAGTGTGTTGGCAGTTTCTGTTCACCCTCCAGCTTGCTTTTAACTTGTCTGGCGCTTTTAATTGTTAAGCGAATAGATCCTCTAACTCTTCCCAGCTAACACATGTCAGGATTGTTTCTTTTTATACATTTGAGAATGACATGATTCAATAACAGAAAACGACTCTTTGTATGTACGTGTACATGTAATACTAAATCAATATTAGTAATGCTTTTGACATTCATACAGGGTCAGTAACAACGACTTTTATTCTGGTGCAAACATGGTTTGGGTGACTGTGGTTCAACAGCCTAATGAGCAATGTTAGATATCCTCCTCACACTGATTATCTCAAATGTTTATTTTGTTTATTTGGTATTTTATTTCTCTGGCGTGACATGGGCACGTCACAGTTCTCGGTTCTTTAGGGTACATTTCTTTCTGTAAATACTGTTGTGGTGGTTAATTTCAAATGAAAGAGAAAAAAAAGACAAAGTTTTATGAACTCCATCTCATGGCTGCAGTGCCTTGTCAGACAAGCGTTGTTGTTTTCAATTGGTTGGTTCCAGTCTGCACCGTTTTAGTAAAAGTTGTACAAAATAAGCACCATATTTGCGTCATTAATTTTCTTTGACGTTCAATTATAAAGGCGTAGTTCACCCCAAAATTTCAAATGATCAAACTGTACTCATTTCAGTGTGAATGTTACTGAATTTTAATTTTGGAGTGAACTATCCCTTTAAGACATGTTGTCAGCTGTGTTTTAATGTTGCTTTTAAATGTGCATGCACACACAAACACGTTTACCTTGTCTATTCTTAGACACACCTTTTGTATAAATTGTCTTGACCCCAAGGACCATATTTTTGTTTAGGAATAAGGCAATAAAATGGAAGAAAGGCTTAGTAGTGCTTTGCAGGTCATCAAAAACCTGTCCCGCAGAGCTTGATAAAAGATGTTTCAATCAGGCAGCTGTGGTTCTGCTTTATAAGCATGTGTTACTTAAGAGTCTTAAAGGTGCACTATGTAAAATTTTTTCAGTAAAATATTAGAAAACCACTAGGCCAGCATTATATTTTTTGTTCAGATGAGTACTTACAATATCCCAAATGTTTCCAACTATTTGTAAATCGTGAGAAATTGCTATTTTAAAGGGGCTATATGCGTTTTTCTGAAATTTAAACTCGCGACTGACACCTGTGACCAAAAAACAGAACTGCTCTTATTTTCTGCTCGCTCTCGCAGCGGTGGTGACGTCACATCCGCAGACAGCGCGGGAAAAAAACGACCCGCCAGAAAATAGGAAAAATAGGTTACAGGCTTATAGGTGCACCCACTGTGAGCGGACAAGGTGTCAGTATGCTCATCAGGAGATGTTTGAGTCATAAATGGTAAAATAAAAAGGCTATTGTTACGTTTATTTTTGGGGAAAAGTTGCATATAGCCCCTTTAACCAAGGTACCCTCGGTTTCCGGTTTAATTTGGCAGAAACGCTTTACTCTGACTGCAGTGTGCAACAAGTGTCATAGCTACTTTTCAACACACTCAGATGTATCTAATATGATAAACAGAGCTGCGTTACCTCATGACCGGAAAAGCGGAAGTGGTGCCGGAGACTGTGTCATAATAAAAGTCCCGCTGCTCGCGAGGCATGGGTTGCGTTCATCTTATTAACAATCACTCCTGCGGCCTTGCTCAGCTACCACAACACTCGGCCCTGCTCTGCTTCATACTACAGTAACGTTAATAATCACATCCATGAACATGATTTCTGCCCAAGTCCTATACCGATTATTTTACACCGGCTGTGAGGTGAAGACCACATGTCCCAAGATTCTGCGCTCAAACGTCTACGCCTTTGTTTTGAACAGGCGACCTCTAGTGGACGGAAAAGTTACATAGTGCAGCTTTAAGTAAGCTATTTTTAGCAAATTTAGCCTAATGCTAGCACCCCTGAAGCAAGTCACAACGGAAACATCTTCACTTGGCACCCAGTGGCTTTCACAAATAGAAATGCAAATAACCGAGGACGTCAGAAGAACAAAATGGATCAAAGGTTGAAGCGACTGTCGAGGTATGATTACGTTTTTAAATGCAGAAAGACGGTAGTCTTACTGCTAGCCCTCAGTAAAGCGTTTATGCCATAATTCTAAAATTATTAGAGAATCCATTTGTGACCCTGGACCACAAAATCAGTCATAAATTGCACGGGTATGTGTATGCAACAATATTGTATGGGTCAAAATTATATTTTTATTTTATGCCAAAAATCATTAGGATATTAAGTAAAGATCGTGTTCCATGAAGATTTTTAGTGAATTTCCTACCGTACATATATACAAAAATGTATTAATATTAGTAATATGCATGGCTAAGGACTTCATTTGGACAACTTTAAAGGCGATTTTCTCAATATTTAGATTTTTTTTGCACCCTCAGATTCCAGATTTTCAAAGTTGCATCTCGGCCTAATATCTC
The DNA here is from genome assembly GCF_949357685.1 of Gobio gobio. Taxonomy (NCBI): domain Eukaryota; kingdom Metazoa; phylum Chordata; class Actinopteri; order Cypriniformes; family Gobionidae; genus Gobio; species Gobio gobio. Next base: position 49,888,513 of record NC_137097.1, on the reverse strand, counting down.
TATCCTAACAAACGATACATCAATGGAAAGCATTTTTATTCAGCTTTCAGATTATGTATAAATCTAAATTAAAAAAAAAATACCATTATGACTGGTTTTGTGGTCTAGGGTCACATTTCAAGTCTTTGCAAGTAGAATACAGGCAAACTGATTATGAATATACACTATTGTTCAAAAGTTTGGGTTCAGTAAGATTTTTCTTTAAAAGAAATGATTTTATTCAGCAAGGATAAATTAAATTGATCAAAAGTGACTGCAGACATTTAGAATGTAACAAATCTTGAACTTGTTTAACTTCATTAAGCAGCACAACCATTTTCAGGAAATGAATAAATGTTTCTTAAGTACCAAATCAGCATATTAGAATGATTTCTAAAAGATCATGTGACACTGAAGACTGGAGTAATGATGCTGAAAATTCATATATTAAAACAGAAAACAGTTATTTTAAGTTGTAATAATAATATGTTTTTGACTATATTTTGCCTTGGTGAGCATGAGACTTCTTTCAAAAATTAAAACAAAAAAAAATTCTTACTGACCCCACAATTTATAACAGTAGTGTATAATATTATGGCAATCTCCAATGAAACCAATAGCATTGTCCAGTGGCTCCACATAAATATTGAATGGTGACAATTTTTTAATCATAAATCAATGGTGTTTACATGAATAGTAATATTAGTAACAAGGAAATCATGATGATGCCGCTAATACATGTCGCATAAAAAAATGTGATGCTGTGACAGAAAATAAGAACACATTATAGTTATGTACAGTAGCTTTGATAAGCAAAAGGGCAAAATGGACTCCTGATGTCTAGTGGAGGGAAGTAAACAGCATAATGTGTACCTTTAAACAGCAAGTTAACTAGTTAGTGAAAGACATATAACCGTAAACTTGACCTGTTACTGTACAGCAAACATCAGTAAGAATCGACTTTCTCTTGTTCCTTTACCCATCTCTGCATTAGAAATGATCAACAGTATTACATTTCACACCGGACCTTTAAGGTCAAAGGTTATATTTGAAATATTTCCCATTATATCAACACGTCGGCTATCATCGCAGCAGTCATGTACGGATAGCAGTCTTTAAGTATCTGTTAAGAAAATACCTTCAGCTTCGAAGCAGCTATGGTAACAAAAATATTTGTCTAAACTTTTTTTAATCTCTTCTTTTACAAAAGTACAGGGAAAGATCATAGTTTGCTGTAAAAAAAAAATCTAAAATAATTACTTATGAAAATAAAATAGCAAAAGGATCATGTCACATTGCTGGTTCAGTGTCAATGTATAGGTGCAGTAACACGGATAGGGATTATGGGATTTTCTCATCTAGTTATGTGCCGGGCGTGCAGACACACACACACACACACACACACGTTTTCCAACATACCTCTGTGCCATTCAGCAAAAGGAGGTTGAAAGATATCAAGAGAGAAAAATAACATGGAGGGAAACTTTCTCTTAGCCAAAACATGGTAATTCATCAGTTATTGTTTCTCATCCCAGATCCCTACCCACAATATAGATTCATTTCAAAAATAGACTCATATATGAAGTTTACATGCCTAAGCAGAAATGTCTTTAGTCAAACGTGTCGATTTTCCAACAGTGTTCATCTCTCCCATTCCGACGGGGGGGTGAAGGCGGGCGCACACTTCATCTCTTTCAAAGGTGACTCTCTGCATCGCTCTTCTCTAGGGTACCATTCTCCAGGGTCAAAGGTGAAAGCGCTTGTCCATTGGCATTGCTCTCGTTAAGTCTTTTCACTCTATACGTCTCATAGTGGATGTTGTGAGTGACGTCCTTCAAATCTTGCAAGTGGGACCTTGAAAGTAGAGCGCAATAGAGCATAATATCAATTTTAACCCCACAATAACATCCCCTAAGGGAAATATGCACCGTGTAAAATAAAAGTCGTTCTCTTATGTTCAATTGAATTGTTTACTGACTACATCAGCTTTTTATGATCTCTTTGTGTGATTCGGTTGCTGTAATTTGATCTCCGCTTCAGCAGGAGGCCGATCAAAAAGTGTGAAAGGCGATTCAAAAATGTGGAGTGTCATAACGGTCATCCTTTGTTTCCCGTTTCAGCAGGGAATCGCTCTCACACCATCTGTCAATGGGCCGCCATCCAAGAGTTAAGGGGAGAGGGCTTTGTGACCTGGCCTCACCCGATCGGACTCTGTAATTAACCTGTCCTTTTTACTGAGCTCACAGGAGAAGGATGTACTCATGACCTTCTCAGCTTGTTCTGCCCAACTACTCATATATACACTTTACAAACACAACCAACTGAAATGAGTGCCAGCTTTCTAAAGTCAGGACACCTTCAAGTTGTCAGTTATCAGAAGATGTTACGTTTTCAAAAAAAAAAAGGTAAAAGTGATGTCATTTGACCAGAAGTTAATTTGACCTGCAGCTGCATGAAACTCTGACATCTGCTGACCAATCTGTTGATAAAAAAGCTAATGGAATTTCTATCATAACTTGCAACCAACCATATAAGGGATCAAATAAAAATCAAGTAAAATTAGACAGGACACACACCCACACATTATGTTTCCCAGTTTTACATTTGCAAAAAACATCACTTAGTATGATTTATAAGCTGTTGTCTTCATGGGGAACAAAAATGTTCCCACATAGACAAGGATTTCCAATATTGTCATCTTTGTGGGGACACTTTGTCTCCATAACGCAGGGTATACCTGAACCACACACACACGTCTGGTTTACTATCTTTGTGGGGACGCTCCACAGACGTAATGGTTTTTATACTGTACAAACTGTATACTATATCCTCTTACACTAACTCTACCCATCACACAAAACATTTTTACAATTTTACATTAAAAAAACCCTAATTCTGTATGATTTATAAGCTTGTTTCCACATGGGGACCTCAATTTAGGTACCCACTGTGACACGACTCCCTATGTGTTTGTGTGTGTGCATTCAGGTTGAAGTCCCCGCCGGAATAGAAAAACATGAACACACACATACATACATTGGGTTTTCAAGTTTTCTGGGGACTTTCCATAGACATAAAGATATTTATACTGTACAAACACACACACACACATATATATATATATACCCTAAACACAACCCCCACAGAAGACTGCCTGCAGTTTTAAATAAAAAGCATCACCTAGTATGATTTATAAGCTGTTGTCCTCATGTGAACAAAAAATGTCCCCACAAAGACAAGAATTTCCAAAATTGCCATCTTTGTAGGGACATTTTGGTCTCCATAACGTAGGGTATACCTGGGTCCCGTTCTTCGTACCTCGCTAACTCAGTTAGCTGGATTTGATTGTTGACGATTTTGCATGATCTTGGATTGTTTGGTTCTTCGAAGCTCATCCTGGACTTGCTGTCTTAGTAACAGGTCCGTAAGCTTAAACCTGCTCGGGAGTTTATTTCATGTAAACAGGATTAGATTGCATCTTGAGGTGATACTTAAAATCTGTCCCAGCCACTGCTACTTTATTACAAGAGTGCATTACTGAACCAGGGGCAATAATAATAATTTTAAATAATAATATAAAAATTTTATATTGTAGGTCCTATATGTATATGAGAATGTATAATGTTGTGTATAATACTATAGACAGCCACTTGATTGAGCGATTTATTTGTGATGGAATATTTACTTTATATAATTTTATTTTTATTGGTTTACACACATGTTGTACAGTTAATCTGAGCCGTGCATTAAGTGATCACGTATATTATGGGAGTGGCATGATGCAGCGCAAGAGAGGATAATTTGATCTTGACCCATAAGAAACTTGAATACTGTCACGTTACAAATCTGCTTCAAATTGAATTAAAAATTAAATTACAACATTGAAATAAAAATGTAAAGGGTGTACAAATACTGTATAAAATCGTGAATATAAATAATTGGTAATCATGTTAAAAAAAAAACATTTATCATTTATCTATTATAACTTTTATGTTGGTTTGGTCGTTTGGCTGTTTCCTTATAAAGGTTCAGAAATTCGGGGGGGTTTTTTGTGTAATTTGTCAAGTTTTTTGCCAGGTGGCTTTTTTATATGATGTCATTACGTTGCTGTCTTGATGCTAGCCAATCGCTGCATTGCTGATCGTGGTTTCGAGTATCGATGCATCTGCCCTCTTCAGGGGAAAAAAGAACGCTCAGTAATCTTAGATCATTTAATCCAGATATTTTAATCCAATCCGCAAATTCGTTTGAAGAACCAAATTAGCCAGAGATCAGTTATCATGATTAAAAGATCTGGGATCTGTCAAATCATCTTAGATGTATTAAGCGAGGTACGAAGAACGGGCCCCAGAACCACACACACACACACACACACACACACACACACACACACACACACACACACACACACACACACACACACATATTTCTAGAGTGCAATATAAAAATTAAGACAAATGACAAAACAAAAATCCAAACAAAACATCAAAAACAGATTAGAATATGGTCTTGTTTAACAAAGGATGGATTTTTGTTTGATCCCATGTACGATTGGTTCCACATTATGATATGATCATTATATTATACATTTACTTTGCATTAACAACATTAATTGAGCCAGTCAACATGTTGGAACAGTGTTTACACTCTTCAGGAAGTTAGCTTATGAATAGCTAAACCTACAGTTGTTCACCTATAATTGACCATTAAAGGAAAATGTTATCCTAAACTAGTATGGGATGTCATTGATGTAGCCATTTGGATCATATTAAAATTCAGGAAGATCATGTTCTACATCATCTAATCCCATCAAACGGAATGCAAGGGTATAAATGGCTACTTCCACTATACCCAAAAAGCAAGTTTGTCCATCATATGCCAATATCATTCTATTTCGATAATTCAGTACATCCAAGTAAAAAAAATGACTTACCTAATAAGAAGATCTCTCAAGTGTGCAAACTCGCAATGCGCAACATTTTCAACTGAAATAAACAAATTACAAAGGCATGTTTATGAATTCATCCAGGCATCTTGCATCACTGTACTTTCTACACAAACCACTTGATGGCAGTGTTGAATAACCTAAATCACAGACAACCTTGCCCTGCGAAGCCTGTCAGGCGTCGTTGTACAATTAGATCTGACAATTGTTACAGTTACCCTGCTGAAAAGACCAGCATGGGTTTCCAAATTTCCAAAATAGGTCAACCAACAATTTTTCAGGAAAAAACTAGCTAAGAAGCCTGGTGGAGACACCAGCATCCAAAACACAACATATTATTAGTGACCAGCAACTCACGGCAGACACGATGATGTCTTTAGACTCTCACCTTCAATGATCCCCCACTTTGTTTTTCTTCCCAAAACTTTGTTTCCGTTCACCTGGTGTTCTTTATCTGTTCCCACCACAGCAAAGGGGATGTTTTCCTAAAAGAAACATTCGCCATACCTCAAAATTTCATCAAGTACGAAGTATAAAACCACTTAAAGCAATTAAAGGGATAGTTCACCCCCAAAATGATACCTCCATAATCATTTAGTTTCTAAACTTTATGAACATAAATGTATTTATGTGTTGATCTAACCATTTAAATCAAGTGGTTTTAATTGGTTGCAATGAAGTCTCAGAGTAGCGTCATCATACCCTAATCTTATCGTTGAGTATCCGGTCTTCAGTGTCCTCATCATATTCTTTCTGTGGATACACTCTGATCCCGTTGGCCTGGAGGTCCTGTCTTATCTGAAGAGAGAGGCTTCCAGTTAGATGGATTACACTGATTTTTACCACCCACCGCACACATACACAAAACCACACAATCGCCCTGGGGGTGAAATATGACAGCAGCTCCTCTCCCTCGAGCTCTTCCCGCTGTATTTTACTAGTCTCAATCTCGACCCTCATGCATTCTTTTACTCGGAGGCCACAGTAAAGTTCACCGGGAAATTCTTTCCCCACCCCCCCTCACTGTCAGAATTTCGGGCCCGAGGTGCAAAGCATTAGACTTTAATGCCTTTGCTGCCATGTGTTCGTGTGGGGGAGGATTTTGGAGTGTGGCTGTTGAACATGGATATGATATCTACGATTGATATCTTGAGCACAGTGTGACGTCCGCCCCCGCATGGCGCTCTGCTCAGGCTATTGAGCAGTGAGAGACAGCTCTGGATAATGGGCTGAAATGACAGAGTACATCATTAGGAGTGTTGTTTGGTGTATATTGATAGGAGACACACAGCGTGCGGGGGCTGTTCTGGCCCTGCGGTCCGTGCCGTCGGAGCTGTCCAAAAGCGTTCCGTGGGGAGAACTAATGGCAAGTGGCCCGGGCCGAAGTAGCTGCTATACATCAGTCAGAGGAGAGACCGTCTCCTGACGGAGACGTTGCAGACACTGCTCGTAACCTTAGCTTGGCCTGTTCATTTTTCCAACCCAGAGCGAGCGGCCGCATGCCAAGGGACCTTTGGAGATTCGAATGCAATGTACGCTTCTCTCTCAATCCATTCTGCCCAGGTTTTTCAATTCATCTCACTTTTTATCCACACAGCTGAACTGTGGATTCTAATAATTCCACCATGTACAGCAGCAGGTCATCCATATTCATGACCTCAATTTATGCGAAGAACTTAATATTTACGTGTGGGTGGGAAATACAGAGGGTGATGCGATTGTGCCTGCATATGATAAAATGTGCGCAGGTGTCGATGACGGACAGCTCACCCTCTGTTTGAACTCTAACCGCTCTTCCAGAGTTAGCGTGTCTGCTTTGGCGATCACAGGGACGATGCTCACTATCTTCCCCAGTCTCCTCATGAACTCCACATCTATAGGGCGTAACCTGTAGAAGGGCACGATAGATCATTAATAAAGCCCATTTTACACATTTGATTCCATTAACACCCATTATTACCATTGATATTGACTAAAATACAGGGGAAAATGGGGGAAAAAAAACATACTTTTGATAAAAGCGTCTGCAAAATGAATAAATGGAAATTAATCAATCTAGATCATTTAAAGCAAAAATATCATTACATGAAGTAACATCAAATAATATTACATAGACCCTCATTCAAACTTTTAGAATCAGTAAGTTTTTCTTACTCACAATTAAATTGATCAAATTGGCAGTAAAGACATTTATAATGTTACTAAAATTTGAAAAAAAAAAAAAAACGTATCACGGTTTCCACAAAAACATTAAGCAGCACAACAATTTATAATGAAGAAATGTTTCTTGAGTAGCAAATCAGCATATTCAAATGATTTCTGAATGATCATGTGACCGAAGACTGCAGTAATGGCTGCTAAATATACAGCTTTTCCATCACAGGAATCAAATTAAATAAACGTCTTACCGATCCAAAGCTTTTGAACAATAGTCCACATTTTCAAGGTAAGATGCAAGCATTAAACATCAAATTAGTTTTTAGTGAGATGATGTATAAAACCCTCATGTTTTGCTGCTCAAAGAAGGATTTTTCATGAAATCCCACTGGGTTAGTGAGTTCAAATCTCCATACTAAGACCCCTGAGATTCGTAAATGAAGCCTTGTCATATTAATGTGACAGAAGCACAACAGCGTTTTAACATGTCTGGCTAGGTGTGAACCACATCAGGCGTGCAAGAAGTCGACACGCACCAGTGTCCAGTGGCTGGCAGGAAGTAGACGCAGCAGTGAACGCGGGTGTCAGGGATTCTTCTCTTCCTGTTGACATTCAGCTCCTCCTTCAGGTATTTTTCATACTGTTCATTGACGTACTTTACAATAGGCTCCCAGCTGAGGAAAAAAGACACAGGGAAGGGTTAACATCGCAATTTAACAACACATGCGTATACTTAAAGTGAATGTAGCAGTCAAAGTGTAACATAACTCTTAAAATTAATATTCTGAAAAACACCAAGGCATGATTTTAGTGTCAAATAAATAATCACTTTAACAGTAAAACCCAAAATGCTCTCTAATTACTAAGAGAATTGATCTCGCACAGATTTGATCTCACACAGCTTTAGAGCTCTCTGAGCATTAGTGGGGTTCAAAAGCCTGAGACATCTAGCGAAAAAGCTTTTATTTGGCTTTTTCATTGAAAATGATATTATTAGCATAACAATTAACATGAATTTCAGGATGTCTTTGTATTTGGTTTGTGTAAAACCTGATGATTATGATCCAAAGAACACCTTGTGTTTCAGTGGAAGCAAGAACGTCTGACCTTCTGTAAAAAGGTCACAAATGTCAGCCACAAATGTACTTTTAAAATGTCTTTTGATTAGTGACCTAGAAATAGTAAAGAATCGGGAACGTTTGTTTTAGTGTTTTAAATTTCTCTTTATCTCCAAGTTTAAATTAGATTTTGAATACCACATTTTGAATTGTGGTCTCAGACTTTAATACTTTTATATAGTACATACATTGTATATGAGAAGGTTTAAAATGTTGCTCTCACCAGTTCTCATTGTTGATTTGGTCTCCAAATCCAGGAGTGTCAATTACCGTAAGCTTCATCTTCACCCCTTTCTCCTCGATGACTAAAAAAATAACAAGACAAAAGAATTAGAGAAGAAAAGAATAAAACGTCCTTTCAAGATGAATCCGCAGCAGATGTGAATGAAGAGGAGCTGACAAGGATTCAACTGTCTTTTTCTAGCAACATACATACATTTCTGGGACTAATCAGTTAAAATCGCATACTGAAGACCCTGAGCTTTCCATTTAATCTCCATCTCTGATATAATGCTGCAGGAATGCTTTGTACAACAGGAAGTCAGCCTGCAAAAAGAGTCTAATAAGCTGTCTGTGCAAGCAGGGACCCCTACTGTATCCCTGGCATTGGTTGATTGGCATTTGCGGTTAACTCATCATGTTAATCCTTCTGGATGAGGCAATCAAGGAAAATATGACGAGACTGTAACAAGGAAAAATTAAACTGTCAGTCAACACTCCAGTTTCAAAGTGCTATAACCCTATCTGGTGATGATCAATTTTGCGTACGCAGTGGGGCATTAGAAAAAGAGAGTGCCAGTTTTTGGATTGGAAGGCCAATGATTGAAAACCCCTCATGATCAGCTAATGGAAACACATATGCTCATCTTGGCGTGACTCAGCAACAAAGCAGGGCTTAGTTCCTCCCATATTCACCCACATGGAGGGAGCTGAGCTGAATGGTGGCATTGAGCGGCCCGCCACTTCATTTTGTGCACTGTGTAGTCTTTGAGAAAAGGAGGGATTGTGTAACACTCATCTCCCCTGGCGGTCAGTCTGCAGGCCAGCTTTTTTTCCACAGGCTGTGAGGGCCACTGGGCCGCTTTGTAGTGTGTGGAGGTGTCAGGCACCCTGAGACTTTGCTACTCTTTGTTTTCCACAGGCCTGCACTTTGGAAAGACAAAACTGCTGGGGAAGCAAGGGACAGCAAGACATCTGCTAGACGAAATGTCTCAAATCGGAGTCGGCAAAGGCAATTTATTAGTTTAGCAGTAACACAAGGAGTAGTTTTGTCATTTTGATAGAGAATACCAGAACAGGTCTATTGTTCCAGCCCTTTTAAAGAATTTGCTGAAGCTATAAGATCATATTTACACTGATGAATACTGGAATAATCTGTAATGAAGACGAAAAATGTTGCTAGGAGACAAAAAAAGCTAGGTTCTACAAGAAATATTGCTCCGAAGTTGCTCTTTCACAGCTCAGGAGACTTAATGGAGTTATCCGTTATGTTTCAACTCAATGTTTTGATAAGAAGAAGATAATGATGATTATAATAAGAAATGTTTCTGGGGCAGCAAATCATCATATTAGAATGATTTCTGAAGGATCATGTGAGACTGAAGACTGGAGTAATGATGCTGAAAATTCAGATTTGCCATAACATGGAATCAATGAAGCCTACATTTTAAAATATATCACAATACTACTGTTTTACTACATTTTTGATCAAATATGCAGCCTTGGTGAGCACTTTATCAAAAACATTTCAAAATTGTTTTAAAAGTCGACCCCAAACTTTGAACGGCTGTGTATAGTATATAAAGTTTAATGTAAAAGAGTTTAATGTTAAGAATTTTCCAAAACCGTAATCGTATAGAGATTAGATAATAATAAATTCTCGCATGAGGGCTAATGCAATCGAAATAGTAAAGGAAAGTAAATATTTGCGCCATGTGTCAAGCGCTGCCTAACATAAAAAAACAACAAAGAGGAACAGGACACTCTCATTCACTGTAATGTTTACGTTGTGCTACGCTAAGAAGTCAGTGAGGGGTGTCTCCTGAACCATGGGGATATCTCAGGAAGTCACAAGCTGAACCGACTTATCGTCAATCTTCTTTTGTTAAGAAACAGCACACCCAGCTTCTCCCATTCTTTTATTCTCATCCACCCTCTCTCTCATTCTACAAGTCAAACACAAGTCAAACATTTATAAACTATTGGGCCATAAGTTTTGAGAGGTCTGTGAGAAATGAGGTTAGGCTATGGACAGAGATACAACAGATGCTGCTGCTGCAACTGGATAGAAACCTCCTTCCACTGCAATGACACTGCTACGCTAAAAAACATTTGTTCTTGATCTTACACAGAATGCTTTCAAAAGCTCCTAAGACTTTACACAAAGAAATAACAGGCAGATACAGCAACCGTGAAGATTTTGATGCACAGAATTACAGGAAATCACAGTTTCAGATCTAAAAACAGATTCAACATTATGACTTTTGGCTAACTGAAGTGAAAGCTGTGAAGAAGCTCAGCTACTGCAAGTGTTATACAGAGTAACATTTACATATCTAAAACCTGTCAAGGGGAAGTCAGAAACGGAAGAGAGATCAGCAAGCAGATCTAGGTCTAAAATCTTACCTGAATAAAAAAATCAAATGACTAATTTCCAAACCAGTAGGCAGCAAACTAAAGGAAGGACAGAGGTTTAGCGTAACTGCTACAAAACCTGCACATGGCTGTATAACAACTCCATAGCTACGCCCTGGCATGGCACTATCTCTCTGTAGGGTTTTGTAATTGGATTTGCCTGTGCCCCTATCTAGACTGGGAGTAAAGTTCAGCAGTCTTCATACATTTCTGCTGTCACCTAGGAACCATGGCAATTAACATAGCAGGCTACGCTAATGACCCAGCCCAGCAAAGGCCTTTACACAGCAATTGACTGACACTTAAAACTACAAGAGGCGGCATGCTTTTCTGGCGTCTTGCAACATCCTGACAGAATCATTAGATTATGTTCTCTCTATATCCGATATGCTAAATTGTGAGTCAATCTACTAGAGGGCAGATTCGCGGTTAAACTACATAACAAGGGTAACTCCACAAACTTTTGACCCAGACAAAAATGGCAGGGGTAATTAGGTTGTGCAATAGCATATACATTTTATTAGTTAGTCTCATTCTTGCAGTGCACCATGCAATCCATCCAAAGAGAGCACATTTTCTTTACTTGTCCTACAGGGCTTTTTCTGAATACAAGAGACAGAGGACCACTATCAAATTTTGTGTTTGTTAGACCCCTGTCAGCCGGTCTATAGTGAGAAATGAAGATGGATAGCTGGGTGCGACTACACTAACTACTGAGGGCAAGCAAACACACACAAGCACACACACACTCAAACAATACTTTCATTTAAAGGACTAGTGAAGTTGGCTACGCCATCTGCCTTTCACATCTCTTACCAACGAAGCATGGTGGCGCCGCCAGAAGTAAAATGGAGATTCATTGCTTTCTCATTGCATATGCGGGATGTTTTAAGGTATGTGCGTCTCTGCGTGATCTATAGCTCAGTTCCCTCTGCTCAGTACAAAACTTAGTAGCAGGATCCTTGCATAGCTACTAACGTTAGGTTTTTTTTTTTTATCTTATCGCTAATATTGTATATTTGATTATATGATTTATGTTATTTCCACTAACTTCACATTTAGATTACCTCTAGCATCATCTATAGCCCAAAGTATACTTTGTTTTTTATGCGTACTGTGCACATGACATAAATTTAGACATCAGCAAAGTATGCTGGAGATAAATGGCAGAGACACTGGACTAAGATGACACTTTGTTGTGCGCATGTGTGGACCGCGTGTGTTTATGCACGGTATCAAATGGCATATACTGTCAATGTCAAGACTGAAGTGTACTTCAGGCTTAATGCTCAATCTTTAATCTCTAAAGACACTAAAATTTAAAAGTTGCGATGAAACTGAAGTAGCAACATATATTTTCTTCCATGTGTAGGGCGGGGACTTTGGTTCGACGCATCGGTTTTTGATTGGATTTTGAGATGTGGGCGTTGCACTCAAAACTGGAGGCAGAAGAACGCAATCTTGCAGGGGTAAGTGAGAACTACCCCTGCAAACTACCAGAGAGAAGTCTGTCCTTTTCACCAGAAGATCCAATTATGACATAGTTTTCCTCAAAAGCAAAGCAAAAATCCCTCAGAAACAATCCAAATAAGCTTTGCTTCATTGCCAAAGCAAGCCTAAATGAAACTTAACTCTACACATCTACAAAAACACACTTGCCTGTTTGTAGACAAGAACCCAAGCATCTATTGATTGTTACTCTGGTGGTAGTATGCGAGACAGAGATGGTCCATTGCTCAATCAACCAATTCATTCACTCAGCTGAGCTTGCTTCACTGAAGTCAGACGCCGTGTGTAAGTGGTGGCTTCCATTAGAGCAGGAGTCATCTCCTGACCCGTGCGATAAAATATGTCCCTGTGTGTGCTCTTCCTCTATCATTCTCTGTGAAAGAGAGCTCATAATGACAGCTGTGGCCCGATCTCAACAGTTGAAGTGTGATTGATCTCTCCTAATCCGTCCCCCTTGCAGGCTTTTTAATTTCTCTTTCCTTTCAGAGCACATGCTCCGATCACTCTGGCCCTTCTCCAAATCAAACCCTACAAAACACTGAGCTCTGCCTCCAGCTCGTCCTGTCTAAATGTCACTCTTCTTCCATCCTTTCAGAAATCACTCTGGCCAACAAACTCTGTAATGCCGGGTTCAGACTACATATTATTTTTGTCTGTTACGATAATGACTGTGTCAGATTATGCGATTTTGACTCTATATTCTTGTTGTGTAGTGGACAAGAAACATGTCAGACTACATGTTGCTTGCTGACCAATCGACGTGTGATGTCATCAAGTAGGCGTAAGAAGCGACTGACTTCTGGAAACAAAAGCATAAACAAACTCCCGAAGTGAGTTATTTAGCTTAATGCTAATTCCAGTACTCAGTACGCCTCCGTTTTCATTCGCCATCATTTTTCACTCTGTCGTGGTAGTCACTCGAGGGAACATCATAAAGGCAGGAGTGTAGGAGTGTTCCTTCATTGCATAATTCCACCTAGCAGCTCCAATACCATCATCTTTCTCCCGTTTTGCCATGTTTGAAAGCTATGTACGGAAGAGCTTCTGTGCTCCTATTGGTCAACTTCACAGATGTCAGGGAAAATAAAAAATGCTAGTCTTTCTGCCGTAACATCGTGACGTGTCGCAGACACGGTTGTCGTTGCCTATGACACGCTATACGAGATGAAACGTTTGATTCTTATGTCCCGACGGCCATTGTCATTTACGAATCAGCGCGACACCCTACGTCAAACGGATCATGCCAAAATCAGGCTGATATTGTGTAGTCTGAACATGGCATAAAACGTCAACTTAATGATGTGCAACGCAATGTGCAAACCATCCATGATGCCGTATGTTTCTAGCAAGGTGCCGTACGGTCTACACTGAAAGTGGAAATTCTGTGCAACGCAATAACAGCCAGTCAGAGAATATTTCATGATTAATATCATGTTAGGTATTCCACTTCTCTTTGCATTGTTATATTTACAATAGAGCTGGCTAAGTTGCATTTACAAAATAAGATGGTATAGTACAATTACGATCGAATATACAATGATTCAGTTTACAGCATCTCCATGAATTGCCTAAAAACACCTAATGACCAATTTTTATTCATAATTTTGTAGAAGTAAAATTAAGAAAATTGCTGTATATTTTAAATCGCCATGTTGCTCCAAACAAAATGATTTGGACACAACTGATTTCAACTACTCTCAAAACTTCATAGTATGACTTAACTGCACCATTAAATAAAAACACCTTTTGCCAAAATGTCTTGTTGCGGCTGTTTAGGACAAAAGCACAATTTTGAAAGACCATCAATGTTCAAAGATGTTTATTGGGTGCAAATGTTGTAGTAACGCTATTACCAGCAGGGGCTGACAGTGCTGTGTGAACCAGCTAATTCCTTGACCCCTTGGGTGTGACGGGTGTGTGACGGGGAATGTGTAAAGAAAGAAGTGTGTTGTGAGTGTTCAATACTCACTGTGGCTGACTGATTGCAGTTGGACAGTTTTCGAGATCTTCTCCTCATAATTAGGAGTGCAGGACTTCCTGCTGACCTTGGACTTGAAGAGTGTGTTTACGAGCGTCGACTTCCCCAGACCGCTCTGACCTGTCAATGAGAACAAGAATAGATTTAATGACTTTTGTTTGTAAACTGCAGTAAAGTACAATTAACTGCATATGTAGCAGACCCTGAGCACGTTTATTTGCAGGACGACCTTTGCTTAGCATTAGCAGGGGGGATAAAACTTTATTACTGCACACAGATAAGATGGCACACATAAAATTGAGGCCATAAAGTATCACATGACCAGGTAGCGAAGGCCTCCGGGGTTTACTTAAGCCCTTGATACTGCAAATCATCAGTGATGTAATAAGACCAGGTCAAGCCAAGGCAAAGTGCTTTAGCGTCTTATCTGGTTGGTGTCCAAACACACTGACAACACCACGCCGTTGGGAGCTTTGGGAAGCTTTTCCACTTAATGACTCTTTCACACTAGTCCTCACGGACATCAGATCAGAGGGAGGAAGCTATTACCAGAGAGTGAGCCTTATCAAGGCCATCTCAATTCACTCAAATAAGGGTAAATCTATGGGGCCACCTTCATTGCCTCAAAGGACATGTGTTGTGTTAATGTGAGCTGCTTAGTATTGAGTGCTGATGATGGGCAGTGTGTGTGTTCTGTCTCACTCAGAGGGCCCCTCAGGCCCACAAGTCAGTTTCCCGTTCGCAGGGCAGGGGTGGGGAATGTGCTAAACGCTCTCGCCGCTCCGTTTGCACCTGTTGAGAGGCCTGGCCGCCTCGGGAAGCTGTCAATGGATGAAACGATTTGACAGAGATAGACGACAAAGCCGGGAAGATCTGGGCCCTCTATCATTGCCCACCTCAACAGAGGCTTTGATGGATTTACGCCATGGCCTCTTACCATGGGAGGCAGTTGACATCAAATTTATGAGGAACTGACAACCCACGTTGTGTGTCCTCCTGGGCCTCTTTGATTTAACAGTTCAGACAGTGGCTGAGCAAAGCAGGTCTTCCTGACGCTCTCAGTGTAGTCACACATACTGTACCTGCTCAGTAGGGATGGGAAACAGAAGCTTTAATTCCCCTGAATTATTTAGAGTTCTTCAACGGTAGCATTAACCATTCTTTTTGCATTTTGAATTAAATATTAAGGAGATATTTGGAAAAAAGAAATTCAATTCCATTGCTAGATGGTGAGATTTTTGTAATAATATAATAGAAGGATTTTTCAATCTTTCTAAAGTTTGCATATACATACATCCACACACGCACACACACATAGTTTAGTATTGTTCGTAGGACGAACCACATCCAACAGGAGTAACTGTGTGAGGCAAGAGGAAGCTGTCTGAAAGGGATGTCCAGGTAATAACACGGATTGTATAAAAAAAAAGCTAAAATCACAGCTGCCCAACTCACTGCAGATTTAAAATAAATATGAAAAATTCCTTCATGGAATGAACTTGATATATTGCACCATATTTTTACGGACTTTTCTGTGTACACATTGTCATAAGAAGTATGAGTCAGTAACTACGCTGACTGATACCAGACAGAACCAATTCATATGAGTCACATGACTCATTCGAATCATTCGTTCATGATTCAGTCTACACCTGTGATGCTATATGTTTTGATACATTTTTTGGAGGTGGGTAACTTTTGCCCACACGCAGATTTCCCATACTTGCATATTTCCAATTGAAATGACTGGAAATGACTATAAATTTCATCAAGCAACGGTAAATGTGAATGCACCTTTAGAGTGTACATCCGCATCTGCAAATTAATGCATAAACAATGATCATAACTGTTAACCTAACCAAACGTCATTTGGTTCAGGAATTAGCAAAAAATGTAATCGGTACAAGCACTGATGATCTCATAAAGGACCCTGTGCCGAGATGAAAGAAAGAAGAAAGGCTTGGCTAGACCCAGTCAGGTGCTTGTCTGAGTCATGCATTGACACATTCACCCAGAAACGCTGCGTTGTAACAGCTTGTCCTTTACTGCAACCACAAGAAACTTCAACAAATGCAGGTAGTAATTTTACCAGTGTCATATGCGTTTACCTCTGATTGATTTCTCAAAAGCATTTCAAATGGTGAAAACACAACTCCCATGAGACACTTTGAAAAGCAGTTTACAAAGCTTTCCTTTGAACACAATATCTACAAAGCCCCCT
Source organism: Gobio gobio (assembly GCF_949357685.1). Taxonomy (NCBI): domain Eukaryota; kingdom Metazoa; phylum Chordata; class Actinopteri; order Cypriniformes; family Gobionidae; genus Gobio; species Gobio gobio. Next base: position 49,871,972 of record NC_137097.1, on the reverse strand, counting down.
CGACTTGAGGGCGACAACAAAGCTGAATGTATTGACTGCATCGAAAATGTCAGAATATGCTAACCTCGTATTTGGGAGCAGACTGCTACTTGACTTATGGGAAACTGGGAGACTCGCAGTAGTTTAAGCCCTGAGGCTACAAAAAGGTCCTGACCTTTACAACCGAGGACAAACTACACAGACCAACAGACTCCAAGTGCTACCATATGTGTGTGCGACTCTCGGATAAGAGCACCCCAGGGCAGGAAAATGTGGACAGATGAGAGTAGCGCACCAAACTCATCCTGTAGAGTTTCCTTCGTTCCTGCAATTTCATCCTGTTGTGTATATCTTGCTTTCACACAATTCCTCCTCTTCCTGTATTTTGTCAAGTTTGCATTTGCTGTCATGTCATCTAATACATGCTAGTGTTCCCAAACACACCCTTGTCAGAACCTCTGCCCTTGTAATTTACAATGCATTGCCAAGGCAACAGCAAAATACACAAACCGAAAACTATACAAACCATTAAATTGATTAAAATACAAACATTCTCTGTTCAAAATAAGTATTTTGCTCTAAATAAAAGGTCAATGATTTGTCAATAGCTGAACATTGTGTCAAGAGTGAGTCAACTGATCTTTCTTCTTCCCTCTTTTACTACCACTATTTCCACACCTGTCTCTACCAGCAAAGGGAGGGAGAGGTTCACCTTTGATGTATGTCCAGAGTAGCAGGCAGGCATGGAGAGCACCACCGTACTTTCTACAATACCAATGCTGTAACCACCACAGTTCACTGAGGCAAGGAGGAAACTCAGGCAGGCCAAAAGCCAGTTTTTGGAGAAGTGAGCTCTGAATCAGAGCTGTTTTTGCTCAATAGAATCCATCGCAAAAATGATATGCTTTAACATGCCTTTGATCTGCTCCCTACTGAACAGGTTTCAAGCTGAAAAGCATGGCCAAGATGTGAACAGGTGAAGACTGCTATTGTCATATCTCCTCCTAAAATAATTCCACCACACTTTGAGAGAATAGACAATATCGTATTTAAAGCTGGAGTTTATTTATTGAGTATTTCAATTGGATTTTCTTCAAATTTGGCTACTTTTATCAGGGGTTTATTTTTATTAAGGGGGGGGGGGGGGGGGGGGGCTGAAATGCAGTTTCATGCATACTGAGCTTTTTACACTGTTAAAGACTTGGATCCCTATCCTAAAAATGGACAACATTTTTTTTTTTTAAGTTGGACAGTAACGTTTTTTTTGAGTATGGGTATATGTGATGTCAGATGGGGCGGAATGTCCTTGTACGGGCCGTACGGGCTCTGCTCCCAGAAGGGCACGCGCGCGACTAGAGCTAGAGAGCAAATGCTTAAGCCGGCTGTGCTGTAGTCACAGGACTTCACGAAATCAACAATGTCACCAAAGAAGTGTGTTTTTGGTTGTAATGGCAAGACAACCCTGCACAACTTCCCAAAGAACCCAGCGACAGTGGATGGAGTTTTTTTTTCCTGAGCAGCAACGGAGTTGTGCAAGTGTTTGTTTGTTCCCTGAATTTCGGCGAAGATGGTTTATAAACATGGTACAGTTCAACTCCGGATTTGTAGCTCGTCTAATGCTGAAAGATGGAGCAATCCCAGCGATTAAGGTTCACGGTTGTGTGTTGGTAGCAGGCGGGGAGTAAAACTGCTTCAAATGTCTTTGTGTTGTTAGCTATCGATTCCATTGTTTTTCTATGTAAACATGCATAGCTCAATGCAATAGCTGTGCGTGCTCGTCGTTCTTTAGCTCCGCCCAAACAATACACCCCAGCCGGCTCTGCTTTTTCTGAAAGACTCTGTACAGCGTATCTTTCTTTTATAAATATAATAAAACTAAAGACTTTTCGATGACTACTCTATAGGTACTCAAGATTGACATGAGATTGACTGAAAATTAGTGTTTCACCCCCCCTTTAAAATGAACCAATTTCAACTAGGGCTGGTCCGGATACCATTTTTTGAGCTTCGAAGCTTTTGTAGTAATCAACATCGAATATTCGAAGCTTCGGAGGGAAGGGGCTGAACATATTCTTCTCTCTAATAAAGGCAGGAATCTCAAGAAACGGCGCACCTCACGCGGGCAGGGCTTATATGCTTCGAGAACGGACACTGACCTAGTGATACAAAACACACAGGCCTGTTCCAGTTTTGATATATTATAGTAGTAAAAATCATTTTGTTCAATTAGAGAACAGATTAACTATAATTAAAAACTGAACGTGCCGCATGAGCTGAACGAGAGTCGCTGCACAAACTGCAGCAGGAGTCATATTTCATTCATCAGTAGTGAGGAGCTGAATGACAAGATGATCGCGGAAGATTTGTTTTCAAAGCGAAATGTAAAAGCACCTATTCAAGGGAGTTTGTCATTGTACTGTTTTGTTGATGTGTTTTCATTAAGAATAAAAGGCTAATGAACCCACAATTCAAGCAACCCGCCCCCGAATTGGCAAACCGAAAGTAAACTGCGCACGGCTGCATTCGTTCACAGCTGCTCAGTGCACAAGCACTGTAAAGTGACGGTGAGGGAAAATTCTCACCGTCACATCCCTAACGGGTAAAAAGGCTAATACATTTTGATTCTATTATTCTATTTTCCACAATGTCAAACCAACGCAGCTTAATCCAAAATGCACAGCACCCAGTTGTGCGCTCTAGACAGAGAATACTCTGTTGCAGGGAACACTAAGAAGCAAATATATTGATCAAGTATAACGAGGTTGGGTTCCTATTCAACTGTCCATCCTATTAAAAATGGCTAGGCTATAAAATAATTGTAAATAAAAGAGTATTGTATTTCGCCAGATTTTATAGTGTAAACATATGCAAGCGCGAATGAGAACCGTTTCGAGGGGGATGCCAGGTGTGCGCAAAAAAAAACAAAAAAGGAATATTCGATTCCCAAATTTGAAAATCGAATACCAACCCATTGAACGAATATTCGAATATTCTGGTCCAGCCCTAATTTCAACATTTTCTTTTTGTTAAAACTGACATTTTGTATAGATGTATTGTTCCAGACTCACTTTCAGCCTTAAAATATAAAAATCCATCATAAAAATATGAATTATTACATGTTTAATTGATCATTCAACAAAGTAAACATAAGTGTGAAGTAAACATAAGCCAATGCAATATTTGTGTGAATATGCCAATAAAAAAATACACTTATTGTACATATCGAGCTGTGTTTTTTGCAAATTAAACAAAAGTGTGAAAATGTTATCTGATTATCTGAGTGCGTATTTAGGATTCATAAAAAGCAAAAACAAAACAAAACAATCAATGCTATAAATACAAAATATAAAGGGGTATGTTCAAGTTCAAGATGCGCTTTTAAGAAAACTCGGCTGTCTGTGCAGTAGAAAGGCAATACATCTGTGCTGACTGACTAGGGAAAAGGGCTTTGATGTTCCCTTTTGTCAAAAAGGTAGGGGAACTTCAACACCCATAATGTACTGGGCTAAGTCAAACCGTCTGTAAGCAGGAATACAAACATTTTTTAGTTCTATCTGTAGTTTTATCAAAAGCCCTGAAGCTGTCAAAAGTCATTTTGACATTTGCTGATAAAGAACATGGGAGATCTGGGTGCAGGTGGCATGGAAAAAGAGTATTGTTCATTTACATATGCAACTGACATTGTGTCAATACAAAGCTGGTCTAAATCAGCAAACTTGTGCCGAAAATGATACTGTTGTAGGGATTTTCATTAGTTACAGAAAAAAAGAATGATCAATTCTCCTGGGATGGGGCTACCTGAGTGTCCGAGAAATGACAGATGGAAACAGGGCTGCAGGACGGTTTTGGAAAAACAATTTGTAACGCTAGTGGCGACGCCAGTGGTGCAAAAACGACACACTTCAGCTTTAATTTGTTTTGCTGACATCGTTGTGGAACAGCGGTTGATACTGTGTTTCTCCGTGAGACTCGCAGCCTTTGAAGGATTTAGCAAAATGTCCTTTCTATTAACACTATGGAAGAGCCACCGAGGGGAATGAAAGCACAAGCAAGGGAGTGTGGAAAACCTGCCAGCTTGGTTTAAAAAAAATAGGGAGAGAAACAAAAGAGGAAAAGAAGAATAGCTCTCACTGGAGAGCTGGATGGCCTTGAATTTGTGATGCTGTGGCCATCATAAATCCCCTTGGCTGGCCCAGTTGGGGAACACACTGAGCCACATTTGGCTCCAGCCTGGCCCTGCCTCCCAGCCCACAGACAACACAACAATAGCCCTTGCCATTTAATTAGGTAAGGCCCACACTCGGCCAACACCCCCTCCTGGTCCTCCTCCTTCCTGCATGCTTACCCACACTCTCTGTAGAAGCACAGGGGGTTTTGGGAGGCTCTAGCACTTTGATTGGTTAGGCTTGAATAAAGGTGGCCAGTTTGAATCAGGCAGATGTCCAGTAACTGCCCAAGACAGTTAATACTAGCAAGCTGCCCTACAGTATAGCCCTAGTAGGTAACTGGTATAAAATCAGAGTGCCCATACTGGACAAAACCACTGTATTCACATGAATTGCATTCAAAGAATATTATTTTGGTTCTTTTTTGTAATTAGAGTTGAGTGATATATCATATATTCACAATAAAGATGGAGATTTTGTAGATTTGTAATAAAATGTGTGGAAAGTTTGATTAATTTCTGTGAATTAGTTTAAACTGTCTGATTTGTAATAACAAATTTGAATATATTCTAAAATGTCATTTATTCCTGTGATTGTAAAGCTGAGTTTTCAGCATCATCACTCTAGTCTTCGGTGTCACATGATCCTTCAGAAATCATTAAAATATGATGATTTTAACCCTCAAGAAACATTTAGATGTTCAAAAGAGCAGCTTTTATTTGAAATAGAAATATCTGTACAATGTATGTAATTACTGTCAAAATTTAAGTTAAAATAAATAAATAAAAAACCTGACCTCAAACATTTGAAGAGGAGTGTATACACACTATGTGTCGTTATTTTGTCACTTATAAGGTAAAACGATCTTTGGTTAAAATGATGGTTCGTCTCTTTGGAGAAAAACCCTTTGAACTAAATATACAATTTCGTGAAAAGTATAGCCATATCATTTAATCCAAGAATATAAGCCATATCATTTTATAATCACCCCGTTCTATTTACAGCCTATTTAAAAATGTGTAATGCTTTTTTTTAATAAAACTCTTTCTTGATGAAGAGAAGCCACCTTTAATAAATAAACAATTTTAACAAATGAATAATACATTGCTCTAACCATCCATGAGGTTTTAAAGGTTATTTTGTCATGGTATAATGTCTGATATATTAGTGCACCATCTGGATATGTAAAGTGCACTTTTTCTTCTTCTCAGCACACACTACTTTAATTCATCCTTGATAGTAGCTTGTCTTTTGTTACTCTGTCCGCATATTTCCAGTTACAGAACATCAGTCGTCTTTGTCCCTTCCTTACCACAGCCATTCTAGTACATGCTCTAGTTACTTCAAACATTGATTCCTGTAACTCTCTCCTATTTGGGTTACCTCTCAAACTGAATAAACTTCAGTTAGTTCCAGAACTCAGCCGCCCGCATAATTACTAGAACCTCTTCCATTGAGCATATATCTCTCGTTCTTTATCAATTACATTGGCTTCCTGTTAAATATCCCGTAGAGTACAAGATTCAGCTTTTCACTTTTAAAGCCCTGCACAATCTTGCACCCTCATATCTCTCTGACTTGCTTCATAATTATACTCCCACCCGCACTCTTAGATCTTCCTCGACTGTTTCCCTTGTTATACCTCCTGTTCGTTTAACCACCATGGGGTCCAGAGCGTTCAGCTGTGCTGCTCCTCGTCTCTGAAAATCTCTTCCACAATTTGTATGTCTTACTTTTAAATCACGTCTTAATACTCAAATGAGCTTTTTTTTGAATAATTTGAATTAACGGATTATCTTAATGTTTAACAGATGTTGCTTTGATTGTATTTTATGACTGCCATTAAGTTGTAAGGCGCCTCTAAATAAAATGCATTATGATTTTTTCCCCTCACACTACGTATTCATATGACAAAATGGCTAAAAAGTACACACATTTATAATGCATCTATAGTCTCTGAAAAGAGTTGAGTTTAAAACTTTCCCCTAACAGCCAATGGCACCATTTACCCTTTACCTGTCTGTGTTTCCTGTAAAGACACTGAACTATATAGTCTGAACGGTCTTCCTGCCCCCTTTAGCCACTCTAAACCATACTCGGCTCTTGGTGCACGGTGATTTTACACAGATCTTTTTACCTAATTTGACACTTCAAGTTTGTTCTATTTTCATCTTAGTCTTGGCCAAAACAGCCCCATCTCAACAATGCTCATTAGGCAAAAACTACCCGAGTTGAAGTTCACACTTTGAGCAAAGAATAAACAAGATGTGTGAAGTTATTTAGGCCCAGTAATTATGCAAGACGTTTGATATTGAAAGTGTATGGTAAAGAAATGAGCTCTGAAGGTTTTGTATTGTTTTAAGGGCCTGATATTCTTCATTTCAAATACATATCCTGCTTTAAAAAAAAAACAACTTTAAATCAAACCAATGTTCCACTTACCAACCACCATGATATTAAATTCAAAGCCAGCCTTCATGGTTTTGCGTCTCATCTGGTCCAAGACTGCCTCAATGCCGACATATCCGAATAGATCTCTGCCCTTGATAATGCCTTGTGTGTCAGATTCACCGAGGCATGGCAGAGGATGTTCTATCTCCACCACTCTCTCCTCCACCTCCCTCTCCCTCTCCTCCATGACCTCCTTCTCCTCCTCCATCCGGACAGGTGGCTCCAGATCCAGGCCCTGCTCCTGTGCTGTGTCTGCCAAGAGAGAGAGAGAGAGACAGACACCCACAAGTTAGCATACAGGAACCTAACATGTTTCTTAGAAAAGTCTAATTAAAGCTCGGTCCCAATTGAGTCTTTGCAGTTTGTGTCTGAGACACTTTAGTGATGTAATGCCTCATAGACTGTCTGTTCTCAGTCTGATGTGCATTGCGGGCACACACACACATATTATATATATATATATATATATATCAGTGGCGGCTGGTCAATAGAGGGCACTGGGGCGCCGCCCCCATCAAAATTCCAGAAATATACATGTATACAAAAATGATATAAAAATGAAATAAAAATAAAATAGTTTACTCATACGATGTGCTGGCTGTTAGTAAGAGCCTCAGCATTTAATTTAAATAAAAAATAATTTAAAAACTGGCTTTGATCGGTTAACTATTTTATATGTTCTTCAATATGTTTCATGCGGTTTCCTGCGCGAGGGACGCCGGACAAATGGATGTCTATCTGAGTACAAAAATCTATGGGCAGCATGTGACCTGAAGCTGGTCTCTAATTGGTTTCTTAAAGATCCTCCTCTGGACGCAGGTCGCTGCGTCCCTGACGAATCAGAATTGGATGCGTGTTATTTTATCAAATCTGATTGGTTCTCGCCACCTGTCATTCAACTTTCCGTTCTTGGCAACTAAAGCGAAAGTGCGCGGGCGAAACAGTCACTCCGATTCCGCCAAAACCTTGTTAGGATGATCACTTTCGTAGAGATGGCAGCAGTTAAACCAAATTCTTTCACAAGGCGTTCGTTGGAAGAAAAAAAATGATAAAGGATCCCGAACCGGACCAACGCAATTTACAAATCCAGCAGCAGCCAGTGACCGAGGATGAAGCTACACTCGGATCTTCACGCGCTTGTTATGAGAAACGTAGGTGGCTGGCTGGATGTTTTGTTAGCAATGCCCTTTATTGTCTTTTTCCCTGTCTTTTATTTCAAAGTGTCTGTACTGAAGTTTTGTGGACAACAACGGGGGTAAGAGACCTCAAATATCTGACTGAACAATGCAAACGTCACGACACTACTGAGATGACTGACTTTAATCACTTTAATAGAGAGAGTCATTGAGAAATTTGCTGGCCAGAAAGAAAGGAGAGCAAAATTTATGTTCAAATTTATATTCAAGTAGTCAACATGCTAGTCTGTTGTTGCTGTTTTTTTTTTTCTTTCCTTATTCAATTATATGTGGGAAATTAATGTGTAAAAAGATAAAAGTGAAGACACTGTTTTCTCTTTAATACTTGAATTAGGTCAACATGCATCTTGATGCGCCCCCCACCACCCCGCCGAAAAAAACGCCCACCCCCCCAAAAATAATTATCACCAGCCGCCACTGATATATATATAACAAACAGGACATGGCACTTTGGCAATGTGCAAGGCATTAAATGAGTCAAATTAGTTAGTTGCCTTTAGAAATGACATTTCTCTCCTTTCTTTTTTTAGAAATGAATTTTTTTTAAGTTTAAGTTGTTCATCTAATATTTATAATTTAATAATTTAATTTCAGCTTTATTTCAATTAAGGGACATTATTTGTAATAGTTTTAGGTTTTAGTCAATGATAACAGTTTACATTATTACTCGGAAAGTAGAAAAAGCCCTGGACCAGTTTAGGTTATTATTTTCCTCCAAGCATTTTTACATTGCGATTCTATTTTGCCCACATTTAGCCAGCGCCCACATTTCCCGGCGTTGTGTGCATTGTGCATTGCATAACACAATTCACTGCTGCAATTAATTTGAAGAAGAGATGTTAATTTTTTGCCAGGTTTGTTTATGAGCCAGAGAGCTCTGTGCTGTGAGCATGCAGGTGGAAATTAATGCACATTATGACTGACAGGAGGCAAATGTAGGTGAGGCACTGATCGATTCAGACGTGGATTTGAAATAATGAGGACGAAGATTTGAGAATTATTCATAATTGTGCTTCCATCCTTCCAAATGAGGCGTTAGATTCATTTGTTAACATTTTATATATGGGTCATGAAGGGGTTGATGTTATCTTAAGATTTCCTCAATATTTGAATGGAAATGAATATGGAAAGTACCCTCAATGTGCATTGAACTTTATGCAGCATAGTGTCAGCAGAGAAAAACAGAACAGAAATGGCTTTGCTGCCTGCGCATCAGTTTGTTCAGCTCAATTGCGTTCACTTGCGAGAGCGGCCAACACAGAGACAGCAGTTCACACGGCACTGGTTAACTACTGAGCCACAGACATCTGTCAGCTGGCTCGGCCGGAGGATGCCCCATCTGACTAGTGGATAGTGTTACAGGACTAATGTTTGTCTTATCCCTGTAGTTTGTACTATTGCCATCTTGAGACAGCTCCATTTTATAAGAGGATTGGTAACAATCCCCCCGATGACCTCTGAAGTTGTCTTGTTGGAGAAAACACCCCAGTCAGATTGTTCAAAACAAAGTCAAAATCACATTACCTTCACAAGTACACAACCATAGTAGCTCAGTGTTGGGCAAAATTCTCGCTAAATGTGACATTTTGTACATTTGTCATGTCGTGGTATTTAAAATGTATTTGAATTTAATTCAATTTCAATTAGTTCTTAAATTTAAATTCTGGGGGGGGGTGTAAATGGTAGGGCTGCGTGATATATATTAAAAATATCGAAATATCGCAAATGTTCATATCGCGATATGCATATCGCAACGGCACGCAATATCTGAATGATTTTAATAGGCTACTTCAACATTGAGAAAAGTGTACGTTTTAGGTTGATGCATATAGCAGAGAATAGACTGGGCACACGATTGTTACTTATGTGACGTGCTTGACATTAAAAAGAGTTATTAAACTTAATAACTTGCGGAAAAACAACTCCTTGCAGTCTCGCGCTGTCTGACACACACACCGAAACGTGCGCACAAGCCGCCACTCTGAAAGCATGTGATCCCTTCAGTTCTGTTTTGTGCCTTGTTACACACTCGAACTGTCAAACACACACAGTTATGTCAAAATGGCTGTCTTGACGAGAATTCATGTAAACACAGTCGGTTGTGCTTTAAGTGAACGATATCAGTTGGGGAAAGAATTGTTTGGTTTGTTTACATTGATGTTAAAATTTTATTGTCAGATTTGTGACATTATTTTTTGCTAAAACACTGGTCACTTTCTGAAGTCATAGCGATGCTTTCTTTTCCCAGAAAGAATGTGAAACACATAAATAGTATCATTCTCATTTCTTAAATAATTTTTTTAATATAATTTAAAAAGATTTTACACACTTAAAGGAACACTCCACTTTTTTTTGAAAATAGGCTCATTTTACAAGTCCCCTAGAGTTAAATAGTTGAGTTTTACCGTTTTTGAATCCATTCAGCCAATCTTTGTATCTGGTGGTAGCACTTTTAGCATAGCTTAGCATACATCATTGATTCTGATCAGTCCATTAGCATCTCATTCAAAAAATGACCAAAGACACTTTCAATATTTTTCCTATTTAAAACTTGACTCTTCTACAGTTACATCGTGTGCTAAGACAAACTGAAAATGAAAAGTTGCTATTTTCTACACCTATATGGCTAGGAACTACTTTCTCATTCCAGCGTAATAGTCGCGGATCTTTGCGGCCGTACCATGGCTGCAGCAGCGCAATGATATTACAGCGCCTGAAAGTAGCCCCCAGCTAGGTAACTTTCAATGTGACCGGCACTAAGTTTGTGTAGTTGCAGAGAAAGTTTCAGGCTTGCAGCCGACAAATTGTGTTGTGGATTTACCTGTGTGATTAGCCATGGTTCTGTGTGTTGTAAAGGGCTGTGATAGTAAGTCGAAGGTGTAAACTACCACCATGTTTCACAGAATACCAACGAATCATTGCGCCGCTGCAGCCATGGTACGGCCGCGAAGATCCGCGACTATTACGCAGGAATGAGAACGTAGTTCCTAGCCATATAGGTGTAGAAAATCGCAACTTTTAAATTTCAGTTGGTCTTAGCACACGATGTAACTGTAGAAGAGTCAAGTTTTCAATAGGAAAAATATTGAAAGTGTCATTTTTTGAATGAGATGCTAATGGACTGTTTAGAATCAATGATGTATGCTAAGCTATGCTAAAAGTGCAACCGCCAGATACAAAGATCGGCTGAATGGATTCAAAAACGGTAAAACTCAACTATTTAACTCTAGGGGACTTGTAAAATGAGCCTATTTTCAAAAAAAGTGGAGTGTTCCTTTAAAGCAATATCGTATCGCATATCGAATATCGCATTATTTAACAAGGTTTTGCATATCACATTTTTCTTCAATATCGTCCAGCCCTAGTAAATGGCAACAAAACTTGAACAACTTGAACTTGGAAAACAGCACAACGATATCTGCGCTAAAGCTTGTGGGAAAGAAGAGTATTACATGTAATCTTATGACATGCTCTAGTCTAGAATATAAGAAGGGCCCATCTCAAATATGAGAAGATAAGTTGCATTACCTTGCAAAGACCAGTGCTGCTTTCACACCCATATACAAAGTGTCCATGTGTGTGTTAAAATCAGCTCATTTGTGTATGAAAACATGGAAATGTAAAATGATCCCCATTCCCCAGGAAATGCCAAGTCAGCCATCCTTTATTATGCATTGCTAATGGCAGTGAGTGTGAACTGCACCATATACATGAGTGTGTCACATTAACAGGTCCCCAAAATGACATTAACACAAGTATGCCAAAACACAGTCACAATAAGATTATCTTAAAGGGATAGTTCCCCACAAAATTGACTCCCTCTTATGTTGTTCCAGACCTGTTGATAATTGCAATAATGTGTCAGCTGTTTTTGTCCATACAATGAAAACCATGGGGTCCAAAAAAAACACTGACGCTCTTTGACTTTCACAGTATGGAGAAACAAAACACAATGCTGATCAGCTTTGGGTGAACTATCCTTTTAAGACAAGCTACACCATGAGTTTACAACTAATATGATTATATATGATCATCCACCTCAGGCAAAAATTAATACTATGTTATGTTCCTTGGTATCAATAGCTCTAAGAAGACGAACATTGTGAAAGTGTTGATGTGTTGTTGCCAGAGGCTGCAAAGCTGCTCACTTCAATATGGCTTTCTCACGACTACTTAAGACTTTCTCATGCTGTGGCTTTGGCCTGGTCACAGCCCTGAGTCTTGCTGAATCACACTGTCCAATTACATCAGCTTAAAATATGAAAAATCATACGTCACGTGCAGCAGCCGATAAATGTTCATTTCAGTGAGTCAAGAACTATGTGTAGTACATCCGCATGCATCATGTGCTGAGATTGATCAGCTGAGACAGAGAACCGCCGTGAACTGAGGAGCCTGTCTGCTGGTCCAGATGACTTAATCAGCTATAAATATACTGTACGTCCTCCAACAACCAAAATGGAACTAATCCTGGGCTTCTTATTGCCTAAATGGCTTCACATACAAGCGATCCATCCAGCACCTGAGAATCTATGCAAGACTTGAGGCAAAGAAAGAGAATTTCTGGCTTTGAACTTTGCTGAATTTTAAACGTATGTTTTGTCACTGTTAAACGCATAAAGTTTGATGTAAGACTTTTGTGAGAAGCACAATTTGTGCAAAAAGGAGAAGAGACAACCAGACGGTGGACTGACAGATTTATTTATTTGATGCGGTCTGAAAACTGCCTGCACACGAATACAAGCTGACAAATAGGGCCATGCTCAGGGATAGAGAGGGTAGACAAGCTGTCTTCCAAAGGCTTGAGAAAAGCAAACAGAGAGAAAAAGGGCTAGAAAGTAGGAAAGAAGTTGGAACTTTTTAATAAAAGCCTTGCATATTGTGCTCAAATAAAAACCCTGTCCCCGGGTTTGCTCAGTGTCTGTTCTTGCTCTTTAATAAAAACTGTTCACAGATGTGGCCCATCTCCACTTGACATGAGCAAGAAAACACAAATCTTACTTAGTACAAAAGAAGCATCTCATATATGGTATAAAACAGTGTTTCCCAAACGTTTTGCTGTATGTCCCCCGCAACCCCATCATTAAGACTTGAGTACTCCCTCACTGACACCAAATCATAAATGTGTTCATTTTAACTCATACTTCACTGAAATATATATTTTTTTAATGTTTGTTTGATTGCCTGAGACCTGGGCAAGTACATCTAGATATTTCAAACTGACTTTTACAATCTGCATTCAAAACTTTTGAAATATTGTTTATAGGCCTATATATAAAAGGAAGAAACTAAATAGTACATTTCAAGATGATCTACAACTAATGTGTGGTGTAAACACACCAATGCCCAATGTGGCCATGAACAGACCTATGGCAGGAAACTGGCAAACACACACACACGCACGCACACACACACATGTTTGTTTTTGTGAAATGTGAGGACATTCCATAGGCGTAATGGTTTTTATACTGTACAAACCGTATTTTCTATCCCCTTACACTGCCCCTGTCCCTAAACCTAGCCCTCACAGGAGACTGTGCAGTTCACTTTCTGTGAAAAAAAACTTGTTCTGTGTGATTTATAAGCATTTTGAAAAGTGAGGACATGGGGAACGTCCTCATATTTCACCCTCTTTTTGTAATACCTGTGTCATACCCATGTCATTATACACATTTGTGTCCTGATATTTCCCGAAAACATGCCCGCACGCACGCACGCACGCACGCACGCACGCACGCACGCACGCACGCACGCACGCACGCACGCACGCACGCACGCACGCACGCACGCACGCACGCACGCACGCACGCACGCACGCACGCACGCACGCACGCACGCACGCACGCACACACACACACACACACACACACACACACACACACACACACACACACACACACACACACACACACACACACACACACACACACACTAATGTATCACATACATTTTCTCTTGAGCATCACAAAGACCCACAAATCCATGAATAGAAAGAATGAAGAGCATCCATTTTACACTTAATGATGCTCAGTTCTGTTATGCTAAATGCTAACATCTGATCTACAGCTCAAAATAATGAATGTTATATGAATTTTCTGCCTCATAACCTCTTCCCATATGGGAATTATTATCATAATATAAATTTAAATGGTTTTAAACCACAGCAATATATCTGAGAAATACAGTGTATTTGGCAGAGAATGAAAAGGAGAGAACAAGACAATGATCAAATAGCGCATGTCAATATGAAGCATTGATAATGGCTATAAAAGTTTCCAAGGCCTATGTTGTCTTTTATGTGGCTCTGTGCAGATTTTGCACGGTTTTGCTTAATTTAGCTAAATCTAAGTAAAGGACACATTTTAAAATCAATCCCAGAACCATGCAAAAGACATTTCATCCATGCTAGTCAACAATACCACAAAAAATACCTTACATCTGAACCTCATCATGGAGCCATTTTGGACTCCTGGGCTCTCTGCGTCAACTTCCTGTTTATTTTCATCACAAATGACTAAAACTTCAAAAGTTTACATCTAAAATGTTGCACACAAGAGGAAATGACTCAAACGGTTTCATATGAGAGTAAGCATTTCATTATACTTGCTTCAAATGGCAAACACGCCTGTTGCATCTTGAAAAGGAGTAACCAATAACCATAACCAAGCTTCAAACATCAGAGTGTGTCAACCCTCAATTCCTTCCTGCCTGAATGTATCTCAAATGACAAAAATAGAGCAAAACAACCCAACTTTGAAGACATAATTAAAAAAAAAAAGTGTCTTCTCGAGCAACCATGAGACTCTTCCCCTCCCCCTTTTGGCACAGTTGAAGTGCTCCATTGCTCTTGGCTCCATTGTTATCAGAAGGGCAGTGAAGCTGAGACATACGCAAAGCTCATGGGATAAAAAATATTCTTACCTTCTCTCATTCACAAAGCTCTGTCCACACCACTCTCCCAAATGAAGACCCAGCGGCCCACACCAGGCAGTCCGCAACTGTGATGTACCTCAAGACTTGTCCCTAAACTTCTGTTTTGTGCTCTGTGTAACTGCCCATGCACTTCTCCCCCTCTCTCTGTGTCTCTCTCCCTCACTATGGAGAAAGAGCGCAGGGGTAACGGCTAAAGCTGCTCACACTCATTCACATGCAGATCGCCAAGAAGCTTCCACTAATCCAAAAGACTTCTCCCATCCACCCCTCCTCCTCCTCCCACTGCATCTCTCTACTGCCTCTCTCAAACTCATTTGCACACGAGTGGGGCTGCTGTCAGTCGGCCGGCCCAGGCTCCCCTGCTGACCGAACAATGAGGAAAATATGTAATTGACCTATAAAATCAATTAGGAGAAATTTCAGTGCTTCTTTGAATAGTCGCCATCCACAGATTTGCTCGGCTGAGAGAAAAAAGAAAAGCAAATTGCGGTTACTCGTTCAGTGCAAATTTCTGTGTTGGTAATAAGTGCCTCCCGTGCTGTCATGCTGGGCTGTTTGCCTGTGGATTGCCGTTAAAAGACATGGTAATGGTCAATCAGATGAGAGTGGTTTTTATACTGACAAAGAGCTTGTATTTTACCATTTACAGAAAAGCAGCATTGGAGTTTAAGTGCATGGATACATATTATTAGTTCACAGCAAGCATGCTATCGCTGGGTAATAATATTGGTATGTTTTTATTTGAACAGTTATAATTTTAGTTGCTCTTCAAAACGAAATCTTCAAAACTGCCCATAAAAACTAGACAGGCTTTGAGGAAAAGTATTTGCTTGAGAAACCTGTGTGATTTTAAAGGGACAGTTCACTCAAAAATGAAAATTGTGCCACCATTTTCTCGCGTTGGAACACAAAAGCAGACATTTAATTAAACTAATATATATATATATATATATATATATATATATATATATATATATATATATATATATATATATTTAAAGGTAGGGTAGGGGATTTGCTTCAAAAACATCTTTTGTAATGCAGGTTGAAAGTCTCTTCACATCCCTATAGCAATCACTAAGTTAAGTGGTCTAAATGTATTTATATCATCTGTGGAAGGCGTAGGACCATAAAATGTTCGTCCAATCATACCTCATTCCGAGGGTTACGATAGGATGTCCTACCTGCCTGTCAACTACCCTGCTCGCGCAAACATTGTGTGTCATCAGTGCGTTTCATGCTATGCAGTTACACAGATGTCAGCGCGGGCACCGCAACCGAAACAGCGGTTTATAGCTCCTCCTGAACCAAAACAACAAAATTATGAGTTCACGCCATGTAATTTGGAAGTGATGGCAACCTATGGCAACCACTCGGAGTGGTTCTTGAGTCGAATTTATGTGTTTCAATGGCAACACTATTAATGGCAAAATTAATCTGCAGCAGTCAGGTGGTATAAGTCAGTGCTCTTTAAGTTGTTTATGGTCATTATTATTGTAACGTTATGTGCTTTGAGACATGAGGTAGTTTAACACCATCTCTCGTGATGCTTTTGTTTGCTCCCTGTTGTACGCATTCATGTGTTTTAAATGCTTTGGAAACACTCTGAAGGGGGTTATGCTTTCAAAAGCTAGCTCGCGATTGCTAGCCTTTCTGAAAATCGCCTACCCAACCTTTAAGTCTTCTGAAGCAAGGCCGTAACCATGTCTTGAACATTGATGGGGACCAATTTTTTTTTGTATATATTTATAAAGCATAAAGAAATAATCGTTTTGGGACTATTTGCAAACAATATTTGCATTAATTTGCGTCAAATATATTATTAGTCCCGAGATTCTTTGCATTAGTGAATGAATACATAGATCTCCTGGTGATATATGAATTCCCTAGTGGTCTTGTAGTAGAATTTTTGTAAACCGTGTCAAAGGTTCCGGGTTCTAATCTGCTCTCATATTTTTTTTTTTTCTTCTTTATTAAAATCAAAGATGTTCAATGATTGTATATTAAAGGGCACCTATTATGCAAAATCCACTTTTACATGATGTTTGAATATAAATGTGTGTTGACAGTGTAAACAACCACCCTATAACGATAAAAATCCCCAAAAATCATAAGCAGTGTTTCAGAACAAGCTGTTCTCAGATTCTCTGCAGTGTGACATCACACTGCAAAGGCCCGCCCGCAAGGTTTGACTGACACTGCCATTTTAACATAGACCCGCCCTGTGAGACCTGTATGCAATCTGCCATTGTTGAGAGATGTATATGCTACACCCTCTTCTAAAGACGGGGCGGGGATATGCAGCTCATTTACATTTAAAGCGGTTCACACCAAAACAGCGCTTTTTATAGACAGGCCTCAAAATGACATTTTCAACATAAATTATCTGTGGGGTATTTGTGCTGAAACTTCACAGACACATTTTGGGGACACCCAAGACCAATATGACATCTTGTAAAAAGGGGCATAATAGGTGCCCTTTAAAGGGTAACTTCAGTGATTTAGCATTAAGCTTTGTATCAATAGAAACCCCGTAGTATATTTGAATTATGGTACTTTCCCCCCTCATATCCCCCTGAGACGAGAGAATTATGCATTGTATTTCTGGAAAAAATCCTCAGATTACGCAAATATCGTCATTTTGCGTCATCGGAGGAATTTTTGTCCAGAGGATAAAAACTACAGCCAGTAGAAGGAACTGTTCTGCATGTTTTCAACCCACCCATAGGGGAGAGATCTCACGCACAGAATGTAAATGCACTTGGCTCGGCCTCGGGCATTCATAACAGAGCGTTGCAGAGCAAAGTGAGTGTTTCAACTTTTCAATGAATTCCTCTGAAAGTTTAGCTTCCATATGCGATCAGAAAGCGCGCCAGACTGGACACGCGCTGAGAATGACAGCCACGCTTACCTCAGCTCTTACTTCCCTCTCGTGCTGAATGTGATCTGACTCCTGCAGCTGCGTTTCTCCTGTGACTTTCGTTCGGCTCACTCACACTTTATTGAAAAGACAAGTTCAGTTTTTAATTGTAGTGTTTATTCTCTAACTGAACAAAATTATTGTATTATTATGAAGATCAAAACGACGCTGGGGGCGCTGTAGGGAGTGGCCTCGTAGGGCAGCGAAGCAAGTGCATTCTGGGAATTGTTGTCTTTGATCCACATGAGACAAAAATACATTGTCTGTCTTTTCTCAGTCTAGAAGGCACCAAATTCAAAAATAATTTCACATTTCTACTACATAAATGACACAGTTTAAATACACATTCATCTTCCCAGCGCTGAAGTGCCCCTTTAAGAGCAGGGACATGTTTGTGTGCATTTTATTTTGTGAATTAACCAGAAAGAATAGAGTCTCTCTCCGCAACGGCATTAAGCGATAGATTGACGCGCTCGTCTCTGTGTGAAGACTGTGCACGAGCCAAAGGAGAACGTAAACCCCGCCTACTTTGATTTGATTGGCCATCTCAGTCATTTTGACATTGAGCGCTGTTAGACTGAGGCAAACCAGACTAAAATGTAACTTTTAAACCTTTTTGTCATCCTAACAACAACATACTGCACAATGAAATTAATTTTGCCATTTCTAATTATGGGGGGGGGGGGGGGGTCTATGGTGGTTAGGGCCCTGTTCTGAAGCCATACTCTTTTATAATGACAAGGTTGAAATTTAAGCTGTCATTCATTTATAAGCCAGTTGGCTGTTAACCGCTGTGACTTGACCATTGAGTCAGTGGGATGAACTTGTGTAGAAAATCTTCCAATGAATGAATCATTCAGGCCAAATATGAACTGGGCGAGTTAGTAAAACAAATGACAGGATTTTCTTTTTTTGTGTGAACTATCCCTTTAAGGAATCCTCTCTGGATCTGTTTAAACATGAGGAGGTGAAGCATCTCTGCACAGTTTCACAGAGGAAGTCTCACTCTCAAGCTGTCTGTCTGACTTATCACACAATCTGAGTGTTTAGTCTTTATGCTCTCCATAAAATGAAGTCCACCTCATATAAATTAAATTCAAGGAGACCGAACAAATACATCCATGTAAGGATGGACCTTTTTCAAAAAGTGTGTGAAAGAGAAAGTGTGTGTGTGTGTGTGTGTGTGCAGGTCAAGCTCATGCTGAGATGTTGTAAGGACAGTTTAATGTTTGAATCACAATAATGTTCCTTTGTTTGGAACTCAATAGATGCCTGATGTATGATGGTGAGGCCCCAAAACAACACATTCACACTTCCATTCAATAGACACCAGCCAACAGCTAAACCACAACATGTACCTACAGCACTCCCAGCTCAATACAACAGCCAAAACTCGCAAACCACAACCGTTCAAATGACAGCTAGTTAGCAGATTACACAAACCAGAAACATTCCAGAGGAGAGATTGATATAGTAAAATATTAACAGAAATCAGTCTTTTACCTTAGCAGATAAGTGGGATCCTGGAGTAGTTGCCAGGCCCCATGTGCTGTCAGAGACTGAATTGCACACTGCTCAGGATGTCAGTTACGAGAATGTGTGAGTCTATGCGTGTCTGTGTGAGTGTGTGTGTGAGGGTGTGTCGTAGCATAACCACAGACAGCACTCCGAGGGTGATGCATTTCCTTGCCTTTGGGTCTCTCTCTTCCTGGTTGTATTTTAACTAGTTTTATGCCACACAAAAGAAAGGCAGTTTCTCCAGCTCTGTTATCGCCATAGTTACCTAAATAAGAGTGTTTCTCAAGAGTGGGATGGATGTTTATCCCTTTTCCTTATGTCATCAGCACAAGCCTCCGTTAAAATCCCACCCTTGAGATATGAGAAAAAGACTTTCACAATCCCAGGCAGGTAAAGTAGAAAAATGGAAATGCAATCCTTGTGAATTGAATACAATCTGCTGGGATGAATGAATGGAAATACGGTACGGAACGAACTAAAAGAGGCTGTGCAGGGTTCCAAAAGCGGCAAATTCCCATCCTACAGTGTCTAACCTTACACACACACACACACACTTGTGCCTGCAGCATATCACCACACAGCGCATCTCTGCTGTTTTGGGAATTCTCTCTTCACCGCTGACAGGAAAAAGCATTTTGATTAATGTGGCAATCGGAAAATGACCTTTGCATGCGGCGAGAGCTGTCTATTTTACATTCAATATTTAATCATTTGATGAAGTATAGAACAAGCCCAATGACAGCAATTCATCACTTTCATCTAAAAGCCTTTCGCAAAGCTCAGAGCCACATGCAGGGTCTGTATGCTCCGCTGCGTCTACAGCTAATTAACTGACTGAGGTTTGTTAATGGAGTTTCCCACAAAGTGCTCTCCACCGCCACATCGTTCTGGTCATTCCAGGTCATTATCTGATGACTAATGCATCTTTGTTTCTTCAAATACACACACTCTGGACATCTATGATCTGGACAATAAATTTGAGCCACTTATTTTGACAAGAATTGATATGAAAAACTAAAAAAAAGAAAAAGAAAGTGACATTTTTCCCAAAAAGGATACCATTTAAAAACTCTAAAAGAATATTTCACCTTAAAATTCTGTTATTAACCAGTTTGTTTGCCCATATAATCTTAAGATATTAGGTTAAACTTATTTGCCTTGCTGTCCACTGATGAGGGGTTCGATGAAGCAGTTTCAACTCGAGCTCTGATATATCCCCACAGTGACTAAATATAGGATATGAATATGTAGGGCAAGGTACCTAAGATGGAGTTGGAGTTTTGGGAGGTGGAAGGATGCTGGAACAGCTGAGTCTGAGGAGCAGTAAGCAGCAACTTATATACTCTGGCTGTTGATTGGAAGATTAGATGGGCTCGCTCCTCCCTAAATTACGTTTAGGAACTTCACTTTTACTCACCTTCATGACGTTTCAAACTTGTAGGACTTTCCTTCTTCTGCGACACACAAAAGACGATATTTTAAAGAATGTTTAACTGTTTTTGTTGTAATTAAAGTCAATGGGGTCCAAAAATGTCTATGGACAAAACATAATAATAAAAAAATATATATTATTTTGTGTTTTACAGAAAAAAAAAGTAACATGGAAAGTTAATGAGCATATTTTCATTTTTAGATGAACCAGCTTTTTAATTTCATAAAACCGTAGAAACAGAGGTTATCTAAACGGATGTTGATATGGTTGAGCAAAAAGGCGAGAGAGGAAGAGGAAGAGAGGGGGAGGAAGTATGTGTTTGCTATGCCACAAGGGACAGCGAATTGCCACTAAATGTCTCTATTACTGCTCCTCTTTAATTAAAAGCACATGTACGCACAGACGCTGTCAGTTCATTCATACTGTTGCCAGGGTAACCTCCCCAAAGAGACTGAAAGTATCGGGTTATAGTGGAGATCTCTCGAGACACACCGTGAGAAAGCTTCTGCCTTTTTACTCCAGCTTTACTTGTGTGGGATTCAAGGGGTAAATTCAATTAAAGCATCTTAACCTCATCCTAATCCAAGCATACTTAAAAGAATGTGGCAGACGGAAGAGAAGGATTCCCAAAGTCTGACCCCAACCTCCTTTGCTTTCTCAGTGTCTTCCACACTGAATGAGGGACAGGTGAGGACATAGCAGGAGGACAGTGGCAAACTACCAGACATCTGTTAGAGTGTCTTGTAAACTGAGCTGATGCACAGCTGGACTTTCTGCTGAGAACTTATCAGAAGAGAAGAGCATCACAGCACAAATACATTTTGAATTAGGCACTCACTAAAAAGGTTCCTGGTCAAAATACATGTGGTGTGCAATTAAAAATGTATTTCAGCATTACATATCTTCCTTTATATCGTGCATAATGTTTAAATAGTGTATATTCACTGTAATATTATGCATGTCACATAGATATACGTTGAGCAGTTAACTGCTAAACTAAACCACAAACCAACCAACTAACTGGTTTGAATCGGTCAGATCCCTTAATAATCTGTCATGAATTACTAACTAACTAACTTGAATCATAGACTGGTCCAACCCCTTAATAATCTAGCTTGGATTTCTAACTACAAACCAACTGACCAACAAACTAAACATCCAACTTACCAATTAAATTAAATTAAATAAACAACGTATCATCCAAATGACAACTAACTCACTAACTGGACTGGTCAGACCCCTTAATAATCTAGTTTACATTACTAACTAACTAACTGAACTACTAAACCAAATATCCAACTGACCAATGAACTAAAATAAACTAAAAAACAAATCATTTAAATGACAACTAATTCATTCACTGGACTGGTTAGGCCACTTAATAATCAATTTTACATTACTAACTAACTGACTAAACATGAAACTAACTAACTAAACAACTGGTTTGAATCATGGACTGTTCAGACCCCTTAATAATCTAGTTTACATTACTAACTAACTAACTAACTAACTGAAGTACTAAACTAAACATCCAACTGACCAATGAACATCTAAACCAATGAACATAAAATAAACTAAACAACAAATGATTTAAATGACAACTAATTCATTCACTGGACTGGTCAGACCACTTAATAATCCATTTTACATTCCTAACTAACTGACTAAACATGAAACTAACTAACTAACTAACTAACTGGTTTGAATCATGGACTGTTCAGACCCCTTAATAATCTAGTTTACATTACTAACCAACTAACTAACTAACTAACTAACTGAACTACTAAACTAAACATCCAACTGACCAATGAACTAAAATAAACTAAACAACAAATAATTTAAATGACAACTAATTCATTCACTGGACTGGTCAGACCACTTAATAATCTGGCTTGGATTACTAACTAACTAAAAACTAACTTACTAACAAACTAAACATCCAACTGACCAATGAAGTAAAATAAACTAAACAACAAATCATCCAAATGACAACTCACTCACTAGTCAATAATCTTAATAATCTAGTTTGCATTACTAACTAACAAACTAAACATGAAACTACCTAACTAACCAATTGGTTTGGATCATGGACTGGTCAGACATTTTCTTAATCTGGTTTGGATTACTACTAATTATATCAAACTGACAAACTAAACTAAACAACTCACTCACTGGTTTGAATCATGGTCAGACTACAATAATTAAGCTTTAATTGCTAACTAACTAACTAACTGAATAAATTACTAACTACACATCAAACTGACAAACCAAACAACTAAACTAAACAACAACCCAACTACTAACAGTTACCTGCCTACTTACTTACCTACCAACCATCTATACATTGTAGGTAAACTATTTTAAGTAAAAGAGTTCAACTGAAATGCTTTTACAGTCGTCACAAATCAAGGCTGTCGTTGTTTGACAGTGAACTGTTGATCTGAGGGAGTCACTAAACACTATGCCAGTCATGCGTAAAGTCAAGTGTCCTCCACATCAAACCTCTTTGAGGTAAACGAATGCTTCCTAGTACCAGCTGGTGATTAAGCTTAATCAGGATGACAAAGAGCAACTTACCATCAACAGTGCACAAAGAGCTGAGTCGTGTCCTGCACTGACAGCTGCTGCTCCTGATAGGGCACAATTTCCAAAAGCAGCAAAAATGATTGCACACAGTTAGTACAAGCACACCCACGCACACAAACGCCCCCACACACTTCTCTTTTTCACTTTCTATTTTGCTGTCTTTCCATTAACCGTTCACTCATGGATCCTTGCCAAGAGGATGTATTTAGGAGAAAAAACACATGATCACTTTCATATTCTCTATCTCTGTATTTGTGTTTGTGTCATGGCCTATTATATAATCACTGACATTCAGAAAACTGTATCAATAAACGCAAGGTGACTTCATAATTATTACTACTAATGTATGGACCGCCTTGCTCCCTAGAGTGACTTAATCGAATTAATTTTGATAATAGCTGACTCTTTAGCACTGGTTCAAGATGGCTCACCATGCTGGTATCATTAGGGCTGAGCATGTTTTTACAACATATGTGGCTGTACTGAGTCTCGTTCATTCTCAAGGCAGGATGCAGTTGTTCTTAGGGAGGGACGACCCTTCCAGGAAGCCCTGTCATGCTGTCCAAGAGGAAATCACCTTTCCCCTCTCCCCCTCATCCGGGCTGGGGAAAATGTGGGTCCAGAAGGCTCAGAACTTTGACCTTCTACACTAGATCTAAAACACAATGTTGTAAGACTCATGGATGAGACATTTGCATTGCGATTTAATTATTTATGTTTTACATTTAAGGTGCCCTCTGTATTTTTTTTTTTACACAGAGCTAATTAAAAGAAAAAAAATCTGCCAAATCAGTAGCCTAATAAAGGCCGTTATATTTTACATGGAGCAGTTTGCCTCATGGGGGTTGCCATGTTGAAATCACATGACCAAATACTACTCCGAGTCCCTCTGTAGTCAATTTGATCCCTTAAAACTCATCTTTGATTACATATTTAAATGTCTTTTTTTCCTGTGAAAAAAAAATCTTCATGCCTTAAAATAGCTTGATTGTAACTCTACCGCACCCTTGCTTCATTTAGTATACACAGAGCCATGAATATGCAAATTAGCCCTGCCTACACTCACTCACACCAACTCAAAGATTCACTCTGTCAACTTTTACTTAGGTTACTGTAGTAAACGCTGCACAATGGCAAGTGGGAATATTGGTTTAATTCAGCCATGTACGTTTGAAGTAGAAACTGAAAGACTCATCTACAAGTCCATATAATGCACTTTATGTATCGCTCTCTACAACGTCAGACACATAACGGTAATAAATATGATTAGCCTTTTGCTTGACTATGTTATCAAACAGCTAATAATGTGTTGTTAAAGGGTTAGTTCACCCAAAAATGAAAATTCTGTCATTAATTACTTACCCTCATGTTGTTGGACACCGTAAGACCAACGCTCATCTTCTGAACACAAATAAAGATATTTTAGTTGAAATCCGATGGCTCAGAAAGGCCTCCATAGGCACAATGCACGGTTCACTCTCAAGACCCATAAAAAGTACTAAAGACGTCGTTACAAAGTCCATCTCACTACAGTGGTTCTACAATAACTTTATGAAGCGACGAGAATAGTTTTTGTGCGCAAAAAAAAACCTAAATAATGACTTATATAGTGATGACTAATTTCAAAACACTGCATCATGAAGCTTCGAAGCGTTATGAATCAGCGAGTCGAATCATGATTCGGATCGCGTGTCAAACCGCCAAACTGCTGAAATCACGTGACTTTGGCGATCCAAACCACTGAATCGACTCACTGATTCATAACGCTTCGAAGCTTCATGATGCAGTGTTTTGAAATTGGTCATCACTATATAATTTGTTATTTAGGGTTTTTTTGCGCACAAAAACTAATTCTCGTCGCTTCATAAAGGCCTTTCTGAGCCATCGGATTTCAACTAAAATATCTTCATTTGTGTTCTGAAGATGAACGGAGGTCTTACGGGTGTCGAACGACATGAGGGTAAGTAATTAATGACAGAATTTTTATTTTTGGGTGAACTAACCCTTTAATGTTACACAAACCATGTTCCCGGTCGCCATCTCAGAGTCAGACAGACGCCTCCAGAAAATCAGTATCCTTAGAAACGCTTTGAACATCCTACAACGTCAGTGGAGAAAGGCATATAGTTCATCATAACATCGTAATATACATCATATACATAATTCACCTACTATATTGCTAAATGTACCCGATTTTTCATATCAACAGAAAAATATCCTGGGATAACCTGGCTTCTTTTGAGACTCCCCTGCTTCAGTGCGGTCATAGTTAATGATATGCTAAAGCCCGCCCGCAAGTTGACACAATTGATTACAACACATTTGTGATGTAAGAAACACTGCGATTTCAAACTGCATTTTTGAGACTGTCTTTGAAAAATCCAAATTCAACAACTTTGATTTTCACCACAGTGGGTCTTTAATATCCCCCCAGTTCTTGGTCGCACACGCTAGTTGAACGAATTAATCACGGCTGACTTCAAATAGTGTAAAAACAAACTGAATGCCCCTTTAATAATCCCACCTAACAATTCCCAAATGCTATACAAATGTGATAGTTTACATAAATCTCTAGAAAATCTACAAAAGTGGAAGTGGTCTGAAAAGGGGAAGTGTCACAGAGTGTTCTTTTCACTAAAGTTTTCAAGTGAAATCTACCTTTAAAAGTTACTTTAAAGTTACTAAAACTAAATAAATAAATAAACTCAAATTTTACTAACATGCTAACTTCAAGAAGGCCTCTGCCAGGAATGTAGAGTCCCAAAGTAGCGAGTGTCAACATGTAAACACCCAACAGGTCGAGGCGAGAGACTCAGCACGTCGCTTAGAGCCGAAGAAAAACATTCAGATGGAGACTGCACCACCCCTGCCCAGAGCAAAGGCTGGTTGCATAGAAACGACAGTAGCATAGTAATGTTTTTTTTAAATTGGGCCATCCTCCAATTTTAAGTAGTTTATCAGTTTTATGAAGTTATATTAATTGACAGATTACATTTTGTACAATAAGAAATGCCGGATCATTTAATCAACAGCAAAAAAAGGTGATCAAAATGGTAAAAATAATATAAAAAATATATATATATAAAAATAAATCACTAAATAAATAAACATAAATAGCCATTAATCACCTAAATTATAAAAGATAAAGAAAAAAATATATAAAAATAATAAGTGCTGTCAAATCGATTAATCGCATATAACATAAAAGTTTGTTTACATAATATGTGTGTGTATACATATGTATACAATAATATAATAAATTAATAGACAAATTAAATAATTGAATTAATATATAATATAAATAACAATTCAATACAATATAATATAATGTAATAAAATAAAATATAAAGTAATAAATATAATATAATGTAATTAATAAAATATAATATAACTAATATAATATATATAATATAATTAATATAATATAATTAATATAATATAATTAATATATAATATAATTAATATATAATATAATATAATTAATATAATATAATTAATATAATATAATATAATATAATATAATATAATATAATATAATATAATATAATATAATATAATATAATATAATATAATATAATATAATATAATATAATATAATATAATATATAACACATATGTATGCATCCCACCACATCACATCGGTCAAATAAGCAATCAGTCATATGCAACAACCAAAATATACCCAGATTAGCTAAAAACAACAGAGCTACAGTTCCCTAGTACCCTACGGTGTTCGCCCTTTCCTTTCCACCCTTTTCCCCTCTTTTGACCTCCATTAGTGACACAAGGTCTCATTTGTACCCTTAATCTGTGCTAATGTGTAAGTTAACCCACTCATTTGCAGGGGAACGCATGAAGGGCACTGCATTCCAGATGAGCCGCCTTGCCAGATCAGCATTTCACAATCCCACCCTTATCCTATGATGTGGAGTGGGGTTTGCATAGGGGTCACTAGAGATCGGGCATCTCTACATGGGATCAAAGGAGATTTGACCAACATGGTGCTTAACACCAATGAGAATGAGAACTCCTGCTCGCCCCAACTAAGTTAGTATGTAGAATACACGCTCATCATGGCCTAATAAAAATCATGCTCTCTCTTTTCTGCTCCAGGCACTCAGGAGTAATTGACTCTCAATTATTGTTTTTATGTGATTAGAGGCTTATTTAAAGTGAAATAAGAACAAATCAGCATCTTTCAGTATGCCGTATAAATTCCAGCAAAAAAAGCACGCTCTCAAAGCGGCGTGCGTGAAGAGCTGATTACAGCTTTTTGAAAACGTATTAGCATCACTCTAAAAGAATGTGAGAAAGCATGTTTTCACTGGGGTGAGTAAATGGATATTTTAGAATAAAGGATTTCAATCAGCTGGGGTAATCTGACATGAGAACGCTGCTACCCCCTAGTGGTTGATCTGATAACTGCTGGATCAAACAAAGGCAGGCACTGTGGTTTCATGGAGGGTGAACCTGTATGCCAGAATTGCAGCGGATGAAAAGGAAAAATTAGAATCCATCCATCAAATTATCCATCTTCTCTTTAAATCTGCAGTTATTATCTAAAGTGATGTAGGTCAATCTCAATGAATGTGTCATAAGAGAATGTGATTGCGTTGCCGTTGTATGAGCATGACTGGAATGAGAGAGAGAGAGAGAGAGAGAGAGAGAGAGAGAGAGAGAGAGAGAGAGAGAGAGAGAGAGAGAGAGTATCACAGACACTTCAGCAGTATGACAGACTTTTACTGCTCAGTGATGCTTTTTTTCTATAATATCTCCCCTTTGTGGCGCTCATTCATATTTCGTACCTGCAAGCTGTCAATGTTGCTCACTTTTTTTGTTCAGGAATTATTAAAAATGCAATTCAAATGCTACTCATACAGTAAATTACTAGTGATATTTTTTTTTTTGGGGGGGGGGGGGGGGGGGTGCTTTTTTGTGTAAAAAAAGGTGATATCCAGAGAGAGTATAGGTCTCAATGAAAAGCAAAAATGTTTGTAAAAAAAATGAAGAAATTCAGAAGTTTGGGATCAGAAAGATAAATGAATACTCATATTCAGCAGGATCACATTAAATTGATCAAAAGTGACAGTAAAGACATTTATTTTCTAACAATAGATTTCTATTTTAAATAAATGTTATTATGAACTTCCTATTCATCAAAGAATCCTGACAATTATGTATCAGTTTCCACAAACAGTTATTTATATGTTTATGTGGTGTTTTTAATATGCTTTAAGACAAACCATGTGCAAATTCATAAGTCAACACCATTGCAGAGTATTTTCTCCTTAAAACTTCAGTGAACCAAAGACAGTCTCAAAAACATTACTGTAACCAAGTAACCAATCATGTTAACGTGCGGGCGGGATTTAGCATATCATTAACTATGCTTGAAGCAGGGGAGTCTCAAGAGAAGCCAGGTTATACAGATGTTTTTCTGTTATGATATGAAACATTTTGTACATTTAGCAATATAGGTGAATTATGTATGATGATGTTATGATGAACTATATGCTTGTCTTGTCTAATCGTTCATGGATCGACGTGAAGCAAGGGTGTAGAGTTACATTTAAGATATTTTAAGGCATTAAGGCATCAATTTGGAGAGTAAAGATGAGTTTTAAGGGATACAATTATAAAATTGGTGAGCATAATAGCTTTCAAAAGCATTTAAAAAAATCTAATGACCTCAAATGTTTGAACAGTAGTGTATAATTTTATGCTTTGCATGACTTTGAAATGCATTTTTGAAAATAATAATTATGATTTCTTATGCGAGGAAAATATTTCATATATTTTTACACAATGGGTACTCAACCTGACATGTATAGCGTTTGTAGAAAATTGTAAAAATACTTTAAAAAAATCCATGAAACCAACACTTTAAAAAAAGGTCCTCATCATCCCATCCCAGCCATCATCCCAGACATCCTTGTTCGTCACTGACCCTTACATGGTACACACACACATACAAATCTCCAAACAAATACATGCTCACTCACATACATTTCTACAAACACGTACACGCCGGACCCCCACAATACACCACCACGGAGCACGGTGGTATCCGTTTCCCACTTTTCCTCTCCTCTAGAAAGGTTAGAGACGTTTAGAAAGCTGAATTTTGGCACCCCCGGCTACGCTGTTTGATCCTGACACGTTGAAAAGAGGGTGTGATTTGTCCTGTAGTCGAGAGCACATCTGCTGTCTGACCTATATTTCCTGTGCTTTACGCAACTGATTGGAAAGACCACAGGGAAACGCGATGAGCAGGCAGCATCATGTTCCCAAAGCGAACATATAAGCGAGTCTGTGTGTGCTTGTGTCAAAAGTCTGTATGTACTCCCGTGTGTGTATGGCGGAAAGGGGGAGTACATGTATGTTAATGCATGTTTGAGCACAAACGTTTGCCTTGCCTTCCAGGTCGGCTAGGAAAGTCATTACATAAAGCCGCTGTCTTTCCACAAGCCATAACTCTGGGTTTTTTGTATCAGCCTTGCCACTATTACAAGTCCAGCCTTGCACCGTTTCCCCTGGGTTTGTTTGTTGGTGGAGCTGAGACAAATTGCCATGCCTACAGGCGCTAAACCATACTGTGGGAATACTGATGGTCCTGGCCTTTACACAGAGTACTGCTTCCAGATCAGACACCGTATCAGGTATCCTGCAGAAAAATCGTATCCAAACTCTGCTTCTAATAACATGTCTGTTGCACACGGTTAATTACTCCATCACAGTTGCACACTACAGCACTGAGTCAACAAGACAGCCAGAAAGATGGCTGAAATTCTCCTGGGATCAGAGTCCAGCTATTGAAACTGTAAGCACTAGGAGTGGCTAGGACCTGGTTAGGGGACCCTGGGTGTTTTTCTAACTTCTCTACCCTCCTAAAAAATAAAGGTTCATAATTTGGCATCTATGGTTCCATGAAGAACCTTTAAGATCCATGGAAACTTTTCACTGCATTTTAAATATTCTAAAATGGTTCTTTTAAGAACTTTTCACCGAAAGGTTCTTTGGGGAAACACAAAATGGTTCTACTATGGCATCGCTGCGAAACCCCTCTTGTGGAACATTTATTATTAAGAGTGTCGTTTTATTCTGGGTCTTGAAAGAACAAATTCATGCATCTCCAAAAACAGGCCAAATGACTTCCACATTGACACACAGATACAATACTTTCTCAGGATCACAGCAATGGGATGCTAACATTTTATTAGCATTTAATCAGTGACAGGTCTCATATACCCACAATGTTTGTATAAGGCGGTGCTTAGATAGTCATACATAATTGAATTGAGAAAACCTTTTAAATTTCAGAATTTGAACAATGGTACCAAACAGAATGCAGAACTGGAATTTAAATGTAACCCTAAAACAGGCAAGAGTGGAAAATTATCAGCAAAAAATAATTTCATGTCACTTTGTTTTTATATCACCTAGACTTAAGTAAAACAAATCCAAATTATTTTTTGTTCTCTCGTCTCCCAGGATACGTTGCCCTATTAGGATATAAAAAAAATCAAAGTCATCAATATTTCTATGAATTATTTGTTGCAACAACAAAAAAAGTTCAAAATATGCTGCATGTATGACATGTCTAAGTGTCCTAAAATTGAGGCATATACATTTCTTGTAGTTTTACACTGCTGAACTGCCTCATCCTCGACTTTAGGGATGGGCAATTACAGCCCTAGAGGTTCACTGTCCTGCAGGGTTTAGCTCCATCCCTAATCAATCATATAATGTAATTCAGGGCTTGACGCTTACTTTTCCCCCCAAGGAGCAACCTGTGTTCCTAAGTTGAAAAGTTTAGGAGCACATTTAGAAACTTTAGGGGCGCAAATATTTCTCTATTTATAAATATAAAACACACCATAACAGATTTTGCCATATAGTGTTATTTTAGCGTCACTATATAGTTTTTGTTAATATTTTAAATTCAATTTAATTCTGCTTTCAATTTAATGTTAGTTAAACATTGTAGTAATTCAGTTTTGAAAAGAAATGTCTTTAAAAGAAAAACTTTGAAAGAGTTTTTATTAATTTTATTTAAGTTTTAGTTTGGTATTTAGTTAATGAAAGTAAATAACAGGTACATTTTATATATATTTTTTTATGTCAGTTAACATTTATTTATATCAAGTAAGGATATTTTTTTCATGGTTTTAGTGCAGGCTGCTTGTTCAAAATATGCATTCTTACAACCGTATACAATATATTACTATATAAACACCGTAAAGTAAACATTGTCATAATTGATCATCATTAGTTCATAAGCAATTGCTTGGCATTAATGTGCATATGTGCGATCTGCTCTGAAGAGCTGTTGCGTGAGCCTGTAAAACGCACAACAGCACCACGTTCAGGATTTGTAACGTGAAGCGCTCACATTTATGTAATGAAATCATAGCCTTTTGAAGTTTAATTATCACTTCAGGCAGTAACGCGATTCATGTTTTTCCACAGGGATTCATGTGATCCGTGATTTTTATTCGCACACATCGATTTTTCACTCGCAAATGCGAGCAGTGCAAATGGTTGCACTGTTGAGTCCTGTAATTTATGATACAACATTTTGTAAGTAATTCTTAAGACATTGGGTAGATTTTTCAGGTGTGTTTGATCAGGGTTGAAGCTACACTCTGCAGGATTGTAGCCCTCCAAGAACAGGGTTAGACACTTCTTTTCTACCATAAAATGAGCTGTGTGAAACACTGCAAGAAAATATCTAGTTAAAAGCAAAGATGTAGTCAACTAAACAATAATATCAGTTTTACATGTAAATATTAACATTTAAACAATTGCACAAAAAAAAAAGCCAAGAGGGCCTATAAGGATATTTCCTAAGGGCCCCAGCCCTGGAACATGATTTGAGGTGACCCCCTCCCCTCAAAGTGATTTATAAATCCTGCCCCGCCCAACCAACTAACCAGGGGGTTCTTTCTCATGCCTACAAGAGATTAAAGAATATGTATCCTGTGGTGCATGTTACTTGTTTAAGGGTTATATTTAAGTACAAACTGAACTAAATTGTAACTATATATGTAACTGTTAAGACAAATTAAGCCATTAAAAGTTTTGAAAAAAGATCACCTTATTTATACAGCGCTTTATACAATATAAGTTGTTACAAAGCAGCTTTACAGTGGAAAAACAGGAAAATACTGATTAAATGATGCAAACAGAATTCAATTCTGCTGAAGCAGCTCTAAGTCTAAAACCCTAAAAAAAACTGTGTAAAAGCTGTGAAGATTGAAGGGTTTACATACTGTTGCTCAAAATTTTAAGATCGGTAAGTCTCTTATGAAACATGCATTTTCTATAAAGCTGCTTTGAAACTGTATTGTGAAAAGCGTTATACAAATAAATGTGAATTGTTGTTTACATTTTTTATATCTGAATACATTATTGAATACATTTAAAATGTAATTTATTCTTCATTTTTCAGCATCATCATTCCAGTCTTCAGTGTTACATGATCTTTCAGAAATTATTCTAATATTGGTATTCAAGTAACATTTCTTATTTGTTATGAATGTTGAAAAGATAACACAAAATATTGGAAACATTTTTTTTCAGTTTTCTTTTTCAAAAGTTCAAAAGAACATATTTTATTTGCACCATTATAAATACCTTTACTCGGTTCAATTTAATGCAGCCTTGCTAAATAAAACTATACATTTCTTAAAAAAATTCTTTATCTTAAAAAAATCATACGAAATTTTACTGACCCCAAACTTTTGTATGGTATTGTGGGTTTAGATAGGGTAGAAGAACACTTAATTTCCCATAACGCATCCTGAATTGATTATTCAACATTTATTGAATTGCAAATTTAGTAAATTCCTCTTCCTGTCAAAAAAGCAGGTCAAACATTTGTTCTGATAATTTTTTTAGTCAAGCACAACATAAACAAACAAGGAGGCTAGCAGCAGACCAACTGCAAAAATGAGTAAAGACATTTGGAGACAATTTTAAGCAAAAAGGATGAAAACCTATAAATAGACTGAGTTGTATAGAGCGTTATATATTCAATTATAGCGCCACCAAGCGCAGTCCCAACTCTTATTTTGTGTGTCCTCAGAGTGCCCTCATACACAAGCGTGTCAAATTTGGTGAACAAAATCTAATTTTGTTTAGGAGTTATAGTTATATGTGTATTTATGAGCCCACACCTGACTTTAATTGCATTTTTTTGCCACTTACTATCAACATTTTGACATTTGGCCCATAGCTTTTAATCAACCCGCTATTCCAATGTTCCTACAGTGGTTCTGTCTCGATCAGACTAATGAAACTTCTCAGGTACCTTCAGGGCCGATGACCCATACCAAGTTTCGTAAAGATATGCTAATGTGTTCATAAAATAGAGCATTTTATTACAAAATTCAAAATGGCAGACCCCAAAAATGGGCGATAGGGAAAAACTGGATATCATTCGACTCAGCATGCTGTCTTGAATCTAACGATACCCCTTGTTTACCACTTTTGGGCAAACCGTTCAGAAATTCTAAGCAAAAATAGACATTTTTCGTATCTCCGGACCAGTAGGTGGCGCTGAGCCCAAATGCAGCATGTAGCCTCAGATCATTCTTGTAATGATATGTATCAAGTTACATATACCAATATATGTCAAATTCGTTTACACGTTATTCAAAACACTTTGATGAATCGACTTGAATTCCATAGCTTTTTGTTGCCATTGTCTGATTTTCTGGTTAACTTTTTGTGCAAATCGGATAAACCGTCTAGGAGGAGTTCTAAAAAAGTAGTTTTTTTTGGCTGGAAAATTGGCACTACAGAAAATGACGTCATAGGATTCAATCGAATCGTCTTGAGTCAAAAATTTGTTTCTAGGCCTTACAGTTCAAAAGTTATTTGCATGAGTGAAAGTTTGGATAGTTGGTGGCGCTAGAGGGATTGAGTTAGAGATTCTAAATTTACTATGGTGACAGTTCAGACTGTCCGCTATCTGTGTACCTAATTTCATAACTTTCCCACAAGCGGTTCTATGGGCTGCCATAGACTAAAGAGCAGAAGAAGAAGAAGTTAAAGAATAATAATAAGAATACCCAACGATTACATTGGGTGCCTACGCACCTTCGGTGCTTGGCCCCTTAATAAGTGTGTATGATTATGCTAATAATGACTGACATTTATAATACATTCGAGGGCATCAATCCCATTGTAACTGTTTCCTGCTCTGAGTCGATTTGTCCCCCCGAAGAGCTCAAAACAGCCTCATCCTTATTCCGTTTCCATTCTGCTGGCTGTGGAGAGTAACTGGTCAAGGCCCTGTGAAGCTGGGGCTTTCCTATGCACTAACAATAACAGGATCTTACCACCAGATGCTCTGTGTCTATCTCTCCCTTTCTCAGTAAAGATATCCACTACATTCTCCCAACTTTCTGTCCACAGAACAGAAGAGAACAACACCCAATCATCAACAAGGGCTCCATTCATATCTTATCAAACAACCCTGGACACAAAAGACTCAAGGAACCTCTTTCTTTGTGGTGCCCAACCCCCATTAGTCCATGTCCTCCTGGCTTCAGCAGGGTGTCTGTGGTCCTTATCTCCAGACAGAAGGGTGAAGACTCTGCATAGCCTCAATTAATCTCCATGTGAAATGAGCATTAGCCTCATCAATTTGCTTAACTTACTCTGAGAGAGCAAATCGCTGTAATTGAGTGCTCATCTAATTAGAAATCATTTACACCCACAAAACACGTTTAGCACGTCGGGTTCAGTCCCTTTCAATAAAGCCGTCTTAGATGATTGGAGCTCTTCTGGTCCAGGGTCAGGAATGATCACACGGGTGTGAATGATTCTTATTGGAGGTGGCAAACACAGCTTGTAACATCTACTTTTCGAATTGATTTTGAAAGTTGGACTATCCATGAGGTGAGGGACAGATTTGGGATCCAAGCTCACAAACATACAGCCAGTGGCGTCAATTCACCAAAAGTCAAGGTATGGCAGACTCTGATGACGTCATCCAATAATACTACCTTGACGTGACAGTCCCTCTTTCAAGTATCCTACTTCACACAACTTTTTCCTGCAATTCAAAGCTCAAAAGCCGTAAGTTTCGCGATGTAGTAAAACTAACAACTTGATAAAAACAAACTTCTATTTTAAAATCTAAAAATACATAAAATGACCACTATAGCCATCGGAATAGTGACCAGCAAACACTATTATAATATTTAAAGATAGATTTTTGTGCAATTTTTTTACTGAAGTATGTAGGAGAAGTCACAAAGTCTCATGAAAAACAAAACTTTTTCTTAAAATTGCGAATGACAGCAAGTCAGTTCAGTGCAAACTCATCGAGTGTGAAAACCCCCGATTTAATTAATGAATCTGTTAAAACTGCACAATGAATATTTTATTTACATAGTGTCTACGTTTTGTTTACAATAATGAGGACTTGTGCAGGTGCAGAACTTAGTAAACTTGCGCTAAATATTCATAAAGTGTTTTGAGAGATACTGAGCGGATTCTCACAACCGGTAACTTAAAGGGGTGGTAAACCACGATTTCACTTTTCTAACTTTAGCTAGTGTGTAATGTTGCTGTTTGAGCATAAACAACATCTGCAAAGTTACAACGTTCAAAGTTTAAAGCAAAGGGAGATATTTGCTTTTAAAGAAATCAATTTCTAAGGACTACAGCAAACGGCCAGTAGGGACTACTAGACATTCCTCCAGGGTCTCTGACATCACCAGCCCCAATATTTACATAAACCCCTCCTCCGAGAATATTAAATAAGGGGGGGGGGGGGGGGGGGCGAGGCCATTTTGTATCGCTGCGGGTATAGTTAGTAGGCTGGAGTGTTGTTGCCGCAATGCCGACGAAACGCTGTTATTTTCATCCAGATTGCAGGTCCACTTTGTTCAGCCTTCCTAGGGACAGGGGTGCGTTGATATGACCAAGCAGCCAAGGTAACCAGAATCAGAATCATTAAAGGGTTAGTTCACCCAAAAATGAAATTTCTGTCATTAATTACTTACCCTCATGTCGTTCGACACCCGTCAGACTGAGCCGAATGATGATTCGGATCGCGTGTCAAACCGCCAAACTGCTGAAATTTGGCGATTCAAACCGCTGAATCGACTCAGTGATTCATAACGCTTCGAAGCTTCATGATGCTTTGTTTTGAAATCGTCATCATTATGTAAGTCGTTATTTAGGGTTTTTTTGCGCACAAAAACTATTGTCGCCGATTCATAAAGTTATTGTAGAACCACTGTAGTGAGATGGACTTTGTAACGACGTCTTTAGTACCTTTTAAGGGTCTTGAGAGTGTAGAGTACCATTGAGCCAATGGAGGACTTTCAGAGCAATCAGATTTCAACTAAAATATCTTAATTTCTGTTCCAAAGATGAACGGAGGTCTGACGGGTGTCGAACGACATGAGGGTAAGTAATTAATGACAGAATTTTCATTTTTGGGTGAACTAACCCTTTAAGAGGAATCAGAATGGCTCGTGATTGATTCCTATTCCTAGGGACAGCGCAACAGCCACACATTTAAAGTATGGCTGATTTCTCATCATCCGAGAAAAAATGCATTATGTGGTAGCGTTTGAAAGATTAATCATTGAACTTTATTGAGGAGCTTATCGGTTCATTCAGCGGACAGGCCCGAGGAATGCAAATGCCAGCAGTGGGTCAGTGGGTTGCCCTGTCAGTTTTTGTTCTCACTGTCGCAGGCGGAGGAACGCAGGCCGAAGTTGGCACACATTTAGCTTTTTATAGTAACTGTATGGATTTCAAAAGCAAGCATAAGTATATCTTGCATGGGGTTATCTTTCATGTTTACACACTTGGTCGAGTTTATTACAGCTTTCAAAAGAGGGAAATGCACAAGTTTAGTTCAGCACATGGATCTGGCATTTCCTTCCTCGCGAGTAGTTCCCCGTCCTGTCGGAAAGGATAAACACAAAAACAAGCAACCTCCCATTATGCACAGCTGATGCTGCTCTCCTCCCAAAGACACTATCATCCTTTCAAAGAGAGGAAAACAGATGCTTGGAGTTAACAAGATTAGTTTGGGAGCTTCCCTGCCCACCTACGCTACGGCTATGATAAGAAACTCTCTATGTTTATCCATGAACTGTGGTAGCTGGTTATGAATGACAGTACTGTCTGTCTACAGATTCCAAATATTAGCATTATCATCTGGCACTTACAGACATATCAGGTGCTGGGGAAGTATCAGCTTCAAACAAACAGAGGGCCATTTGGACAAAGAGACAGTTGTTTACCACAAAAGGCATATAAAACCTCCTCTGTGATGTGACTTCAGATTCCTGTTGCCCCCAGGAAATCTTTTTCGATTTGCACAATAAGATTGTGTGTATTGAGACAGCTGGAGCTATGTGCGAATTGGTGAAGTATGTTAAAGCTTTCCTGTAAGCTCAGTAAGATTTTTCTTGAAATAAATGATTCGTTTTAATGAAGGATGCGTATCAAGTTGATCAAAAATGACAGTAAAGACATTTATAATGAAATAAATGAATTAAATCTATTTTAATTTCATATACCGTATATTAAAATTGGAAACCCTTATTTGAAGTTTACTTACATTTCTGAAAAAATATGCAGACATGCGCATAAACTACGCATTTACCACATTAATTCCTGTGCACACTAAAAAGTCAGCTGATTGGCTATTACCGTACATATCTAATGATACGTCATTAAGCACCTGGTCAGGTTGCAGGTGGTTCTCGTATAAGAATACAGCATGAAAAAAAATTGGTGCAACCATTTAGTGAATTTGCCTCCAAGGATTTTATAAGTGAGTGTCTCTTTCCCATCTTTTCTTTTTAAGAACTATCATTATCAGTTCATTCTTCTTCAGGCAATGTGATGTTATAATGTTTAGAGCTGTTTTTGCACATCAGGGCATATATTTAGGGGAGAGACTCATGGTTGCAACTGTCAAAAAGAGCACATAACACCCCTCATTACCCATGAGTCACTGTAAAGAATTAGTGAGAAAGAGCACTTCAGAGTTTACTGTTTCCTGTTTATTAAGATATGGTGCCTTGAAGGCTGATACAAACCCAGAGAAAATGTCAAACAGCTTAAAAGATAACAGCTATAAAAAAAAAAAACAAGCCTTTCATTTCAGATCAGGAGAATAAACAGTCTGCTCTCAGCGTCTAACTCTCGGTCTGTGACTGCCATTTGTTTAGACTTTTACACTAACAGAAATAATTGGCTCTCGGCTTCATTTATCAGCTCAAAACCTGACTTTCTTTTCGCAACCGTCAAGATAACCTTCTTCACAAAGGGTATGGAAATGATGAAAAAACACCAGCCTGCCAATCTCCCAAAAAAGCCCCCCTGTTGAAAGCGCCAATCTGAGGTCCTTTAGTATAAAAGGGGGGTTTGGGATTCAAGATGAATAAAGAGTAAGATTTTTCTTTCTCTTGAAACTGGAGTACCTGCAGGTCTGTTGTTTGACCCATCTATTTCCCACAGCTCTGTAAGAGAAATGGAAACTCAGGCTCAAGAGAAAGATCAATCAATAGCACATGCGAATGGCCTTTTCAGATCAAAGTCAGCCTAACGTGGGCAGAGAAGCTGTCAAAACAATGGACTCCCTGCATAACAAAGTCTTTGCGACTGTGAGATCAGTTCCTCCAAGAGCCCAGATTTCACAAATTAAATATATAATGCTTTACCAAGCATAACAGTACATTATCGAAGGCACGAGCGAGGACCAGTGAGTCACGTCTGTAGAATGAAGGTGCGACATGTTGTTATGACGCGGTGGAGCGGTTACCTTAACAGTAGAGACGCTCCAGCCACACTCTGATTGCAGTCACTGGTCTGTGATTATATCCTTGGCACTCAACATGACCGACAGTAAAGTCCTAAAATGTTATTTCCGCTCGTGCCAGCAGGACAGTTTCAAACAGTCCCTATTCAAACCTCTGGAGGTACTGTATCTCGGTCACCCCGTGGAGCAACTACCAGAAACCATAACAAATTCCTTGTGCACACTTGGCAAATTAAGAATTCTGATTCTGATTTCTATTGTTCAGACTTGGATGATCAAAAAAATGTTTGGAATGGAGCAACATCTAGGTCTAACAAATAAGGGGATTAAGTTGCACTTCTGTTGACAGACTTATTCAATGATCCTTTGAACCGACACCTTGATTAAAAAATTCCATGACTCGAAAAAAAAAATATTGAGAATATTTAATCACAGTAAGATGAAAACATTCTGGCTAACTTTTGCCAGAAGCATCCATTGTTAAGATTCTCCTGCATAACATGCTGTGACTCACCCATATTTAGGCAGTAAATGTGAAATATTACATTTATTTACATAAAGCTGGCTTGGCTTAAAGGGACAGTTCACCCAAAAATAAGTTCTTTCATTATTTACTCATTATTTAAGTCATTATTTACTCTAAAGGGTATTATTTACCCTTATGTATGTCGTTCGAAACCCATGTGACATTAAATATGTGAAATGTTTGAACATTTTAAAAAAGGAAATGCAATTTCATTAAACTGATAGTTCATTTCTCATAATATCTTCTTTTGTGTTGCAAAGAAGAAAGAAAATTGTACAGGGTTGGAATGACATGAGGGCTATTAATTCTACATTTTATGTGTGAACTATACCTTTTAATTTTTTTTAATTATTTAAAATTCATGCAGTGCATAAGGTTTCTTAAAATGTGTTTAAAACGCTTTAAAAAAATGTTTTAAAATGTGTTTTTCCATGGGTTCAAGTAGATTGAAATGTAAAAAGTATATTCCCTTAAATAAAAATTTTAAAAAAGTAACAAAATTTACCTCCCCTCTTCCTTGAAACGGAATTCAAATCCCGTTCTACATTTGTTCATCTACATAAGCTTCATTCGGATTCCAATATTATGAATGGATGGATGAACTTTATTTTTAATGAATATCCAGCTCACGTGGGGAAGACATTGCGTGTTTGTTCCTTCATTTCACAACGGATTCGTTTGTAAATGAGAGACTGGATTTGCAGACAGGATGAGATTACATGAATGAATGAAGCAACACTAATGTGAGTAAAAATGTTTTTTATATGTGATAGTATTGCATTGTTACAGATTGTTTGATATCTATTTATCATGTGTACGTGTCTAACTGAACATACCTTAGGGCTCGCAAAGCCCAACGTCCCGGGCTATGTGCTTTCCAGACGGGCTACCAAAACGTAATTTCAGCCTTACGGCAGGCCATCTTAAATAGTGAAATAACATTCCTTTCTTGATGTGCGTTGTTCACTCTCTTGACTTGATATTTGAAGGAAAAATACAATTGCAGAAGTTTTGAACATGCTGATTTGTCTGACTCTGCAGTGAGGCTTGTTGTATGCACGTTTGTGTACGGTTCGCTGTTATATCCACCGATCGGGCGGGCCAAGTAATAAAAAAATAACATTCCAATCAATCGCGGGTGGATGAGAGATCATTGTGTTTGTTTGATAAACACATTTTGCGAGCCCTGTGGCCGAATCATCATTCCGGTTGCCATTTTCCCACACGCTTTCAAAACAATTCCCACATGTACTGATGGGGGAGCTGAAGCTCATTAAATATGCAAATCTTATCCAATCCTAGCCATGGGCGTTTACTTTCAAGTCTTCAATGCGGCACGCCAATAAAAACCGAGCGTTCCAGGAGAGAGCCTCAAAACCAGGGTAGAAAATAGTCTATTAGTATTAATAGGTTGTCATAAGTTGACCTCAGACAACAGTATAACATTTTTTAAAAAGCCAGTTCATGACACCTTTAACTCTTTCCCTGTTATTGATGGCATTTTTCAACGTTTCCCCGGCATTGACGGAATTTTCTTAGCCTTTGTTTAAAATGTTGCTTTTTTTAAAAGCAGAGGCTCTGTTCTTTTTAATATTGCAAATTCAGATATTCATACAGCAAAATATTCTGGGGGGAAATGGAAGATTTGTGAAAATGATCCTAAAAATGCTGGCGACTTAAAAAAAAATGCTGGCAAGGAAACAGTTAACAGGCTTATGCAACACTATCAAGGTGTGCAGTCTCTCATAAATGAAATCCTTTTAAAACAATTACAATTTATGCATGTATCCCATAAAAATATATTGGACACTTGCTGTCAGATTGTTGATATTCTTTGACTAATTATATCTTTATCTGTAGAAAGACCTGAAGTCTCAGAAGTAAATTCTCAGCAGAAACAGGTTTTTCCCTCGTGCTAAATCATAAACTCCAAGCTGAGCCCCCCTCCTCGCACCCCATCACCGTGCCTGTTCGCCAGAGGAAAAACACAGATAGATCGAAAACGCCCCAAACCAGCTGCCATGCATTACTGCTGGCACTTTCTAAATCAGCAATTCTGTCCATGGACCTGAATGATGTGCTCACTCCCTGTCACATGTTTGGAATGAGCTCTGTGCACAGCCCATTAGCAGATTGGCTGTTTGAGACAATATACCACTCTTTATTAATGGACAACATATATCATATCATATGCAAACAGATATCAGGTTACCAGCTGCGTTGGATCACACTTCACTAAAAAGTAAACTTTCTTTTTGTCAAAGACAAACTTTGCTACAAAAACTGGATTATCCACATAAGCTGCATGAAACATGTTTGTTTTTGCTTCACTGAGACCTCATTCAAATTATTCATGAATACTGAAACCACAATTCTATGCAGCTGGACTACAATGTCAGTATAACTAATGTCACTCTTAAGCACTTGTGGCATTATTTGTTTAGGAAGCGGGCCAGATTTAACAAAGATCCCCCTGTCTAAAGTGTAAAAAAAACCTCACAGAGAACCTTTGCATCCACAATATCAGGTTAATAAACCTGTCCTTTGTTGTTATCGGTGTATTGTGTTGAACTCAACAAGGTTAGCTCCCCGCACAGACCATCAACAAAACTGAACATCTGAACTCATGATGTGTGCATACTTCCCTCAGGGTGGAAATATTTTTCCACTAAGAATTAATTAACCCATCAAATTACCCCCCCCCCCCCAAACATCCTCATTTATCTTATCAGTTATGAAGCGCCCTGGGCTGCTAATCTGAACTCATTCACATCAAGCTTACTCCAAAACAAGAATTGAGGGCAAACCTGATGTCATTTATTTTTCATAATGTTGTGATGTCTAAATGTACACTGTAAACCGAAATAAGTTGGCAAAACAAAAAAAACTGAGGCAATTAGCATAAAATAGCACTTGCTGAATGAGGACAGCAATAGCTATAATACATTTAACATATCTGTTCTCAAACTAAGCTCATGCTTCACTCATCACCATAATGGTAACCCTACAAAAAAAAACATAAAATAACATAACATAACATAAACTCTGTATTCTAAACTAGCATGACAAAACATTACACACTACTAAATATCCCACTTAACGTTAATATTGCACAAAAAAACTAAAGCAAAATAACACTTAATTTGGACATTTACTGTCCCCTTTTGAGTGTCATGGCAAAGCATGCTGGGAAATAGAAATCCCAGCCGAGTTTCGGTTAAATTTAAGTTAGTCTAAATTAAAAGAAACAAGTTCATAAAACTCAAAAAAATAAAATAAACTTAAAATGTGTCAGTTTTGAGAACTCAAAAGAAAAAGAAATGTCTAAATACTCATAAGTTAATTAGTTTGAACTAATTTGTTTAATTTGAGTTGGCTCTACTCAAATCAACTATTTATTTTGAGCGTTAGGGTTCACAGTGTACTTGTAGCTTTTGAAATCATTGATTTTCGTTTTTAGCTTTTTATTTTTAGTTTATTAATATTGGTGCATTCCTAGAACAGAGAGTATTACGCAATTAATCGTATAGTAAAGCATAAAGTAGCTCAAAGTTTTAAGAAATTAGCCAAACGATTTCATAAGCACCCTTGCAAGGGGCAGGGGGTCTGTAGAACTTTGTGAAAGACGTGCATGTGAAATCTCTGGAGATTTACGCGGAATTCTCTGGCAGCAGATTTCATTGCAGGTACTCCTCGCTTATTCTGTAAAGAATGTTGATCACGACTGAATTTAATCTTCATGCCTTAAACAAGAAAACCTGATATCTGAACCAATTTCTCCTTAAAATGTGGATTTTCCTTAATCTTTATCCTTTTTTTAAAATGTAGCAGATGAATGTGAGGCCAAGCATTAGATTTAAAAGCTTGTCCTTCAGTTATCAACATTGACTTTGCTTGCTCAGAGGATTAGATGAGGTCAAATGTGACCCAGAGGGCCATATTTTCCTCTCATGGAAATGAGTGCTATCATATTTAACTGTACTCACAGGCAATACCTTTACACATGAAGTAAACATTGCAGAGCACCTGAAGGTTGCTTTGGTAATTTGTAAAAGCTCCTCTAGACTAAATACTGGGAATGGCAACACACACACACACACACACACACACACACAATGCCAGTGAAACCCATAAACAGTGCTCATCTCTCCAATGCCTCAGACAGAGTGCACTGGTAATAAATCATCAATGACAGCAAGCTAAATTATGCTAAACTGGGAGAAGACATCCAAATCTTTCTCAGAGAAAAGCACCAGGTTCTGGTAAACAGGCAAGTCAATTCCATTACTGACCCACCTCTATGGGCCTAAGATAAGAATTCTGCTGCTTGTTAATGTTGTCTTATCTGCTAAGGAAACACATTTCCTTCTCAATACAAAAGAAGCTGTGATATGACTGGAAATGGCACCAAGAATGGACCATAAACAGCCTAAGTTTAAGTTTACCCAGGTAAAAAGAAAGAAAACACTATCGACATTATTTCCTAGATTCATAAAAATGAACTTGTGCTCGACTGACTGTACGACATTTTACTTCTGCTCTCTGAACTTCCGGTCTATTTAGAAACGCAGAAATTGATAAAATAACTAAATTTTAAATTTTAAGTTTTACTCAAAGAAAGGCGATAGACTTCTACAAAGCCAAGCATTCTCTTGTTCTCTCTCTAAGCTGGAGGGGATAATGGGAGGGTGGCCTTAAACATCTGCTTGGGAAGAATTTATTCCCTAAATCATTGTCATTAGATCCAGAATAAATTGTGCTGTAAAAGGGACCAAAGAGCTTTCAGCCTTCATCAGACAAGTGGTGACATGATTCCAAGACCTAGGAGATGGAGGAGAGAAAGGAGAGAGA
This sequence comes from Gobio gobio, assembly GCF_949357685.1. Taxonomy (NCBI): domain Eukaryota; kingdom Metazoa; phylum Chordata; class Actinopteri; order Cypriniformes; family Gobionidae; genus Gobio; species Gobio gobio. Next base: position 49,827,612 of record NC_137097.1, on the reverse strand, counting down.
GAGAGAGAGAGAGAAAGAGAGAAAGAGAGAGAGAGAGAGAGAGAGAGAGAGAGAGAGAGAGAGAGAGAGAGAGAGAGAGAGAGAGAGAGAGAGAGAGAGAGAGAGAGAGAGAGAGAGAGAGAGACTTATATGGAAAGAGTCTTTCATTTTGACTGGATTTCAATACTGTAAAAATGCAGAAAGCAGCACTTTGGCTGATATGAAGAAATAGCAAGGTTAATGGAATTTTACACTCCGGATATGTGAGGAACTTCTAAGGTCATCGTGATAAAAGAAACGCAACTCATCAGCACATCAGCAGACTGCAGACATGCTTTATTTTACCACATAAGTAGCTGTGGCGGTCTCAGTAGAGAATCCATCGTCTGTTCAGGAGGTCTTGCTGTATTTATGAGTAGCTTCAAAGATGATTTCACTCTCTCTCACTCAGTTAGAGGAAGAGAGCAGAGGGCGGCCCTTTGGCTGTTTTTGGTTGTCATGTTTTTCTACTAGCAAACTCTTAGAGCAGAAGTGAGTGATAGCAAAATAATAATTTAAGCAGTTTACATGCATCAGTAGAACATTTTCTGATGTAACATGATGGCTGATTTTTTACATAACTATATATATATGAAATGCGCTCTTCTATTCCAGCTTGTTGTAAAGACTATAAGTAAACAATGTGTAGGCTAAAAAAAAAAAGTAAGCAATATGTAAAAAAAAAAAAAAAAGAAAAAAAAAGTATCAAAACTGTGGCTCTGAGCTGTTGTCAACCCATTGCTCTGTTTGTTTGAGAATTCCGACCAGACCAGCATAGCAACACTGGCTCAACCAATGATGTGAGTCTGGGTATAAGCTATCTTTTTGGACGGCTAATAGAAAATAGGAGGAATGTTCATTAAAACCTTTCATTATTATTTTTTGATATTCTTTTTGGTGATGTGCTATCAAAACATTGCTCCGTTTGTTTGGGAATTCCAACCAGCCCAGCACAGTAACACAGTCTCAACCAATGATGTGAGTTTGGGGGCAGGGTTATCAGTTTGGTTTGGCCAATGGAAGATGGGAGGAATGCTCACCAAAACCGGTCATAATTTTTGATGCAGAAAAAAAATTACACACTTCACCAACTTTAAGCAATTAAGAAATTATTCTAGAACATTTGCATTCCACAAATAAAAACAAGATTGGTATATGAATTTGGAATAACACACTAGCATACTACCTCCTCTGAAGTATGCATCTGATGAACAAAACTGCCTACACAATAACACAAGGTGATTTAAATCTTACATGTAATTTATAGTAAAACAAAATTTAAGCAAAAGAAAATATGAATTGTGTGTTGTTCTCAAAAGTCAACCACACGCTAAGCAGACGTCACTTTAATAATAATGAACGTTATTATTACGCAAGTTTTATTCATAATGTTTCCTACTTACCCGATACAGAATTTCACACAGTTTTCATCCCTTGTATGAAAAATAACCGTAAAGGAATTACCGGAATAAGCCTACATACAACAAATACTTTTTTAACAGTTGATAAGCAAGTTCTTTATCAAATGTAGTACATACTCTTATAGTATGCAAATCTGAAAGCAGCGAAAGAGATTTTATTCACTTCTCCATCAAAATTGACTTCAAGTTATCATGATAACCCTATATTACAGCTTATGGCATTAACATTAGCATCTTTACTGACAGCATAAATGAACTGGAAAGCCCTGTTGTCCCAGGAGGACAGCTATAAACGCAGTTGGGAGCATGTCATGTGTTTGGCCTCAACAGTGAATGATCTCTTTCCTTGTTATCACAGGAAACAGTGCAAAGGGCCTACATATAGCTCAATGATGGGTGGATGACGTGAGGCCTAAATATACCCCCATTTCAAAAAGTAAAACAAGTCATAATGCACATGGAACATGATGAAAACATGGGCGGGTATTTCCCATTGGCTTTGTGAAAGGGCTACATCTGTACGCACTGCGCCCAGATATATTGAGGGGAAAGAAATAAAGAAAACAAGACACCACAGAACCACTGAAAAACACTGCCTGAAGCAGATAGCATGACATAAACAGCACCCACATCCCAGACTTCCACTGGTACAACCATCAGGAAGTTGGTTTCATCCGAACCCATCTGCACAGCCTTTACAGCTCAACCATCTGACAAACAGAAAACAACACATATCAGCCTGAGGTACAAGCCTGGGGCGGCGCCCATTTTGCCACTCTTACACACTTTGACACTGGAAATTATAAATCACTTAGTAAATGAAGTCATGTTTATGTTTCAGAGATGTTTCAGCATGGGGGCTGGCTGCCTGGAATCTGTGCAGATGTCAAGACGCCCACCCGGCACAACTAGCGCTGCTAAATAAGCTATACAAGTAGGATCTATGAGTCCAAACATAGTTGTAGGCGCCCACTGATTCCTTCCAGTTCAATGCTCTCTGTTTTCTTAGGTCAGGAAATGCACCCCTCTCCTCTCTGCAACATGACCCCAGGAAATGAAGACGAAGGGAAAAACAACAGGAGGAGGCAAATATACAACATGTGGAGATGAAAATTCCCCAACTCATTTCTGGTCAGACTAAAATCAAACCCACAGCTTTCCCAGTATGTATTTTTTGTCCGAAATATTTCAAAATTCTTTACAGTTTGTAATACACCACAGTAATACACATATTGCAATTTATGTGAATCCAACATGCACACACCACCATTTTACTGCTTTGTCATAGTTACACAGTGGTGTAGCACACAATGAAGCAACCAACATTTATAGATACCTAACCCCATCATTATCATTACTATTGACCCTTTTCACATTTCCGTGTTTCTCAGAAGCGGAAGCCTTCATAGTTGGGTAAACTTCTATAGTGTTGAATGAGAGACTACATTCAACTGTATTAGAACTGTATTGCTGTATGTATTAGAAACATGCAGCAGTGTTGCCTAGTTTTTAATGTAATTTGATGCAAAGGTTATATAATATAAAGTATAGTGTTATAAATGTACACACATTAAAAAAAAGAAAATATAAAAAAAAGTTGCAGGATTTACAATACTGATGGCCGCTAAAATGCATCATCCCAGTCCCCTCCCCCCTCCCCTTAAAGACACTACTTACCAATCCTGCTTTAACAACACTTTTTTACATCTGGGAATTTGTTTTTCAAAAAGATAAGGGCTGAATTTGGATTAACATACTAGCATTTGCTTGTTGCTTTGCATCTACTAAATTAATAATTGTAAAGGAAATGCAATTTAAAGAGTCCTGATTCAATAGATATTTGACACTGCAAATGGGTCAATACATGAACTATATACATTTTCCACCCTGATACCTTTGATATCACTAAGCCTCAGTTCTGAATTCATTATTGTCAATTGCTATGTAAAGCCATACATAAGAACATAATTAAGGTGCCAAGACTCCAAGCCCTGTCTGTTTTGCTCTAATCCCAATGGCAAGTAAGGTAGGCGTCTCTGGATTGGGTGAGATCACTGTAGCAGAGATTGACACACCTGAGAAATGTAACTGTATAAGGGTCTGATTCTGTAGCCTCTGGCACTGTTCGACTTAGCAATGTCTGCCAGGGATCACTTTACTGGGTAGGTAGTGATGACAGGCTCCCCTGAACTATTATCACCGTTTGCACTCAGCTATTTGTTGATATGCCAGGAATTCCTCTTTTTGTGTCTTTTTTTCTTCTATCCCGTCACTGTTTTCTATACAGTATGTCAGTAAGGTGCGGAAAGACAGCTGTGATGACAGCAGCACTTCAAATAAAGTTCTTTAAATTTAGACCCACACAGTTCTGTTTACTTAGCTAATCATATTCTTTGCAAAGGGCATACCTCCCATTTTAAGTGCACAACCAACTTTTTCTGGCACGTAGCATAACCATGAGTGGCACTGACCTTGTTCTTCCAGTCAACTTTAACAACCCAATTAATTAACTATTAAGACCTGAACTGAACTGAAATATTAAGGACACTACATCTCACCTTCAGGTCTCTTGAGCTCCTTGCGTTGTATTGCTGGCGAGTCTTTCTTGATGCCATTACTCAGGGGGATGACCAGACTAGGATCAGACACTGGCACCTTAGTCTCCACTCTGGAGAAAGAGGCGATCCGCTGTAATATGGAACCCACGCTCTCTTTGGCATGGATATCGTCCTGATCGATATCATTGCTGATCTCCATCTCGCCTGATGGGAAAGGTGAGGCAGGGGCCACCTGGACCACTTGGGGCTTAGAGACTATGTTGAACAGAGGAGTCTGGGCTGGAGACAGCAATACAGGAGATTCACTGATATTGGGTACTGGGATAGCTCCGGGATGAGTGATGGGCTCCCTCTTTTCGATGATGTTGTTGTTGTTGTTGTGGGCCAGGGGCAGGTCGGTGCTGTCCAAGCTGCTGATGGATGCAGAGGGACTTGCAGAGACAATGAGACTGTTGGATAACGTGTTGAATCTTGGAGGTGGTTTAGGTGCTCCTGGAGATTCCATCTGAGACTTGAAGACCAGGTTGTCAAGGTCAAGAGGGAACTTGTTGAGGCGCACTGGATCTTTAGGTCTAGGAGACTGGTTGTTGAGAGAGGAGTCCCTTGCAAAGGGACTGCTGTTCTGCATATTATGGGGACTTGTGCTCCACTGTGGACCTGTATTAGTGAATCGTGATCCAGGAGAAATCACTCGTCTCATTCCCGCAGTTTCCATCTGGAGGTCCAGAGAAGGCATGGAGCCATGGCTAATACCCATGGGTTCAGTTGCGATGACCAAAGGACCCTCTAGTTCTGAATGAAACATATTCCCGTGGGAGGAGAACTTCTTCAGTGCAGGACTGCCTAAATGTTGGGCTTTGAATTCCCCAACACCAAGAGGACTCTGGGGAGGGCTTGTGTAGGAGTTGAGTTTAGAAGAGGCCTGGTACTCCAGACTGGAAGAGGAGCTATGGAGACTGTCGTTGTCGCTTCCTGGACCTGAAGATGAAATGAAGCCATTGGGGTTGAATTTGTTTTGAAAAGAGGCCGCTCGGTTGATCCCAGAGTTGGCATTGATAGTGGGCTTTTCCACTATTCCTCGGTTGAAGGAGAGACTGGACACCATCCTATTTCTCATAACAGGGCTCTGGGCAGGACTGCAGCTGATACTAATCCTGGAGCGGTAAGGAGGAGACACCTGGTTCCCTGGACTCCTCACATCATTTGTCTTGTTGAGGATTGCACTTGGGCTGATGGGAGATGTAACGGAAGATGTGGGGGAGAATGTGGGGATCTCATTCACGTCATCGATATCAAATGACCTCTTCAAAGCTGTATAAGGAAAAATAACACACATTTGATTAATTTTCAAAGTTAGAAGACACTCTTGAAGGCTTGAATGAATAATTGACATAACGTAAAATGAGGTGAGTTAAATTATACTTAATAACCAAAGGGCACATTTCTGTTCCAAAACACTAGGCTATTATTTTCCAGGTAACACATTTCAAAATTTGTGATAATACTGATAATACATCAAAGGTTTTGGACTTCTTTTGTGATAGAAATCATAAATAAATCAGCCAGGACAGTCATTTCCTGTATTTGATATAAAGAGCCACAAAAAACTTAAAAGGATACACTTCACGGTGAAGGCAGCCTGGAGCCCTCACTGAATGGATGTCAGTCAGACAGATTTTGAAGGGCCAAGCCATAATTACACTAGTGTCTGTGCGATTTTGCTTCGAGGGTGACATAACAACTGTGAACAAATATGCTTTATTCTGGCACCAAGGTTATGTTTTGTAAGTCTGTAAGACATTGGGACTGGTAGGATAAGGTAGACTGAAATATTTGTACACAGCACAAACATCAAAAATCTGAAATGAGCTCTTTCATACAAAGAAGTCAATAATTCAGTGGTATTGAGATACTATAATATAATTATAAATTATATTATACAAACCATTATATTCAAGATACGGTCGATGAAAACATTAACATTATTTTTGTGTATTTTTGCTCCTCAAGTAAATGTTATTCTTTAAATGATATTTTGATTCGATTTTTACTAGAAAACAAGAAAAAACATGATTAAGAACATGTTTTTGCAAATATTTATACTTTTTTTTTATTTAAAATACCAGATGCATCAAAATCCACACGACATAGACTGTGAAGTAAAAATTGTGAAGACCTACATTTCACCCTACATCAACTTTAAGTATCATGACATTTTTTCTCAATTAAAAACATGTGCTAAGGAAATGTAAGGTACAAGAAGACAGTGGAAATAGTCTCTTGTGGGGCTGAATGGTAAGTCTACATCTGGAGCATGTAAATTGTAGTGACACTGTATAATCCCCTCATTCTCAGAAGCTGCAACACAAAAGCCGAAGGCAAACAGTGCTTTCCGACCTTTTCCCTTTGTGAAAGGCAGTGGCTTTTCCTCCTGCACAAAGAGCCAATTCAAAGACACAGTGTCAGGGGCTGAAGGCTTGGATTACAACAGCCCTTCACCATGACTGAGAATTCCAGTGGCGAACTGTACAAATGTCCTAACGGCTCTGTGGCAGACCCAATTAGAAGTGGCAACTTGACTATTTCACGTAGACACCATCATGTCATGTGATGACAATTGGATCTGCCTAGGGTGTGATGCCATGAGGTGCTTGTAATTGCACACTATCACAGCTTACGTGCCATCTCTGGCATATCAAAAACCCTGGTACCATGACAGGATGTCAGAGGAAAAACTTCAGATTTTCAGTCCTCTTCAGGTGCTGCCCTGTATAAACAAGCATATATCAGTATGAAGCAATCAAAGCATCTCGCCCAGCAGCCCTGATTTTATCTTCGCCCGGCAGGGGGCAGGGCTGAAGTCGAGGCTGCCTGTCTTCCTGTAGGGTATGCTACCAATTAGAGTCAAGAAGACTACAGGCACTAAATGAAATCAGATTTCATGCAGGAACAGCCCCCTCTTTTACAGTGAGGAGACCACAGACCCTTTGTTTCAGCTCGCCCATCATCATCCACACAGCTGTGAAAGTTTAGGCCTAATCGAATTCCAGCAGCATGTCCCTTGGTAAGGCCGCCTGTGCATCGCTGCTACACACAATGTCATTGTCTGCAGCACCTCAGAAGTCATTTAATATGAGAAGAACACCATTAGGGTGCCATTTGATCCAATGGAGGAGAGGTTAAAGTTGCAGTGTGTACTCTCACTTCGGCACTCAAAGTGATGGAGAAGTGCACTTTAGCAAAGAAGTATGCACCACTTTAGCTGACTACAGTTTTGGAAACTGAAAGAAAAGACACAAAGTGAGGGAGGAACAGCAAACCAAGTGGCACAGTCTAGCAGCTTTTTGTACAGTGCAGCACATGCAAGTGTAAACTTGTACTACCCTTTGACTGAGATAAAAAGGGGCTGGTATCAGGTAATTACTGGCACCCTGTCAAACGCTCAGGAAATAATTACGCTGGCAGCCGAGCGCACCATCTCTGCGTTGTTCAATATTCTTTTTCTCAGCTTTGCTGCAGTTTAATCCTCTCGGTTAACACATGGAGCAGCACAATGCCTGCACAATCTGATAAAAGAGAGGAACCCGAGAAGCTCCTTCTCTCTGTTCCCTTTTTCCTGACAGTTAAACCTTGTCTCTTCTCTGGATCGAGACTGTTTGCTACATGTTATGGCTCTTTGGATGTCAATGCCTCCTGTGATAATTATATGCTTCCTGTGGGAGAAATGGTTGACATTCCTTCATTAAGGGCATTTTAGGTCCTTTTGTAATTTCCTGTTAACCATATTTAATACAGCTTGGGGATGTTTGGCACCTGGGTAAAAATTTGATGGACTCATGGGCTAAACAAACCCATTGGTTTCTGAAATATGATCAAAAGGGATAGTTGAACCAAAATTTTAATTATTTCACTGCAAACCTGTATGCATACACTTTCCCCTGAGAAACACAAAATAACATTTTGTTTTTCAACTGTTTTTGTTTATTCAATGAAAGTCAATTTGATTTAAAACAACATTGCACTTCATTGCCTTTCATAGTATGGACAAGTAAAAGAAAACAATTTTTACAAAATATCTTTGCTCGTTTTCCACAAAAGAAAGACAGTCATAGAGGTGTTTAATGTCACTATATCTCTGTCCCCTTCTAGAGGAAGCTGCATGCGGAAGAATAAAAGAGATATTTCCTTATGTGTATGGTGTGTTCATATAGGCCCGGTTTACACCTGGTATTAAGATGTGCTTTGGTTGATATGATAACAAGTGGATGATGCTAAATACAGGAGTAAACGGGGTTTAAAACGTTTTGAGCTTGTCCACTTTCGACCACTTCCAGAGGCAGTCGAAAACCCATTCGACCGGATTGCTTTCGTAGTGTAGATTCTCCGCCACAAAAGACAGCCTTCTCTCTTTCTAACACACACTCGCTGTACAGCGTTCAGTGTGGTCTTGTGGCTATCAGAGCAGAAATGAAAACTGATGAAAAACTGAAAATTGCATATTATTTTGTCCATCAGATCCAAAGGTCTGAAAAAAACCCATACATTTACCCACCCATAGACCCTCCCCTCGAAGAAATCAGGACAGAAGTGGTTGAAAGTCAGGTGTAAACGGGTATGTGTCTCCCTCGTCTACTTTTGATTCGATCAGGCAAAACGCATCTTAATACCAGGTGGAAAAAAGAGCCATAGAATCAGGATCATGCAGTTCATGATTTTACGACACTAGCTGCCATGCTACTTTGGACCTAAAGTTTATGGTGTGGGGCTGCAAAGCAAACAGAGAAAGACCTGGGGATGATTGAGAAGTAAACAAGAAAGGTGGGGGAGGTCAAGGGGACACCACACAGTCACTGATGCATGTATATATCTACCCAAGAAATTTCTGTTAGATCACATACAGATAATCAGCAACCACCAATATTTCCAGAGTAATAAATGTGGGTTCTTTCCTAATCTGATAGTCCTTTGAGGGAAAGTTTTAGAGATGCACCTAAGGAGGGACAGTATACTGTGATTGGGGGGGGAGATTGTCAGGGGACAAGTTTGGGCCTGTTGTGGTTTTCCATCCCCCACCATCACATTCCTCACAGGTATTCTCAAGCGACCCCTTGAAACACCACCCTAAGCACATAGCTCAGACGTTGTTCGGACCACCTCTGCTAAGGCACATCTGGAAGCTGAATTCCGAGCTGCCATTTTCAGCATTGCAGCGATGCGAATAAGGTGCTGAATTCACACCCCCCAGGGGCCATGAACAACTTTCACAGTGTTGAATTTAGCTCCTCCCTCATACTGATCCAGTCTAGCAGCATGTGCCATTCAACACCAGTGTGCTTTCATTACCATTTCAGATTTGGTATCTAATATTCCAAATGGGAATAAATGGTAAAATAGTCCACATATACTCAATGTGTGGTATCAACTGTCAGGCAATTACATAGAAACATGCCTGAGCCACTTTGTGTTGTTCTCCCAGATTTCTGTGTCTTTCTAATTTTAACTTGGCAGCTTTTTGTCGAATCTGATCTAAGAGAAATATCTCGAAAAAACGATACCTCTTCTAAATAGTGATCGAAGGGTAAACAAAAGTTGATTAATGCTACACCCTCTTGCTTAGTTTCGAGTAGACCTGTTCCTAGGAATAACAATCAAACTATGGCTGAGCTGAGATAAAAAGAATCCATAAACTTACTATTTAATAGTAAACCTCCATTACCTTCATAAACTACAATTTACACCCAAATACTCTAGAAATATGAAGTTATAATCAGTGTTTTGTCAGACAGCCAAATGGCGGATTTAGAAGGTATGTGCACATTGGAGTCTTTGAGATGCAGCTAAGGCAAAAAGAGGCATCATGTTACTGTAATTGCCCCCAATCTAGCTCAATCATAAATTAAATATCTATGACTGACATAACACAATGTGACATCAAAAAGCTTGGTGCCTGTTAACATGCTCTTCATTTAAAAAAAAAAAAAAAAGTAAAATAATCAAGAAAAATAAATATATAAATAAAGCAAATTAAATTTTTATATAATTATATATATATATATATATATATATATATATATATATATATATATATATATATATATATATATATATATATATATATATATATATATATATCCTCACTATGAATTCTGCGTATGAATAATAAAGGGGCTAACTGTGGTTAGTTTCCACATATTTTGTCCGGTAACTGAGTAACGTATGGTATGGTATGACATTACATAGTGTAAGTTTGAAAAGCCACTATTTGGACAACTATTTTGTGAAGTGGTATTTGCTATAGCAGAAAGAACAGATAACTCAAAAGGACATCAGAAGGTCAAGTAAGTCTTTCCTTAAATGGCACATTTCTAGAGTTGAAGTTCAAGGTCAGTTTGTGTGCTATGTTGAGTGATATTATGTACTCAAAAAACTTAGCAGTCCAATTTGTTTTCTTCCCCAGTAGTGCTCACACACACATACATAGACACAGTACATAGATATTTCACACAGGCCATAAAGCTTAGCCTTCCTTATCCCGAAAGGCTTTACGAGGGCCCCTATATCTCCTCAATCTTTATTCTATGACTACCATAATGCTGTGAGGAATGTATAGGATGAAAAAGCAATGAAAACCAACATCCTTAGTTTTAATGTGGACTTTAGTGAATCAGTACTATTATTCAAGAGCATATGACTCCGGCTCTGCTTGATCCAAAATGTAGCCTCAAGATACAGAATATGACAGTCTCAAATTACACAACAGGAAGGCTGAGGCTGTTTGGGGGGGCACATTTTGCTTTCCCTCATTTCCACACATTCACATTTACAGGAAATGCATCCGTCGTCACCCGCTGAACAGACATCACTATGGATCACAAAAGTTCATGCCTAGCCTACAATTAAACTTCTGCTGATAAGAAATGGATGACTACATTTCACAGCCTCTCGACCACAAATGGCCATATGAAAGAACCAAGGATCTCACTATACGTCCCACAACATTCCAAGAGGCGTTTTTCACAGCATGAACAGCGGTTCTGTCTATCTTCGCTCAAGCACATGGCGGCACACTGGTCTCTTGTTCGGAAATGACCCTATTTGTTGGTTTGAGGTGAAACTGAAAGAATGTAATATCTCTCTTGTAGCATCTGCTACTAGGAATCACATGGCCTGGGTATGAATCTGAGAAAAATGTAATAGCCAACGCTAAGAACACTATGCCTACACATCCATACTCAAAGGGACATGGATGGCGATGATCACATCTTCTAATTAAATCCATTTTATGACTTGTCTCAAGTCATAGTACTTTTTAAAAGCTTAATAAAAGTTCAGTGCAACTGACAGAAATGTCAAGTGATTTTGTTTAACGCATTGAAAAAATGTTGAGGACTGTGGTTCTAGTCAAGCTCTGGAAGGAACACACCCAGTGAACATATTTGTTTACTGCTAAGCAAAGGACACCTCAATTTTCGCTGTCATCACGTGTAATTGCCACAGTCTTCTTAAGAATGAGTTTCTGCTGAAGCATCTACCACTCCCGACAAACCGCTCTGCAACTTTACCAAGGTAGCTAAAGCTCTTCCTCAGCCGACAACTGTCTCCACATAGCACACAAAATAATAGCTGGTGCTCTATTCTGAGTGCTTGAACTAATTTGTTTTTCCTCTTCACATCAGCACCTGTCTAAACACTGAGGGAAACTATTGTTCTCCAGTTCCCGCTGTGTCCATCCATGACGGATCTATTGGAAAGGGTGCCTCTCTTCCTGAGAAATGTGTGTCAGATTCAATAGTGGACATGGCTGTGGAGATGGTTCTTGATGCTCTGCACTGCAGTGTAAAAAGATGCTAAAATACTAGGATAATTACAGCAGAACACCAGTGGAATGGTGTCAGGCTCTTTACAATGTACTGCTTTTCTAATAACTTCATGAGAAGACATCAAATAAACTTTCATACTCGTCCCATTATCAGCAGTAAAAAAAAAAATTGCATGGCAAAATAGACTAAAATATACTTTTCAAAAGTTCTAAAATAAGAATATGTACTTCTGAATTCTTAATGTATTTTAATTTACATTGCACCTTTATGTAGCTATACACGTGGTGAAAGTTGTTTATAAAAAAGTTTTTTATAGACTTTATATATTTTAAATAATCTACACTTGCAAAGTTTCCCATAGCTCCATAAATCACTTATACATTAAAATGAATGAACGCGCACACTTACCCTCGAAATCAGACAATATCCCCTCCAGATGGTCATTGACTGAGATATCTGACATCATGACTTTCAGTCCAGGGGAAACTTCCAGTCTCAGTTGCACGCAATCACAAGAAATTAACGATGCAAAACCAGTACAAAACCTCTTTAAACAATTGTAAATCCGACCAAAGTTTATCCGACGATTTTTGGCTTTGTGATGCAACAAAAAAAGTTGCGATTTTGGTGGGAGTTGTTTCTCATTTGAGAGCGCAGAGCAGAACGTCAGATTCAATAGAGACTCAAAAGCAGACAGACCATCTGATAAACCTCCTCCTCCTCCTCCTCCTCCTCCCTGTGAGACCTGCCCCCTCACGAACAGAGTGGTGGTAAAGTACCTCCCCACCTTTCACCTCACCATGTGCTACACCTGGGAAAGGCAAGTTTGCCCCCCTTCTTTTGCTAACGTTACTTCTGTTTGTTTGTGAGTGGGGAATATGCGTGCCACCCAAAGTAAACGGCTCTTTGTCCTTATCTCATGAGAGATGAGGGAGGGAGGGATTCCGTGGTCAGTCTAAGTGGATTTCTTGAGGAGCCGATTATTTATCAATTAAACACTTTGTATGTGGAGCCGCAAGGATTTGAAGGGTTAGTTCGCCCAAAAATGAAAATAATTCTGTCATCATTTACTCACCCATGTCACTCCAAACCCGTAAACCGTCTTCGGAACACAAATGAAGACATTTTTATATTTGAACTACCACTTGACGCTTTAAAAAGTCCGTAAAGAGATCGTAATCCATGAATCGAGCGGTTTAGTCCAAATGTTCTGAAGACAAACGGTCGCTTTATACGCTGAACATATATAGCCTATATATATTTAGGCTTAATTCACATATAATATTCACATAAATGTAATATTCACTTGCATCAAGGCACACATCCGTTATGATGAACAGAAGCTCAAGCATGTTCGTTTGATGTGCAAGAACCAACGTTCATTCTCGTTGGTTTTCAAACTTTATGAAGGCAAGGACCCCCAAAAATGATCAACCTTTTATGAAGGACCCCCTTCCTAGAGTCCATCTATATATTTTTATGTATGAAAAAACATTTAAATAGTTAGATAAATGGTACGTGTGACATAAATAAAAAATATTGTTTCCAAATTTTATTTAATGTTGGATGTATAAACCTGAAGAAAATTTTTAATAAAAAATATTTGTAAGCAACTTTCACAATAAATGTATGTAAGCAGCTTACGTACTGCGTTAAGAATACTGCCTTATAACCCCAGTGAGCAAGATAAAGGTGACTGTAGTGAGAAAAACTCACTAGAAAGATACAAAGCAAACATATACAATTCTGGAAAGTATGTATACGGCAAGAATGGAGAAAAACATAATGAAACGGAATGTTCGGTAGACTTTAACCAATTTTGCTTTGTCTTTTTATTCTCTGAAAATTTCTGGGGACCCCTTAGAGCCTTCTGGAGGACCCCTGGGGGGTCCCCGGACGCCAGTTTGAAAACCCCTGTGTTGCGTAGCACAATATAAAGTAAATGTTTTCTATATTTTAAAATGTAATTCCCTGTGTTGGCAAAGCTGAATTTTCAGCAGCAATCAATGTTGAAAACAGTGGATCCTTTATTTTAGGATTCTTTGATGAATGTGTAAAATAACCAGATTTAATTGAAACATATTTTTATAACACTTAGGAAGTCTTCTGTCACTTTTGATCAAGGTAATGCATCATTTCTGAATAAAAGTATTAATTTCTTTAAAATGAATTTCTTACTGACCCCAACATTTTGAATGGTTATTTATTTTCTAAACTAAAATCAATACTAAAACTAAAATCAATTTCACATTTATTCTAATTGTGTGTATGTGCTGTCTATCTATTTGCTTTTATGAGTGTAAGATGTGACTGTCTAGGTAGATTTTGCTTTGAGAGGGTGATTTAGGGACTTACCTGTCGACCCCTCTCAGACAGACTCATTGTTCTGTGGGTAATTGTTAAGTCCAGAGGGCCATGTTCACTTCAGTGTAATGAAGAACAAGTGAAGTGTATGTTTTGTTGTTCTCTGGTGCCTTTTTTTTGTCTTTCTGGAATATATGCTTATTCCTATTGTGCATAGAAACTGAGGAAAAGGAGAAGGACATCTTAGTAACATAAGGTTGCGTTTTGTGTTTGTAATGATGCTGACTTGTTTCTTGTTTTATAATCTTTAAAAATCAGCTTGAACCCCCTAGCCCCCTCCCTCCCAAAAAAACAAACAAAAACAAAACAACAATAACTTAATTCTAGCAATGCAATTATACTCAGATGTTGCAGCATAACAATACGTCTTAGATCAGGAAACAGCTTCAGAAGGTTTAATCCATTGTGGAGAGCTCCTCATCTGAAGGATAACAGAGAATTCCTTTCATCTTCCACGGCCTGCTTTGATTTTGGTGCTTATTTTTCAAGAGATAGGGGGATTTATTTATATCAGAAACAGGAAATGTGGCAATTAAAAATGGAAGGAGACTGAGAGTGACCATGTGACTGAGTTCCCAGACTCACATTTGAGCGTCCATGCGGAGGAGCCAGACAGTGATCCTCAGTGGCCCTCATTAGCCATTTGAGAGTAGTGTGCTAGGGATTAATGTCATGTAGTCTTTAATATTCAGACAGACAGGTCCTGACTGTAGGCGAAGAGTTTCTGGGCTTTGGTAGTAGATTGAGTCCTTGACCGCGCCGCTAACCACCTCTCAAATTGCATGGGTGTCTAAGAGACAACAATTTCTGGAAGTTGAATAGTGCAATTCAATGTATTTGTGAGCTGAGCAGAAAGGGAAGGATTAGACTTTGTGATGTTTGTATTGTCAGCTATACTCCAACATGTCTAAGAGCAATGAAGTGGTAACGGATTTGTGAGGGTAAAAATAGATTTGGTTTGGGTCAGAGAGATCTGAGATACTACCATAGTAAAAATGACTGCTATGAATGACTGCTTTTTTGTGTTCAGTGCAAGTGTAACAACATCCATAAAAGTTTCTTGAGGTTCCCAGAATTTAGACAAAAGATCTTTGCGACTTTTAAACAAATTACCATTAATGGGATACGTGTTTATGCAAAATATAGTAGATCTTTTGAAAAAGCCCTTTTTTTTTTTGCACACATCCGAGTCAAACAGTAAATGTCAGAGAACTAGCAAACACAGCTGCTGCTGCAGTAAATTACTCATAAACTCGCTCAATTTCCTGCACGCTGCAATTGACTGAAACGCTTCTCATAACATTTGGGGAGCATTTAATTCTATAGCTCAGAGTTACTTTCCCACACCAAACAAATAAGCTGGAGGTACTTGAGCTTTGTTTCAAAGGTCATGACCAAGGTTTTTAATATTATGCATGTCAATGTTAATCCACATGATTTATGTAGTTAAAAAATCATTAAAGCAGATTTTGGTATATGGATATGTGACCAATGCAGCCTACATTGACATGGAAGGAAACAAGCATAAATAATGATGAATTAGCTTTTATTTGATCATATTATATATATTTTATTGTGAAATATTATTACAATTTAAAATAACTGTTTTCTATTTTAATACATTAATTTATTTCTGATGGCAAAGCTGAATTTTCAGCATCATTACTCCAGTCTCCAGTGTCACATGATCCTTCACAAATCATTTTAATATGATTATTTCCTGCTCAAGAAACATCTTATTATTATCAATGTTGCAATGTTTAACTGTTGTGCTGCCTAATATTTTTTTGTAGACACTGATATTTTTTTTCTTCTCTATTCTTTGATGAATAGAAAGTTTAAAAAAACAAACATAAATAGAAATCTCTTGTAACATATTTTACTGTCACTTTTTTGACTAGTTTAAAGTATACTTGCTGAATAAAAATATTAATAAAAAAAAAGTACTGATTCCAAACTTTTGAACTGTAGAGTATTTACTTTGGCACTAAAATTAGCATGTTTCACATTATTCACACTGTCTACATAAGCAGTTTGGTGCTAAGCCTATTTCTGCCATGCATAGCATGCTGAAAACTACAGAAAATACACTGAAAATCCTTTGTAAAGCTATTTGTTAATCTTTTATGGCATAGCATATATTGAAATGATTTTATTTGCTTTAAATGCAGCAGGGCTTGACATTAAGCCTGTTCATGTGCTTGTCCTTTGGACAAGTTAATCGGTCATTCACTTGTCTGAGTAAAAAATGTGCTTGTCCGGAATATTTTTTATTTTTATTTTTTTTTTGTAAATAAAATTTATTCTGAAGCAATATTCTCACCAGTGTTCAATCAGCTGTGTCATTTTAAATCTGCTTATTTGTGATATTTTTACCTTTTATAAAGGGTGTGTTCCCCTAATCTTATTAAATATAGGCTATGCTTCAGCTTACATTTTATATTCTTAAATTTGATCAATAAATTAAACTAGAATAAGACGTATAGGGCTGTTACCAATCAAATTAAATAATTTACACTGAAAAATTACAACTGCATTAAATAATGTTATGAGGCTGTTTTAAATATTTTTTTGAATATACAAATACGAAAAGTTGGAAAGAATATTTAAACACAAAACTAAACCACCAGTAGGTGGTGCAGGTGACCGTCTTAATGAGTGAGTCATTGAGTCGATTCGTTCAGACGATTGATTCATTCAAGAATTAGGCGGTCGTTTACGAATAGGTCATTGAATCTTTGATTCAACCGATTAGTTGAAACGCTGAATCATTCAGTAACGCATCGTAACCGTTGCTGTGAGATGCGTTGTGGTTCTGCTGTGATTTTTGTTTGGAACAATTTCTGCTGCTGAAATAGGATACAGTCATATTGCATCTAAAATGTAAGTGAATTGTTTATGGAACTGTCTTTCATATGAAATCAATGTCACATTTTCAATCAGGATGGTATTCAGAAAAAACAGCACTCTTGTTCGTGTGATGCTGTTTAACTGTATCATATGTTATAAATATAAAAACTGCACATTTCGATTTTTTACCTCAGTATGTTACTGAGTTTCTCTGTGTGAGCAGTGCTCATTTGTTTTCGATTTCTCCTCGAGGCTGCACGAGTGTCAACAGCGCTACCGTCAGTTCATTAGCCTATATATTATTATCCACTGTCGATCGCCACTTACACTAAATTAATGCAGAATCATTCTTGCATTTTGGTGATTCCCTAGATATTTTTTGGTTTCGGACGTTTTAATCAGGATACTTGTCCGGTCGGGCAATTAAAATTCTCTTTCACTTGCCCCTTCAAAAAATCCACTTGTCCCGGACAAGCAATAATGTCGAGCCCTGATGCAGGTTCCGTCCAGTGACAGGCACACAATAATAATTCATTAAATCTGACTAAATGCTGAGGATGTCCATAGTTTAGCTCCAATTTTCATGTTTATGTTTTGATCAGGTTCTGATCAATCATGTGTAGAAATGATCACTGTAAATGTAAATGCAGTAATTATTCTCAATGGCCTAACGTTACCCTTTAATGTCTGTATTAAGCCCAACAAGCACACTTGTCAGTTTAAACTTTAATATATTTTACTGAAAAATGTTTACATATTGCACCTTTAAACTTTAAAGGTGCAATATGTAAACATTTTTCAGTAAAATATCCAAAAACCACTAGGTCACAGTTATATATTTTGTTCAGTTGAGTACTTACAATATCCCAAATGTTTCCAACTATTTGTAAATCGTGAGAAATTGCTATTTTAATTGCCAAGGAACCGGGACGTGTGAGGAAGTCGCCTGTCGATTGCGTCATATCTGCGTTACCCTCAGTTTCCGTTTTTATTTTGCAGAAACGCTTTACTCTTACTGCAGTGTCATAGCAGCCACCGAGCGAACGCACAGAGTAACGTCATAACTTAATTTTCAACACACTCAGATGTATCTATTATGATAAACGGAAAAGCGGAAGTGGTGCCAGCGACTGTGTCATAATAAAAGTCCCACTGCTCGCGAGGCGTTTGTTACCTTCATCTTATTAACAATCGCTCCAGCGGCCTTGCTCAGCTCCACAACACTCGGTCCTGCTCTGCTTCATACTACAGTAACGTTAATAATCGCATCCATGAACATGATTTCTGCCCGAGTCCTATCCTGATTCTTTTTCACCGGCTGTGAGGTGAAGACCACATGTCCCAAGATTCTACGCTCAAACCTGGCGTCATCAAACTACACCTTTGTTTTGAGCAGGCGACCTCTAGTGGACGGAAAAGTTACACAGTGCAGCTTTAGAAGCTCGACAAAAATACTTTTTTTGTATCAGGTTTGTATTATATGTTTTCAAGGCTGGTATACGCTGACAAACTCCTGGCAGTATCAAAACCCAGAAGTATCATGGTTTTCATCTTCCAGCTACGTCTTTGAGCACAGACTGACTGAGATGAATGGTTTCAGACTGGTGGACATCTGTGAGCAGATTATCTGCTGTAGCAGAAGCGCAAGTCTGTTGAACTGTTCTGATTTGTAGATTTTCACTGAAGCGGGCAATGACGTTGAGAGCTGTGCAGGTTAAGTCAGGCTTGTTTTCTGGACAGTGGTTGACCTCTGACCTCACCCGCCTCAGGTCACAGATAAGGTGCTGTCACCAAAGTATGTACTCCTCAGAAGCTGGTGTTAACATTGTGTCCGTAATCTGCTTTTAAAGAGGTGAAAAGGAGACTTTTCAACCCAGCGAGCCAATCGTCTTGAAATCAGCACTGGCACCTGTGGCTGCAGGGCATGCATACCTGTGAGCATGTTGTCACCATGCCTGACAGCGTTGCACAGTGAAATATTTTTTTAGATTTCCTCACCGATCAACAACATCAGCCCTCTCGCTCCCATTTTTCTGTTACCGACTTCGCATTGTCGCTGTTGAATTATTCAAGGGCGCGATGGGAGCGCCGCTCTGACAGGAACAGGAGATTAATATTTGTCATGCTCTCTGATACGGTGCAACTGACCAGAACAGCAAATGGAATTCGATCAAGGAGAGCAGAGCAGTGTATGAGAGCTTTCCCGCTGAGGAAACGTGCCAGCCTGCACACCCATCATACTCTTCCTCACAGCTGCCTCCAGCCAATACAGATAGAGGTGAGGTGCAGCACAAATCACTGAAACCCCCCCCCCCCCCCCCCCCCCCCTCCAGTATCCAATTAGATCCTCTGCAGAGATAGAGTGCTTTCTCGAACCGAATGTGTTCAAATATTGCAGTTTTCTTGTTTTATCGGATGTGCCTGCTGCTTTCTCATGACGTGAATGACCATCACATTGGCTAATATCGGTGTTGACACTGCTAATTGATTGATCCCTTTGGGAGCTGCACCTAAAGCTAGGGGCTGATAGGTCGGCTGTCATCTAACCCTATACCGAAATCAACGGACTGACAGGCAGGAGAAAGCTGCCCTCTGGCCTCTTAGGTCCCATCATTCCTTTTGACCTCGTAATCATTATTACCATCTACCGCATTGCACCGACACAGTCAAGCATGACAAAGCTGCTGGGGGTAGAGGACCGCGAGCTTTAGAGACATAAGAGCCATAAGTGGGATGATTTGTGTGATGTTAGGACACATTCAGAACCAGGTGCAAGCAAGCGAGCCAGTGACCTGCTCTCATTTAGCTTGAGTAAATGTGTGATTGTTTGGACTCAGGCTAATTTTTTTATACTTATGTCACTTTTTCAAAACTCACATTTATTTATGTAGCTAGACTGAATCATTTTTATTGGCCTCAATGACTACATCTAACAAATGTACCTACCTAGGTACATGTTCTATGTACCTACATGCTAATTTGCACTTTACATACTTTTTTCGAACTTCATTTCAAAACTGAATATGACAGCAATTTGCTACATTTCTACAGTAATGCCATTTTGAAATATATTCAGAATTCAGATTTCATTACCATCTATGCAAAAGGGAAGGGGCGCCACTAAAGGTGGGGGGCGGGGGGAGGATTCGGGGGGATTCTAAGGGCCCACACACTTTTGTTTAGTAGTAACAGTACTAGTAGTAATGTAATAGAAATTATAAACGTTTATACTACGGGGCCGTTGAATGCTTGAATCTGATTGGCTGATGAACGTTCTGAGGTGTGCAATTATTTTC
Source organism: Gobio gobio (assembly GCF_949357685.1). Lineage (NCBI taxonomy): Eukaryota > Metazoa > Chordata > Actinopteri > Cypriniformes > Gobionidae > Gobio > Gobio gobio. Next base: position 49,807,285 of record NC_137097.1, on the reverse strand, counting down.
TGGGAGATGCACAGCGAACGTAGTTCCAGGCAGCTCTCTTGACCGCATTACAGTTCCATATCACTTCGCATAGTTAACTGTAATAACGGAAATTACAGGACTAAAAAACAACAATATGACAGACGATTTTAAGCAACTTAAAGGCTACACGTGACATTTTTTCACTAGCGAGGTAATAACTGCGCTGTTTAGAGACGCACAGAGGGAGCCTAGTTCACACAAGCGCTCTTTCTCTCTCTCTCTCTCTCTCTCTCTCTCTCTCTCTCTCTCTCTCTCTCTCTCTCTCTCTCTCTCTCTCTCTCTCTCTCTCTCTCTGTCGCTCTCATTCTCTTTCTAATAACTTTATTAATAACTGCAGTAGAATGCTATCAACGGCTCAAGCCTTCGTTAACAGCTTTAAAATGACGTTTCGGAACTAGCAAAAGAGCTGTTGGATGAGACGCGGAAGAAATAGTCCCACTCACAATAGCGATCTAAGTACAAAAACCGGACGAATCCCATTAAATATATAATCGGATCGATGTCTTGAGGTGTGGTAACCGTAGTATAAGCGGAATAATTGACTTCGGGCCGTTCAATTATTAGAATGATAATGCACACCCGAGGTGTAACGGCCACTCCGCTTCGCGTCGTGACCGCATCACCACCTCGGGTGTGCATTATCATTCTAATAATTGAACGGCCCGTCGTCAATTATTCCTTACTTAATCTACCAAAGAGTTACAAATATAACAAAATGATGTCATATTTCTGCATTTCCGACAAAATCCAGCAAAAAGCTCCACTAATGAACCGCTCAAGGGTAAAAGGACATTTGCTCAAATCCCGCTCCGACATGAAATTTCTCTGTGCTGTAGGCTACTATAATTGTTGTAGCCGTTAAGAAAAGGTATTTAGTTTTATATTTATGTTTAAATATTATAATGTTATTTTTATGTCTATGTTGTCAATCTGTCAATCTATGTTGATTATGAAAAGTGAACAGCATGAGTGAGAAAGGACACATCATTAGATGCGCAATGCCAGGAGACATGGAGTGGGTCAGAGATGATTGTGACCACTTCATTAAGTTTTGTATTGTATAAATTGTATCTTAATTTTAATCAATATTTCATCAGCCAATTGGGGCATTCTGGGTTGAGCGAGCAGAGCTTAATTGGTCAGTATTATTAAATTGCAGACTAAGATTTTGGATAGCTAGGTTTGTGCGGTAGGGGGCTAACATCATATTCTTTCATAGAGTCCAAAATAGCTAGCTGCGCCCCTGCAAAAGGGGGACAACTTTATTAGGAATAATTTTGTACTGAAATGTAAACATAGACTATATAACATATACTGCAGTGAATTCTAAACAGTAGAGTTGTGTCATGCTTGGTTTTGAAATTATTTGTTTTACAAATAAGAACTTATAATGCTACCTGTTGTTAGTGTTTTTTAGGTCTTTTTAACACTTTTTTTCAAAGTGTGTTTGTTGACCGACAATCTTTGCTAGTGTTATGGAAGAATTACATGATTTGAGACATGTGAAATGTTTTGGTATATTTAGTGCATAGATGTGAAATATATTACAGATTTCTGAAGTTGTATTGACTGCTGAAAATTCAGCTTTGCCATGACAGGAATAAATTACTCGGTAACACGTTACAATAAGGTTCATTAGTTTACATTAGTTAACATTAACATGAACTAATAATGAACTGCACTTATAAAGCATTTATGTATCTTTGTTTTTGTTAATTTCAACATTTACTAATATTTTTTTAAAATCTTGTTAAAATTAGTTAATGCACTGTGAACTAACATGAACAAACCATTAACAGCTGTATTTTTATTAACTAACATTAACAAATATTAACAAATACAGTAACAAATGTACTGCTTAGTTCATGTTAGTTCACAGTCAATTAACTAATGGGTAAAACTTTACAATAAGGTTGTATTAGTTAACATTAGTTAATGCATTAGTTAACATGAACTAACCATGAACAATACACCATTAGTTAATCTTTGTTAACGTTAGTTAATACAAATCCAGCTGTTCATGGTTTGTTCATGTTAGTTCACAGTGCATTAACTAATGTTAACAAGATTTTAATAAAGTATTAGTAAATGTTAAAAAACATTAACAAAGATAAATAAATGCTTTATAAGTGCAGTTCATTATTAGTTCATGTTAACTAATGTAGTTAACTAATGTTAACTAATGAACTTTATTGGAAAGTGTTACCAACTAATGTTAACAAGCTTTTAATAATTACTCAAATAGAAAATGGTTATTTTATATTGTAACAAAACAGTATTTCACAGTATTACTCTCTGTATATTATCAACCCATAACTTTTGAAGGGCAGTGTATGCATATTGCTTTTTCACGATCAAATAAACATCAGTACAGTCAAGTCAGCTTTATTTATACAGCGCTTTTTACAATACAGATTGTTTCAAAGCAGCTTTACAGTAATAATAGGAAAATAATGCAACAAAGTTTGAACAGTGTGTGTGTGTTCTTCCGATGCTTTCTTGATATGCCTTCTAAATTAGTATAAAATAAGGCTTAAAAAAATACTGAACAACCACAGCTAAAACCAAATAAAATAATCCAATTCAATTTCAAAAGAGGATTATATTTTAACATGAGGATTATTTCTCCAAATCACTGGATCATTTGATAAGACAGGAATCTAACTACAGACTGTTCATTGACTTTTTTTCAGCTCCTAAAGTTTTTACTTGGTAAAAAGCTCCTTTCTGCCATCTGCTGGTGAAAGATCTAGTGCATTGCATTGCATGGTACATTTAAACTGTGACTGCCACTCGAAAGATATTAATTAACTGGATTGAATATAACATTATTGATGAGTCGTTTGATAACGTGCATGCGCTTTCAATCACATTTTGTGATGCAGAGGGCTGGGGCAATCTGATAACAGTGTCGCTCACTGATTTGTTGGTGTTGTTTACATAAATATCGTGCTCATAATAAATGGAATTCGAATATCAAAGCCACTCTTAAAAGCTACAATTATGCATGCATTACAGCACATCGTACCATCAAGGAACAGCACCCTGTGTAAGAGAAGGAGGGGGTGTGTACTGTGGGCTAGGAATTTAACTTCAGCTGGATCCACAGCACAGTCAGACAGGTTGATAGATGAGCAGGTAGCCAGGCTTGGTGTGGAGCACAGAGGGCATCTCTTCAGAGAGGTGGGGGTGTAGGTAAGAACTAGTTGAGGTGTGTGCTGTGAGCCTGAAAGCATAAATGATTTGTTGTCTTAGAAAACGAAATGCATTTTTGATGAGCAAAGCTAAAGGAACGCGACACCTGTCACAACCACAACAAACACACCTTCATTCACTCCAGAAGAAGAATAGCTTGCATTCAATCTTTCAACCTCCATTTTAAATAACACTTTTTTGAGATTTTTGTTTTGTCTTATTTTCCCAGGGGCAGGTGTGGTGGTATGGGTAAGTTTAAAGGTCCCATGGCATGAAATTTTCATTTTATGAGGTTTTTCAACATTAATATGAGTTCCCCTAGCCTGAATATTGTCCCCAAGTGGATAGAAATGTTGATCGGTGTAAAACCGAGTTCTGGCTGTCTTTCTCTGCCTTTGAGAAAATGACAGGCCAGACGAGCCAATCCTGAAGTCTCCTGGTTTGACGTCCAAGCAGGAACGGTTTCCGCCCTTTCCTCCGCCCAGAGAATCTGGCACGCCCATGCAAACGCTCGAGTCGAGAGATCATTACTAGTGAACGAGTGAACGCTGGCAGTTTCTCAGTGTTTGGATGTACAAATGAAAACAGAAGTCTTTTTTCAGTTCCTTCTGATCTGTGATCAGTGATTTCTGATGTGTAGCTAATTATTTATTATTCGTGCACACAATGCGGCTTCTTTCTCTCCAGACAGAGCGGTGTTTTCGTGTTTTCTATCTTGTGAGTCAGTGTTTTTGTACGTCCTCGTCGCGTCTATCGGTTCTAAAATGTGCATACAGTCATGAGTTTCTGCTCAACATCGGCAGAGTCACATCTCTTTAGAGATAAACCTCACGCACGCCGAAGCTCGGCCTTCAACATCCCCGACCCCCAGTACTGCATCTGGCCCACAGCGGAGGCACCAAACGCGGCGTGAGATTAAGCAGAAGGGGGGTAAGCGTGAGCATATCCGGGCTAGCCAGCCTAGCCCCACAATAAACTGGATTACATTCGATTACTGCGCTGTTGTGTCTTTGTTTGCGCTGTGTACTCAACGCGTGTCACTGACGCTTTTATTTTATTTTAAAAATAATGCTATTATCAACACTTACTTTTAACTCGTTCATCTCAACAGCTGTAATGGTACTTTGCATGTGTTACAAAGTTGGTAGAATAATGATGAAGACGGACTCGGTGTGACTGGGACTCGTGTTTATTCAGAACTCTCAGATACAAACACAATAAACTCGCGCTGACTGACAGCGCTCTCACAACTCAGTAGTTACTATAAATAACTTTGTTAGCAATCGCTGAGCTCAGTCTCTGGTACATTAGTGATGTCCGGTTCGCGAACGATCTTTCTTTTGAACCAATTCTTTTTAGTGAACCGAATCAGTTCACCAAATCGGACTGAATCGTTCTAAACGGTTCGCGTCTCCAGTCAGCGCTGATCCATAATTTTCTAAAGTTACTAACTTTCTGACATGAGTGACAGCCCCTCCGACTAGAAATAGACTAATAACCTGAAGGATATGCTGTAACTAAAACAGTTCAGACATGCTGAGAACTGATGTGAAGTGAACTCAGGTCCAATCATCTCTCTGGCAGCAGCTCGTGCCTGCTCGTGCCTCGTAGACCTCGTTAAACCACGCCCCCTCTGCTCATTTAAAATGCAAAGATGTCAGCCAATCACAACAGTGGGCGTTTTTACTGAAGTCTCACAGCAGACACGCCTCTTGAAGCAGGGCATTCAGCCACAGGGCAAACAGCAGTATAGAAAAAATGCCTTTTATTTCTAAATTATGACATTTTATGATGTAAAAGTCATACTAACAATATAAGTACAGCTCAGGAAACATTATAAAATAATAGAAAAATGCCATGCCATGGGACCTTTAAGGGTAGGGTTAGGTGTAAGGGAAGGGTCACCAATGTAATTACAAATACTACAGTAAATAAAACTACAGAAATTAGTTACAGATGTAATTACATGCAGGTATTTTTAAAACATGCATGTACACAAAAAGTGCATTGTATCAAATGATTCAATAAAATGTTAGTACATAGTAGTTAAGGTCACCTAATATAAAGTAGGTCCCAGATTTATTTAATATATATGAAGATTTCAGATGCAAAAGCCACCTCGGGCAAAAATGAGATAACAATACTGAGTGAATGCTCTCCGCATATAGTATACGTTCATTAAATACTTTCACAAACTTACTAAATCCCAGCCTCAGCCCATTCAGAAGTACCGGTACTTAGGTAGAAACCTATATATAGAAGCCTGACAGAAATTCAAATTTTAAAGAAAAACGTCAGACGGACTTAGAGGCTTTTGCATGAAGTCTTCATATGTATATACTGTATATATATATATATATATATATATATATATATATATATATATATATATATATTTGGGCTGGACTCGAATATTCGTTCGATGGGTTGGTATTCGATTTTCAAATTTGTGATTTGAATATTCGTTGTTGTTTTTTTCCGTGAACACCTGGCATCCCGCTCGAAACGGCTCTCATTCGCGCTTGCATATGTTCACACTATAAAATCACTATAAAATACAATACTTTTTTTCAATGATCTTACAGCCAAGCCATTTTTAATAGCCTCATTATACTTAATATATTTGCTTCTTCTTAGTGTTCCCTGCAGCAGAGCGCACAACTGCACAAGCTTATATGGCAGAAGCCATGCCTGAGCTTGCATTTTGGGTTAAACTGCGTTCGTTTGACATTGTGGAAAATAGAATAATAGAATCAAAATGTATTATCCTTTTTACACGTTAGGGATGTGGCGGTGAAAAAAATGTCCCTCACCGTTTCCCTCATTGCTGTGCTTGTGCACTGAGCGGCTGAACGCATGCAGTCGCGCGCTGTTTACTTTCGGTTTGCCAATTCAGGAGCGGGTTGCTTGAATTGTGAGTTCATTAGCTATTATTCTTAAAGGAACACTCCACTTTTTTTGAAAATAGGCTCATTTTACAAGTCCCCTAGAGTTAAATAGTTGAGTTTTACCGTTTTTGAATCCATTCAGCCGATCTTTGTATCTGGCGGTAGCACTTTTAGCATAGCTTAGCATACATCATTGATTCTAAACAGTCCATTAGCATCTCATTCAAAAATGACCAAAGACACTTTCAATATTTTTCCTATTGAAAACTTGACTCTTCTACAGTTACATCGTGTGCTAAGACCAACTGAAAATGAAAAGTTGCGATTTTCTACACCTATATGGCTAGGAACTACTTTCTCATTCCTGCGCAATAGTCGCGGATCTTCGCGGCCGTACCATGGCTGCAGCGGCGCAATGATTCGTTGGTATTTTGTGAAACATGGTGGTAGTATACACCTTCGACTTACTATCACAGCCCTTTACAACACACAGAACCATGGCTAATCACACAGGTAAATCCACAACACAATTTGTCGGCTGCAAGCCTCAAACTTTCTCTGCAACTACACAAACTTAGTGCCAGTCACATTGAAAGTTACCTAGCTGGGGGCTACTTTCAGGCGATGTAATATCATTGCGCTGCTGCAGCCATGGTACGGCCGCAAAGATCCGCGACTATTACGCAGGAATGAGAAAGTAGTTCCTAGCCATATAGGTGTAGAAAATCGCAACTTTTAATTTTCAGTTGGTCTTAGCACACGATGTAACTGTAGAAGAGTCAAGTTTTCAATAGGAAAAATATTGAAAGTGTCTTTGGTCATTTTTTGAATGAGATGCTAATGGACTGTTTAGAATCAATTATGTATGTTAAGCTATGCTAAAAGTGCTACCGCCAGATACAAAGATCGGCTGAATGGATTCAAAAACGGTAAAACTCAACTATTTAACTCTAGGGGACTTAAAATGAGCCTATTTTCAAAAAAAGTGGAGTGTTCCTTTAATGAAAAACATAGCAACAAAACAGTACAATGACAAACTCCCTTAAATAGGCGCTTTTACATTGCTTTGAAACCAAATATTCCGCGATCATCTTGTAATTTAGCTCCTTGCTCTCGTGAAGAATATTATCTGACTGCTGCTGCTGATGTGCTGAGACGCCCGTTAGTTTGGCTCAAGTGGCACGTTCAGTTTTTTAATTGTAGTTAGTCTTAGAGCCCTGCACAGGCCTCAAATATAGGCCCTAGCCCGGCCGTGTCCGACAGCTAAATTTTTTTTTTATTTTAATTTTTTTTTATCCTCCCTATTAGGCTTACACATTGTTGCAGCCATTAAAATAGTTCAGTTTTGTTTTTAATGTCAAAGTAGTTATATTTAATTTCGTTTCTTTATTAAGTTAATTTAGAAAAAAGTTTAAAGCATTTTTTTGTTTGTTAAATTAAAGTTTTTGTTTTTTAAAGTAACGACCAAGCGGTCAGCGGCTGACAGTGAGTTAACCGCATGTTTGATCAATTTAGCCTCTCAAATCAACACTGGACTCGTCTTACTTATAATAAAATACATAGATATGAAACACTTCAAGCATCACCATGTTAGTTTAAACACCACCACCACCACCACAGTAAAAAGGCATTTTAGACAAGCTGAGGCAGGATGATGCTGCTCGCAATGGCGCAAACGAAACAAATAAAGTGAAGTGACCTGTTTTTTTTAATTTTTTAAATTTTTTTTAGTGCCATATATAACCTTTTTTTGAGTAAACATTCCTCCCTATTACACATCCTTGCAGCCATTAAAATAGTTCAGTTTTGTATTTAATGTCAAAGTAGTTATATTTTGTTTCGTTTCTTTATTAAGATTTATTAAGCATTTTTTGGTTTATTAAATTAAAGTTTTTGTTTTTTAAAGTAACGACCAAGCGGACAGTGAGTTAACAACACATGTTTGATCCATTTATTCTCTTAAATCAACACTTGACTTGTCTTGCTTATAATAAAATCCATAGATATAAAACACTTCAAGAATCACAATGTTGGTTTATACGTATAGCCTATACTATCACTTTTTTGAACCACTTTTATTGCCATATAGAACTAAAACAGGCAGGTTGTCTTAACTTACACCTCTCCGCAAAATTAATATAAATCCGATCTTTAATTCTTGCGCTAGCCTGTGCACATTTAACGGAGTTCAAAAGCAACAGATATGAGCTGCATTATATTCATTCAGATCATTTCAAGATCAAAGACCGCAATATCAGAACAAGTGACCTAAGCACTGTAAGAGCATTTAGTCTCATTCGTTTTAATGAAGATGATTGTGTTTTTGAGCATCTAAGACGTTCAGCAGTTTGCGTGTTGGCTTGCTTTACTCATTTGCGGCGATACTCTGTGTGCGGCCATCTTGACAGTCGTGGTGTCATGGTCTCATGTTGTTTCCACCAGCGCAGCACACCTCATTGTTTCTTTTAATTATTCAATGTCTAAAATATAAAATGAAGGAAAAAGCCCACATTTGAGGTATGACGTGAAAATTGGCCCGAAACCAGGGGCAGAAATGCAGGGCTCTAGTTAGTCTGTTCTGTAACTGAGCAGAATTATTTTTACTAGCTACTATAATATATCAAAACTGGGACGTAACAGACCTGTGTTTTGTATCACTAGTTCATTGCACGTTCGCGGAGCAAGCCCTGTGAGGCGCGCCGCGTCTCCAGATTCCAGCCTTTATTAGAGAGAAGGATATGTTCAGCTCCTTACCTCAGAAGCTTTGAATATTCGATGTTGATTACTACCAAAGCTTCGAAGCTCAAAAAATGGTATTCGGACCAGCCCTAATATATAGTAAATGGAGGAATATATTTTCTGAAAACTCTTATTTTAAGCAAATCTGCTTTTCCAGTTAATGTTGTTCAAAGGTCCCATGGCATGCAATTTTCATTTTATGAGGTTTTTCAACATTAATATGTAGGGATGCACCGAAATGAAAATTCTTGGCCGAAACCGAAAACCGAAAAAGAGGAAACCAAGGCCGAAAGCCGAAAACCGAAACACCGAAAGAAATTATGCCAATTATTAGTAACATTGCATTTATGGCTATGACTGTGTACTAACTTTACTAAAATCAAGGCATTGCAATTGCATAAATTAATATTAAAGTTTCAAAGAATAAATCAATTACAAATTATGCCAATATTTATTTAGCACATTGCAACAATGCACAGTATAAAATAAAATTCTAACTAAAATCTTTAACTTGACCCCACTCATGTGTACATTAAATAATAATGTACAGGCCTACAGAAAGGTTTTAAAATTAAATGTTCTCTCATAAAAACAAAGTGCATTTAGGTCTAGTGCATTTAAATTTTTTCTCTGTAGGACTACTACAAGAAAGTGCATTCAGAACAAGTGCAACTGCTTAAAGATACAACTATTTTCTCTGTAGGCCTTCAACATAATAGTGTATCAAAACAAAGACCCATATGTTAACTGTAGAATAGGGGTGTAACGGTACACAAAACTGACGGTTCGGTACAGCAGTTTTACAAAATGGCTTTTTATTTATTTTTATTGGTTTACTGAAAAAAAAAAGTATCTGTCCTTAAATGAATTAAATTATAACTAAAAGTTTATTGAATATATTGCTCTAAACTATATAGGGAGCCCTTACTTGCACATTAACATTAAAGGTTAACAACAGAACCCAAACTATTAGCCTAAATTCAGTTGCTATTTATTTTTAAGTCTAGTAATCAACACTGAAATAACATAGTACACAAACATGTAAACTTCACATAAGGCAGTTTTTGCAATAACTTATAAATCTAATTATAAAATAGTTTTTTATCCAATTCGTTGTTGAAATATAATTATTTATACACAGTGTCTGTCATTTTATTTAAACAGGTTAAGTAGAATATAATGAATATAACGGCTAATATAGGTCATATATTTAGTGAAAGAGTTGATTTCTCTAGTGAACTAACAGCTCGGCACACTGAATGACTGCCTGAGGTAAATGTGATGCTGCGTGACTGTTTAGTTTACAGCAGTTATATTGAGGTCTTTTCGCCGTTGAAACAATGATTGAGCGATTACACCACATATATACACATGACAGTAAGTTGTAATGTATCCTCAACACACCTTAGATGTTCATTCATGTTTATTCTTAAGGAAGAGATGATCGATCGTGCTCACAGATGATCGCGTTCATGCGCGAGCGCGTCGCCGCCAGATTGAAGTGTGTTCCGCGCTTAAATGATGCCCACTGTTAAAGATTGCGTTCGGTTTCACAGTGAAGTCTGGTCCTCTTCTCATCGAGAACAGCTCTCGCTGTCAGTGTTTGTGCATGGAGCAGACGTGGGTGTTTCTCAGATATACTGAAATACGTCCACACCGCAGACATGTTGCTTCAGACAAGCACGTGCAGGTCGCGGTTTCTGTTAGCGTCATCACAACATTTCGGCCGTGTTGTTTCGGTGATAAAAGTCTTTCGGCTGAAAACCGAAAATGCCCTTTTGGGCCATTTTCGGCCGAAAATTTTCGGTGGCCGAATATTCGGTGCATCCCTATTAATATGAGTTACCCTAGCCTGAATATTGCCCCCAAGTGGCTAGAAATGTTGATCGGTGTAAACCGAGTTCTGGGTGTCTCTCTCTGCCTTTGAGAAAATGACAGCTCAGACGAGCTGATCTTGAATTTTCCTGTTATGACGTCATAACAGGAATGGTTACCTCCCTTTCTTCCACCCAGAGAATTTGGCACGCCCATGCGAGCGACTTATTTGTTTGTCCTCGAGAGATCATGGCTTGTGAACGAGTGAATGCTGGCAGTTTCTCAGTGTTTGGATGTACAAATGAAAACAGAAGTCTTTTTAGTTCCTTCTGATCTGTGATCAGTGATTTCTGATGTGTAGCTAATTATTCAAGTTCACACAGAACTTTATTATTCGTGCACACGCTGCGGCTTCTCTCTCTCCCGACAGAACAGTGTTTTCGTGTTTTCTATCTTGTGAGTCAGTGTTTTTGTACGTCCTTGTCGCGTCTATCTGTTCTAAAATGTGCATACAGTCGTGAGTTTCTGCTCAACATCGGCAGAGCCACATCTTTGGAGATAAACCTCACGCACGCCGAAGCTCGGGCTGCACTGACCGGTCGGCCTTCAACATCACCGACCCCCACTACTGCATCTCGCCCACAGCGGAGGCGCCATACACGGCGCGAGATTAAGCAGAAGGGGGGTAAGTGTGAGGGTATCCGGGCTAGGCTAGCCAGCTATTCCCACAATAAACTGGATTACATTCGATTACTGTGCTGTTGTGTCTTTGTTTGCGCTGTGTTCTCACTGACGCTTTTCATATGATAGGAAAATATCTAAAAATAATGCTATAATCAACACTTACTCGTAACTCGTTCATCTCGACAGCTGTAATGGTACATTACATGTGTTACAAAGTTGGTAGAATAAGGAGGAAGACGGACTCGGCGTGACTGGGACTCGTGTTTATTCAGTACTCTCAGATACAAACAAAATAAACTCGTGCTGACAGTGCTCTCACAACTCAGTAGTTACAATATAACTTTGTTAGCAATCGCTCCGTCTCTGGTCTATTGATGTCCGGTTCGCAAACAAATCGTTCTTTTGAACCGGTTCTTTTTATTGAACCGGTAGAACCAGTTCACCAAATCGGACTGAATCGTTCTAAACGGTTCGCGTCTCCAGTCAGCACTGATCCATCATTTACTAAAGTTACAAACTTTCTGACATGAGTGACAGTCCCTCGACTACAAATAAACGAATAACCTGAAGTATATGCTGTAACTACAACAGTTCACTGAACTGAGACGTTCTGAGAGAACTGATGAGAAGTGACATCCGTCTCTCTGGCAGGCTCGTGCCTCGTAGACCTCGTTAAACCACGCCCCCTCCGTTACAAGATCTCAATACTCATTTCAAATGCAAAGATGTCAGCCAATCACAACAGTGGGCGTTTTTACGTTTTAAGTCTCACAGCAGACACGCCCCTTGAAACAGAGCATTCAAGCCAGAGGGCAAACATCAGTATAGAAAAAATGCCTTTTATTTCTAAATTATGACATTTTATGATGTAAAAATCATACTAACAATATAAGTACACCTCAGAATACATTATAAAATAAAATAAAAAATCCATGCCATGGGACCTTTAAATGTTTTTATTAGAAATCACAAAATGCAGATAAAGATAATATTTTTTGTTCTAGTATGTTAGTGATATTTGCATCAAAGGGAACAAAAACATGCAAATATATGAAATGTAATGTCCTGAACATGAGAAGCGGTATCACATTCTCACTGTGATATGCAATATTGACGTCCTTCTCTTGTATGATTACCTGCAGAGTGATGTGACAGCGACAATGACAGCGCAGCAGAAGCTGAGAGGCAATCACCATGCCAAAGGTAACATCCATTCACCCGCTCTAATTAAATGCCATTGTCATGTCAGCAGGAATCCAATCTGCAACATGCACACGACATGTCCACCTCTCACTGTGAAAGGCTGCGGAAGACTGCAAAAAAACAAAACAAACTTTACCTGCATCATCTGCATTATGCTTAAAATCGGCTGTCTGTATTGTAATTGATGATCGGCCATCAGAGTAAATTTTTTCTTTAAAGAAGGATATTTTTCATCAAGACAAAGACAAACTGTTTGACATTTAGGCTCCGCTGCATGGCTACACTAAATAACGGCCTTATATTTTCTTCTTAGTTCTGTTTTTTTCCCTTGTCTAGTTCTCAATGTTTGAGCATCATTGCAAAATGCATTGGCAAAACAGCTAAATATTTCATAAAACTCATAATACAGATCATGACAGAAGATGCTGGTAAAATGTTGCAGATCTTTTTTTTCCTCGTGCAGGTTTCTAGGCGATTGGAGAACTTTAACAAAGGAAGGAAGTTAACTAAGTGGGAGCAGTCAGCGGAAAGCGTTTCTTTCTCATGAATTTCTGAACACTTTTGACGAGTGTGGGCGTTATGCTCCTGAAGGAGTATCGCATATGCATGCCTCTAACGGCGGAGGAGGTAAGGTCTCGACCTTTATTTGAAGAGAAAGCGAAAACTGTCGTGCTGCAATTAAGTTCTCAACAGGCTGTTGCTTCCCCTCCTAAATGTCAATTAACCAAAGTTCAGAGGAAATCAAAGAATGCAGTGAATTTCAAGAAGGTGCTGGTTGGAGGTCATACGTTTTTTTCATTTTATTGAATTGAGCCAACCTATCTGTGCAGTCTTGGTGGGGTTTTTTTCTCTCTTAGATTCTGCGGTACTTTAATATGAGGTCATAGATCATATTTGAGCTGTAAAAGATTTCTCAACAATCATAACCTTCCCAAGGTCTGCAAACCTCAGGAATACTATATTTTTAAAGGTCATCTTCTGAAGCAGCAACAAAATATATGCATTACTGTAAAATAAAATAAGGAGCTGTGTTTTGGTGTCCTTGGTATAGGGCATGTCAGCTATATACTATCTATAAATATGGCCATCAGGAAAAGGACATGCTGAAGATTGCGGAGATCCTGCAGAACGAGACCCATTTTAACCCTAAGCGTTTACACTGCCAGCTATTCTAAAAGATACTTTCATTTTTTGACTTCCAGCATGGGTTAGGGTTAGGGTTAGGGTTAATTTATCATTTTTAATAAAATAATAAGAAAGCAAGGTTTCTTATTATTTTATTAAAAATGATAAATACTGTTCTTTTAAACCTTCATAGAAGAATCCTTGCATCATGGTATCAGCTGTTTTCTACATTGATAAGGATAGAGTAAGATGGAGTAGATAGATAAGGATGGAGTAATGATGTTGAAAGATGTTGTTTTAAATTGTTATAATATTTCACAATATTATGGTTTTTACTGTATATTTGATCAAATAAATGCAGCTCAGGTTAAAAAAAAGGTGGTACAGTATATCATTTTGGTTGTCTTTATCATTCTTCGAAATGATACTAGCACATTTTTGTAAAGCCACAGTAGCAGGTGTAACAAAGCTGCTTGATTGCTAGTGTACCTCGGTTGTCATGGTAAAATCATTCTCTGCAAAGAGATAAGGGCACAATTACACATCTCTATAAGTGATGGTGCTTCCATCTTAAGTGTTTGGTTAACGCCAGCGGGTGCAAGTTTGTTCCACAATGGGGTCAAGCCCTGTTATGCTAGAAAATGTGATGCGTTCCGATAACAGGTCCCCAGTTTACGCGTTCATTCGAGTAAAATATTAAACAGAAGAAAGATTGTCTGTTTTCACCTGCCACCAGACTCTTAAATCCATTTACTCGTATAACTGCCGTAATTAGGCCTCTTATCAGGATTATAGCCATTAGCCTTTGACAAGTAAGGCTTTAACGGCAATTAACTTGGAAATAATTGACCACACTATAATTGGTTTCATTTTCACAAAGAAGAGGGGAAGTCTCCTGACAATGTTTTGCCATCAGTGCTTTTAATATTGCAAGCCAAAGTGTCGATTTGCATGCGTCCGCTTCGCACAGGCGTCGACTAAAACCGTTTCCTTGGGCTGAGTCTGCACCCCCTACTCAACTCTTTCATTAAGTAGAAACATTTTGAAATGAGCTGCCTTTGTTGCCAGGCAACCTCCTCGGACATTTTGTTTTAGTTACGTTCATGAGCTATTAAAGCATGCGAACCAAATCTCAAAGCGTGCTATTTTTAACCTGCCTTTCCACTTGAGCGTATGCAGCGTGTAATGAAGTGTATTGTTAATAACCGGCTACGGCCAAGCTCTCTATCGTACGTCGTGAAGGACTCATGAGCGAGGGCTGTGATTAGACCAGGGGTTATTTAAATCTCACAATCCCTGGATTTAAAAATGCACATTTGCTTCATAATAAAAGCAAAACGCTCAGCGCAGATAGTGTCAAAGGCAGCGGAACAAAAAAGAGAACGCCAAATGCGTTTCATGTTTACTTTAAATATAGATTCTGTGCTGCCGTCTGCATTTTTAAGGTCAGTGGGAAATAAGCTTTCAATAGCATTCCTCTGTTGCTGTTTCATTACAGCTGGAACAAGCTCTGTGTGAGCGAGGCGTTGCTGCAATACCTGAACAGGCTCTCTGAAGCTGTGAAATATACAAAAGCCGATACGGACTGCATATTGGAAGGCCTTTAAACCACAATCGGTAACCCTGTGTGTGTTAGACGTCTTTGTTAATCGCAATTCCCCAGATAAGCGGTGTGTGAAGAGGCATGAGGTATTAAGAGAGAGTGAAATTGAATAACAGCCTCTGCATTTCTAAACAAATTTGAGACGCAGGTCTGTTGAAAGTGCCCTCAAGCATCTGCCATCCTGCACTAATTGGCAACACGTTCAAGGGACCCCGGAGAGGGATTTACCTTGCTGTTAATTGGATCGATCACTAGTTGTTCTGTATGTTGCTGCCATTCCTTATCATGGAGCAGATTGAGCAGGAGGGGATGAGCTGGACAACGGTGGGAATGTAATTGGGTTTCTTCTGTGGCACTGCAGAACTTTTGCTGCTGACAGAGAATCTTTAGTCTGTGGCCTGCAGCTATGGTGTCAGAGTCTTGAGTTTCCCAAGGTGGACACTCGCCGTCCAGGCCTGAGCTCTTTGATACTCAAGACTCCTCTGGAACCTTCCCACACACTTTGCTCTGTAAATGTACCCACCTTTCCACGGGATTCATGTGGTGTGCTCTGTATTCAGAGTGCCAAGCATATGCTGAGAGATGTCACTGCCTGGGCTTACTTTTCTTTCGTTATTGCTATGGAGTAATGGATACATTTTGCAGTGAACGTCCAGCTGAGTATGTTTGCTCATGCTTTGTATGCTCTGCGTCCTAGAAAAGAAATGTCTTATTAAATATCTTTTTGTTTATAGCTTTTTTATTCTGCACAAACATGCATGGATAGGTCTATGTGCAACATGATTTGGTCACCACTCCCTGGTGAAAAATAAATATACTAAAATATATTTGAAATGCATTTATTTTATGCTTCACACAAAAATAAACACATAAAATTGCCTTGCCTATGCTAACACTACAAATACATTTACATAGTTAAATACAATTGCATGGTATTTATATTGTGGTATACTAAATGAAAGTATGCTTAATTGGAACAACTAATTTTGTACTAAATGCACTTTAGTTATCCAAAAATAGTGCTGAGGTCTAACTAAAAATTTTGTTAAAGTGGAAATATTGCAGGTGTACTTTATAGGCACACTTTAAAAATCTTGCATTTAAAGACTGATGATATACAGAGATCATATACTTACTAATACTGATATTAAAATACATTTTAGGCTTAATATTAAGAAATGTGCATTGTGCAATAAAGTTGTCAGGGCTGTGTGCAGGTAGGAAGAAGAATGAAGTTCAAAATGGAGTTTAATCACAGGAACAGGCAGGAACACGTAACACAACGGAGATCGGACAAGGACTGAGAGAAAGGGGAGAACTAAATAGCAAACGGAAACGAGATAATGAACAAGACACAGCTGAACAGAACTAGACTAACGGTAACCATGGGAACTGATGAGTGGCGGGAAACAGAACAAAGAACCATGTGACCAATGAAAACACATTGAAAGTCCATGAATAAAACAGAACATAGCTGTGACAAAAGTAGTACTTCAAATAAAGTTTAATTATAATAGTTAGTAGGATAATAAAGTATTTGTAGTACACGTAGTAAGAAATAAATGTATTTTTAATACATTTTGGTATAGGTTTTTTCACTAGGGTGGATATGTACTCTATATGTGCATCATGGTCACCACTGGAATCTTTGTATCAGAGTATGAGCATGTTGACGCAAAGTGTTTTTTTTTTTTTATTAGTGAGATGAAAGCTAGCTATATGAAAAGGTCATATCAGAATATTTGTATTTTCTGATTATGTTATTCTGGTATAAAAGAATGGTGTACACAGTGATTTAATAATTCATGCATCAAAAAGCTCATAAGACATGCTTCATGGTTTAGCTGTTTCCAGTTGCTGCGTAATACCTTTTATTGGTACTGTTAGTGTATTATTTTGAGCAGTGTGCATGTGTAATTGCTATTTTTATAGCCAAAGCAGATCAAAATACAGTTTTGATACATCGGTGAACAACGTTTTCAATGCATATATTTAAACCAGTTGAGAATTGTGTGTGTGATCAGTCCTTTGACAGATAGATGTCGTCCACGTTTTTTGTTTCAAAATGTGAAAAAGTCAAATCACTTGTGACATGATGACATTTCAGTGGTGCCCCACAGATCTTTGTTGAAGAAAAAGCCCAAAAATGACATGACTGTGGACTTCAGAGTCATTATAGGTTGAGATCCCAGAGAGGCACTATAAAATTTCAGCCTTGCTTGGCTGGTTCATATAAAAGGCCAGAGGCCTTATATCAGAGAGATGCTGTTTTGTTCAAGATATCTTCAAGAAGACTCATTTTCCCCCCTGCTCCCTCCTTCCAACTCAGACTTTCTGAAGTGTATCACAATACGCTGATCCCACTAGACATGAGCCAAGGTA
Organism: Gobio gobio; assembly: GCF_949357685.1. Classification (NCBI taxonomy): domain Eukaryota; kingdom Metazoa; phylum Chordata; class Actinopteri; order Cypriniformes; family Gobionidae; genus Gobio; species Gobio gobio. The sequence goes on along the minus strand of NC_137097.1, from coordinate 49,789,630 downwards.
CTTAATTTATTGCGGATTCAATATTCACAGAGTAATTTACTGATATGTTTCATTTTTTTCAAATGTCAAGACAAGATAAGCCTTTCTAGGTTGAAAACAAATTTGGATGTGGATTGACTCTCAGTGTCTCAGACAATAGGTTCTTACGCCAGTAGACAGGGAAAACAATTAATATAACTGGCTCAGTTTGAAACCTTCTGTGTTAAATCTGGTAGGAAAAGACTGTTTGGTTCAGATAGACATGACTTCAGTTTGGGTATCATTTGTGCTCTCAAATCTCTTTTGTATTATTCCTCGAAGCGTAAAACAAATACAGCAATTATCGCAGTTGTAGAAAATAATTTATTCTTTATTCTCGTAATTATAAGGTTTTACTTATACGCTGGAACTAAAGGACTGCGTAAACACCAGCCAATCATGTGCTTATATACCCTTGAAAAAGTGCACTTAAGTATACCATATAAATTACTTTCAGAGTTCACACATGCTTTTACGCTTTAGCGTGTTCTTAATGTATTATTTTGGAACAGTGTATTGCAACTTTATTTGTATGATTTGTAAGTCGTGTTATATCCAGCATTAAGCGAGTCGATATGAGTCTAATACACTTTAAATTTATTCAGTATAATCAAGTATAATGTTGTATATAATGCACAATGCACATACTGTACTGCAGTTTAGTGCACTTTTAAGTACTTTTAAAGTACACTTCACCATGTATGTTTTATTATATTGTGCTTATTTAATTCTTCTTCTTTAGGCATTGTTAAAAAGGTATTGATTTAAAATACTTTTACTTAATAAAAATACAAAAATAATTCTCCTTTAAAGAACCAAAAAAGGGAACAATAGTATGGTATATTAAATTTATAAAAACAAGGGAACCATAAATAAATAGTCTTTCAAATGTACTAAAAGAAGGTACATAAATCATCAAGGTACAAAAATGGCAATCGTTGGATCTGGAACCATCTCTTTTTTATACACTTATGATAGTTCAAAAATATCAGTCCAGTACTTGTGAAGGTTACAACATGTCCATAGAGAGTGAAGAAATGTACCATCCACAACCTTGCATTTGTTACATACAGGTGACAATTCAGAGAAAATCTTATGCAATTTAGTTTTAGACATGTATACCCTGTGTAGAGATTAAAATTGGATTAAGTTGTGTCTGGTATTAATCGAACAATAATGTATATTCTGTAGGCATTCCTCTCATTGCGCATCCTCAATAGTGAAACCTAAATCCTCGTTGTATCACTATCCATCAGATCGATTAATACATTATATAAATATGATACCCCTTTAGAGTTTCCGGCATTAAATCTGTTTTTTTCCTCTAATTTGACATGCTTTTTAAGTTGTTCAATATCAGGAAAATACTTTCTGACATAGTCTCTGATTTGCAGATATCTAAAAAAGTGAGAATTTGCTAGCTCAGACTTTGATTTAGAGCTCTTTAAAGGACAAAACATACCCATTCATATAAAGTGATCCAACACCGCCTATCCCCTTCTGTTTCAAGAGTAAAAAATAAATAAATCATTAAGTGCGGGAAACTTTTCTCATTGTGCTTAAGTACTGTATGGCAAAGTCTTACATCTTGCAGTACACTATCCTTTCATTAAATTGAGTTTTAATTAATTTACATGTAATTACTTTTAAATTTATGTTACTTTTAAGATTTGTTATGGTCTGAGCAGGCAAGGAGATGAGATGTGGATCCAATGTGCAGCTTATCTTTATTATACAAACAAAATCAAATAAGATAATCCTTCTATGACTAAAATAATGACTAGGGCAAATAATGCAGGAAAAATGCAACAGACAAATTGATGCTACGTCCCAATTCGCATACTATCCCTCCTAAATAGTATTCAGAATTAGTATGTTGAAATAAGTATTCCAAAGCTGCCCGGTTGGTCTACTTTTTCCAGTTAGAATCCGAAGTGCAGATCCGTGCACACTCTTGATGGCTAATATTGCCCACAACCCATTGTGTGCTGGACGATGATTCGATTAGAACTACTTTTAAAAAAAGTGTTAAACTACAAACATTGCGGATGAGCGAGACCGGCCGTTAAGTATAGAGAGGTTTTGATAATAATCAGTATCTAACCCAACAAAAATATATTTATTAAATGTTATCCATTTTTTTCAATCTCCAACAACATTGTGAACTTAAAGATACGTTTACTTTTATCATTATGCAAATTGCAAACACACGAGGAGAGTTTTCCGCATGAAAGACCCACAACTGGCAGATCAAAGTGCTACTACATCTCTCTTTTCGAAGCGGTAGGACATTAAATTAAATGTATAGGATTTTAACTATGACAAGATGATTGACAGGGCAGTTTAAATTATGACAGGATGCACTTAACTAAGTGTACTTACAACTAACTACTTTAGTAGTCAAGTAGCATGTACTCAAGTAGTATGTCCCAAAGCTTGCAAACTCTTCTGCAAAAAAAGTATGTAATTTTTCTTCACAAAAAGTACATACTTTAAGGGCATAGTATAGGCCAATTGGTAAGCAAGATGAGGGCTTAAATACACAGGGTAACAAGCACACTAGAAACAGGTGTAAATATGGCAACTAATAAAGAGCGGGAACATGGGTAACAAAGGAAACACTTGGGGTTACTTGACTGTAACCCTGTTCCCTGATAAAGCGGAACGAGATGCTGCATAAGCTTATGCAAATGGGAAATGTCTTTGACATAACCAGCTGTGAAAATAGTGTGAAAACACGTCAATGAAATTGACCCGGAGGTATTTATAGCCTCGGCCGGTGACGTCATAGGCGCACCTGCTGCACGAGGCTATAAATAGATGAGCTTCCGCTGGAGCAAACCAGATCTTCTTTGTTTGAAGACCAGTCCTGAAGCATCATCAGCACGGCCTAGCAATGCAGCATCTCGTTCCGCTTTATCAGGGAACAGGGTTACAGTCAAGTAACCCCAAGTGTTCCCTTTCAAAAGCTACACTCAATGCTGCATAAGCTTATGCAAATGGGAACGAGAATACCCACGCCGCCGTGCTTGATGGTGCCTGGACCCCTTACGGTTGTGTAGGTGTGCACAAGAACGCAAGAAGCCTCAGGCATTAGCCTGTGATGTCGACTCAAGGACATGAGAGCCCAGAGTGGCATGAGCATCCAAGCTATAAAGTCTTAAGAATGTGTGCGGAGAGGACCAACCTGCCGCATCACAAACACTTTGTAAGGGAGCACCCCTTGCTAACGCAGTAGAAGAGGCGACTCCCCTGGTGGAGTGAGCCCTTAATCCTATAGGCGAAGCTTGACCGCGCACCTCATAGGCAAGAGCAGTAGCATCCCTGACCCAATGTGACATTGTTTGATGGTGGCAGAACCTCTGTTACGGCCCCCATGGCAAACAAACAGTTGCTCTGACTTACGCCACTGGCTAGTGCGGTGGACGTAGGCCTGAAGAGCATGGACTGGACACAGTCTATGAAGTTTCTCCTGATCCGGCGTTGTGAACGGCAGAGGGCAGAAGGTTTCAAGAGTGACAGGATGTACAGTCGACAAAGGAACCTTAGGCAGGTAGTCAGGGTGGGGATGCAAAATCACTTTCACCAAACCTGGGGCAAAGTCTAAGCAGGATGGCGATATTGACAGAGCCTGCATGTCCCCAATTCTTTTCAGAGAAGTTATAGCCATAAGAAAAACCATCTTTAGAGTCAGAAGTTCGTCATACGCTAATTCTAGAGGTTCAAAGGGGGTCTCAACCAGACCCTCGAGGGCTAAAACTAAGTCCCATGAAGGGATCTTGGCTCTTAATGGAGGCCACAACTGCCTGGCACAACAAAGTGAGCAGGCAGAAGATGCCTCCCAAGCGGCACCCCATCCACCAGGGCGTGGCAAGCCAAAAGAGCGGCCACATGAACCCTGAGAGTGGAGGGGCAAGCTAATGTTTCAAAGGGGGTCTCAACCAGACCCTCGAAGACTAAAGCTAAGTCCCATGAAGGGATCTTGGTTCTAACAGGTGGCCTCAACCGCCTACCCCACGAATGAAGCGAGCGAGTAGAGGATGTCTCCCGAGCGGCACCCCATCCACCAAGGCGTGGCAAGCCGAAAGAGCGGCCACATGAACCCTGAGAGTGGAGGGGCAGGTGCCTGATGACAACTTTTCTTGCAGAAAATCCAGAACTGAAGTTACCTGGCAGTTGACTGAATCTACATTGTGTCGTACACCACCTTTCAAAGACACCCCATTTATTAGCATAAACTTCCGAGTGGAGGAAGCTCTAGCACTTAGAATGGTCTCAATAACTGCAGGCGAAAGCCCCGTGTCCCTCAGTTGGTGCCCTTCAGGGGCCAAACATGAAGGTTCCACAGGTCGGGCCTGGAATGGAATATCGTGCTCTCTGCCTGAGACAGAAGGTCCCTCCTCGCCGGAATCGCCCAAGGCGAGCCGTTGAGGAGAGACACTATCTCCGAGAACCAAACCCTGTTCGACCAACGCAGCGCTATTGATAAGAAGCAAGACCCTTGTTGGCGAACCCCGGCTAGAACTCCCAGGAGCAGAGCGACTGGAAGGAGGGCATACAGACACATTTTGGGCCATGTATGAACCATCACACCCAGACCCAGCGGGGCTGGGTGACAGAGAGAAGCAGGGACATTGCGCTGTCTGAGAAGAGGCGAAGAGGTCCACTCCCTGTGGTCAGCTCTGTAAAATCTGATCCAGATCTGCTTGACTACTTCTGGGTGGAGTTTCCACCCCCCCATCTGTAACTCTATCTGGACAGTAAATCTGCTCCTGCCCTTGAATGTACACTGCTCGAGTGACAGGAACTTGTTCTGAGCCCAGAGAAAAATCTGTCTCGCTATTCTGATAGCGTGAGCACAGACCCCCCTGGTGATTATATACAAGATATTTAGCTGTACTGTCCACCAGCACTAGGACATGACAGCCCCTCAATTGGGGGAGAAAGTATTTCAGGGCCAGAAATACAGCCGTCAACTCGAGGCAGTTGATGTGCCAACTGAGTTGATGACCCTCCCATTCCCGTTGGGCTGGACGACCACTTAAGGCCGCACCCCAGCCCGTCAGGGAAGCGTCCGTCGTTAGCAACTTGCGACGACAAGGTACGCCTAGAGTGGGACCCAAGGCAAAAACCGGGGTCTGAACCACATAGTTAGTGTACGAAGCCACATGGCGCGCCACTTTATTTGCCTGAGGATTGGCCCTAAGTCCTCTGGCTTTGAGCCACAACTGAAACGGTCTTATGTGCAACAACCCCAAAGGGAAACCCGTGGATGCTGATGCCATTAGACCTAACACTCTGGTGCTGATGATCAGTAAGATCTTGGTCTAGCCTGACTTTGCTCAGGGAATACTGAATGGTCTTGATTCAAGCGGGAAACCATTGTGCCCACCTTGTGACCAAAAACCGAACAAACCCTAGATAAGTCGTTCTCTGGGCAGGAGAAAGAACACTTTTCTTGGTGTTGAGTCTCAACCCTAGAGAAACTAGATGAGCCAACACACTGTGTTGAAGCACCATCTCATGTGATTGTGCTAATTTTAGCAATCGCCTTTGTAATTCAAAATTTGAATGTCCCGGAATCCCAATGGAGCCAGTAATACATCCATACATTTTGTTTATGTGCGGTTACAAGGCTAGCCAAATGGAAGACCCGAAATTGGTAAGCTTTTGCCCCCAAGAGCGAACCTCAGGAACTTCCTGTGTTGTGGCAGACTTTATATGCGAATACATGCGTCCTTCGGATCAATCGTGCCGAATCCAATCACAATGTTGAATATGCGACACGACCGCCTTCACTGTAACATCTTGACCTTGAGTACTTTAACTGCTTCACGGTTTAAGACTCGAAGATCTGAGATTAGACACCCCCCCCACCCTACTGGGGACCAGGAAGTAACTGCTGTCACTTGTGACAGTACGAACGCCAACTCCGCCTTCACGGAAGTGGAGACCACGCCGTTCAAACAAGGAGGATGACAAATAAATTAGTTTACTAATTTTTACTGTGCTTAACACCAATGCAGAAACGCCTGGCAGAAGTTAACACGCTGCCTGAGACTCTGAGAGTGACAATTTTAACACTTCCTGTTGAGGGGATGTTAGACGTTCTATGTCCTGGATGATAGCAGGATTTAAACACTGAACGTCTAACATTTCACTGGAAACCACTGCCCCCCCGAATCACCAGAGGCGGCGGGGATGGAGTAGTTTTGAGGATAACGGGGTGGGGCGAGCAAATGTTTGACACGCCCTGTCCCGTGGGGGCAGACTGGGCACCAGACCACCGGACTTCTTATATTGATGACAGTCCCGAGGTCTGCCCTGGGAGGTTGTTGAGGATGACGAGCCGGTCTCCAATCTTTACGAGGGAGAGCGCGACTCGCCACACTCTGCTTATTACCCCCCTAAATCTTGAAGGACTGAAGAGAGGTTGTGTGGCTGATAGCCCCTCCCCTTGAGTGCATTGAGGAAGAAACTGAGTGAACACTTCATGTTTCTTCCACTCCTTTAAATCTGGCCACTACAGAGTTAACTGAGTCACCAAATGAACCACTCAAATCCTTCAGAAGGTCAGCCTGATATGCTTGCAAGACAGCCATAGTGTGCAGCGCAGCACCAGCCTGTCCCTTTATATTTATTATTCTTATATAAATCATATACAATATATATTGATATAAAATAATATATTATATATATATATATATATATATATATATTCCATATAAAATAATATACAATATATAATTCATATATATAAGCTTTGCCCATGACAGCCGATGTTTATTTTCTACATGGCTTTATGGGGAGGTATGTCTCTTTAATGAAAATGCAGACCCAGGCGAGAGATAGCTCGTGAGCGTCTCCCACCTGGGGTATTCTCACATATCCACGCGATTTCGCACCCATGATAGTCGAAAATGTCGACGTCAAGGGTACAAAAACACGTGAAGTAAATGTTTTTTTTTTTTTTCTAGACAGAAACCTCAAGCTCACTGCGTTCGGGGATCTCTCATTCACGGTACCAGACAAACTGCCCTGGCCACCGCGCGAACAACCACCTCGATAAATTCCTCGTATGGATTCACCATCATGTGAGGAACGATCGCAGGTGGCTGCTCGAGGTCCGCGGACCCAGAGATTCATCATCATTCCCCGCGCGAGCCGAAGAAACGCTGGAGCGCGCTTCGGGATCACGCGGGGAAACATGCATTTGTTGAGCGAGCAAGCGAAAGGGACGGACCCGTCTCTTGCTCGTCAACAAACCCATTCGAGAGCTCCGAAAACTGGTGCGGACTGAAAGTAGCCCAGACGAGCATAAAGCATTCTAACTGTAAAGGCTTGCAATGCTCGCACTCGTCTGACTCAATGCAGAGACCGCATGCTCTTCCCCAAACACACACAGCAATACACGTGTGCATCCAGTTCTGTTTTTTTGAAAGAGAACATGGATATACAGCGTTTTACTCTGCTGACTCGTTTCCAACTGATCAGATTTAACTAGAACTCTTTCCACTTATGTTTCTTTGTAACAGAGATGAGAAAGAGAGAGAAATCTGCACACTGCCATGTTGAAAACTAACTCCTAACAAAGATCTCGAGTTGAGTCTTGAAAGAGAGAGAGAATTTTTTTTTTTTTCAGAGACTTTGTAACACACCATAACACAGAGTTGGTCTGAAAACAAAAAGACCTGGTTTGCTCCAGCGGAAGCTCATCTATTTATAGCCTCGTGCAGCAGGTGCGCCTATGACGTCACCGGCCGAGGCTATAAATACCTCCGGGTCAATTTCATTGACGTGTTTTCACACTATTTTCACAGCTGGTTATGTCAAAGACATTTCCCATTTGCATAAGCTTATGCAGCATTGAGTGTAGCTTTTGAAAGGGAACAGGAACAACAACATGAAGAGCAAACTAAAAGTCCATAAATACAAACATAAACCTGACATGATTAATTGCGTGGCCTGTTCAGTACAGTTTTTAATGTGTCTGTTTTAACCAAGCACTTGGACTCTTGTGATAAAGGGAAGGGACTGATTGTTAAACATAGTTGTGTTGTTGAAGCTGCGCAGTGGTGAGTGTGGGTTCATTGTGCAGTTCCCTTCTGCCATTGAGGTGTTCCTGGGGGACCGTCCCTGGAATTGTCCTGCTATAAATCACTTTGGATAAATGTGTCTGCTAAATGACAGATTTCACACATGCATACTTATCATCTCATAAAAACCTTACCTACCAAAGATACCACATTTAACACACTTAAAATGTTACTGCATATTACAGCTGCGATTTGGAAGTGTGATGAGTTTAACGACACACCGCCGCAATATCGGCAGGCACATAAAAAGACAGCTTTCTAATCTCTGTATACTCGCGGGCTCGGTTAGCACACTAAATGTCTCCCCGGGGCCCGTCGCCTTTCAGGTCCCCACTTGCAGGATGGCAGAGCTTATTTATGAGAGCCAGTGTCCAAACATAATCACTGTTGGGCCGCCCCGCTATTGCATGACAGAGGTAAAGAAGCCATTCACATGCAAGCTCTTGAGCATCTCAAGAGCCTTCTGATTGATGACTATAGATTTAATTTTCCTCACCGGATGCATCTTGAGCATTTGAATTCGGTCTGAAACAGCCAGAGAGTTCCTAAATTTGAAGTCGATACCCCTAAGCTTATGTGGAGTTTGCCTCTTGGTCAGCTCTTAAAAGTCAACAAGAACAGCTCAAACACAAGCACCTGAATGTTTTGTCCTGACAGCTGGTTGATAGACTCTAGTAGATGAGAAGAACAAGGTTGCCGATAACTCATAAACATGTCTATAGAGAGCTTTTTAGATTTTAGTGGCCATAAAATGAACACATGGTGGCTTTGTTTGATCTGATTTTAATGAGTTGTCTTTTTACACAGTTCTCTCATTCACTCTTATTACTTTTATTACTCTTTTTCATTTTTCTCTTCATTCACAGGTAATTAAGGATTTGGACAAACCCTTGTGTGGCTGTTACTGTAAGTTGAGTTGTAACTTTGCTCTTAAGATCTTAACTTTAGTTAATGGAAAATATAACATCATAGTTAATGCATTAATTTAGTTAACTGCTATTGTGGATTTATTAACATTTTGAATTAGTTTTTAATTCTAATTTTAAGTTTTGGTAATTTTGTAGATAGTTTTCATTTCAGATTTAGATTATTTTTCTTTAAATAACAATTTTTTTTATAATAGTTTCAGTCTTAGTTAACTAAAATAAACAAGTTTTGTACATAAACTACTGTAACACATTTCAGGTGTTATGAATTACCATTTGTTATTACAATGCTCTCTGGAATACTTGATTCTGATTGGTCAATCATGGTATTTTATTATATTTATTTTTATATTCGCCATTGTTCTTGGCAACTCTATATATAGTAGGCTATAAGTCCGATCACCGCATAACTGAAACCAGAACTGTCTCTCGTATCACTGTGTACTCGCTCTCGTTTCATAGAAAGCCATCTTGCGTCTCAGTTAATTATTGTAGTGAAAATGACCTTAAGGATTTCAGAATTAATATTAACTGTAATATTGTGACAGTGTTCATCTTATTGCTAAGCCAGTTGCTTTGTCTATTGTAAAGGGCTGAAGCTAATTTACAGATACAATGATGAATTAATTTAAATTAAATCATTTGTTGTTTACACATGTTTCCATAGAGCTTTGTTCAAACCTGACTAACTCTGTTGTGTTGGGTTATCCTGTGTTTGGCTTCTAAGAGAAGCCCTCTCGTTCTCCATAAACTGTTGCCATTTCTCTGTTTGGTTCTCATCGCCTGCCGTTTGGAGAGCACACTGGCTGTGTCTGGGCAGGAGTCATGCAGAATATTGCAACGGCTTTTTAGAGATTTATTCCAGAAACACAATTGCTGAGTCAAGAGGGTCTCCCTGAATTCTGGCACACACATGCTGGTCGTCCATTAACAGACTAATGCCTCCTGGCTTTTTCATCCACTGGTTTTGAACCCCCGTATTTAAAGCTGAAGTATGTATGTACTTACTGTGCCATTAGCAGTTTGCCAAATGTAAATGCAAAAATAAAGAGCCTCGTTCAGTAATCATTTAGTAAGATTTGCATATTTATGTGAGCGGCAAAAGTGAAATAATGAATACTTTAAAATACTTCAAATTTCTAAGTCCACCGGATGTATGTGGTTTCAATTGGTTCTAAATTTGATAATGAAGCTAGAATTAAATTTAGTGCAAACATATTCATGAATCTTGAATTCTACGTCAAAATGATTAGCTATGCTGGTTTTATGCACAGGTACATGTGTATGAGACCGAATGGTTTCTTGATCTCTTCCCCATCTTTAATTTGCCAGACAAAAATATAGTCCCGCCCCTAAACTCGTGCCATTGACTGAAACAGTGTTGATATGTAGGTCTGTTCGGGATGATCACACAAATACAGCAAAGTTTTGGAAACTCCAAAGATTTGCTCTGTTATTCTTTTGTGCTATGTCAAGCTATGAATGGCTTACTTAAGCTTGGATAAAATAATGTATTTTCACATTCAAAAAATATGCACCCTCATCCTTAAGTGGAAAGGTTTCTGTCCAGAGAGGACTGGATAATCTCGCTTTGAAATGTGAGGTTAAGGCTTCATCATTTTGGGTGAATTGCTTTAATCTTTGGAGAGCCATGATTATACAGTTGGGCTGAAAGGTGCAGTGATTTTAAAGTAACTGTGTGTATGCACATACGTGCTACAATGTAATCAGAAGAAGATAAGAGTATTGTAATGCGCCTCGCTGACTACCCATAATTCTCAGCAAGAACATCAGCCATGGGAAAGTAAAGGATGTTTTGCTCTTGTCAACAGATATTTACGCGTGAAAAGCAGTGCGACTGCTTGGCCCAGAGATGGCCTCATGTCAGGCAAAGGTCTTCTGCCGGCTGCCGACAAGATGTAGGTCAGGCCAGTTCAAAATAGCTGCAAGGCCAAAGCCAGGGGAACGGCAGTGACCTCATAAATGGTAACTCTGTGTGGCAGCGTACCTCTTCTTGTTTTTCTTCTCTCTGATCCTCCTTTAACCCCTCACTGGGCTTGGACAACTCCGTCCAGGTCTTTTCGTCATGATCCTGGTCCCTAATGGGATTCCTTTTGACACTCTTACAAGATGTGACACTAGTACTGCAGAACACAGAATGTGTGTGTTCAGGGGAATCTGGGAATGTCTCCGATTTTGTGTGAATTCCCAAGGCAAGGCACCAATGGGATGCCTCGTCGTAAGTTGTGTTTTAATGCCACACAGATGGACTTTTAGGCGAGTCAAAAGTTCAGCAAGACACTTCAATAAGCAGATGGATTGATTTAACGTCTTGTAAAGCTTGTAGCCATTCTGTTCCGTTGAAGGAGGGAATGTGTGAGCTTTTGACTTGCTCCAAAAGCAGAATGGACATCAGCAGAGTGGTAAATGTATTAGTTATCGAGGAATCTGTGGAAAAGATTGTAAATTATTGATTGGTCGTTAACATTAGCATGTTCTGCATAGCAATATCTATGTGAATTTGAATGTAGAATAAATTAGCAAGGGCACTTGTGCAGAATCTTTGCTTTTGCTTTCCATTTGCATCTCAAATGCAAACCTGTCTGTGCTATGCAGACAATCTTTGCAATCTACATAATGAGTGGTTAACAGAATCCTGAAGGTTTTTTTTTTCGTCCTTTTTTTGCACGGTCATTAAAGGACCATATAAAAGAAAGACATTTTCTATGTGCATCTTTCGTCATAAGAAGATGCCCTCTTTTGGCAAATGAGCTGGAATGCTTGAGCCAGATGCCTTTAGTCACAAACCGGAAATCTGAATGGCGAGAGACGTACATTCATCTAGCTAGTGACCTGAGCAGTGAATGATACTTTTCTGCTTAGTAGTTTGAACCACACAGCCATCAAGTAGCATGTTATATTTCCTGGACAATGAAATTAGGTTACATTAAGTGCTGCATTAAGTCATAATTGAATGTAGAAACATCCATATGCCTTAATTGAACAGATACTGCCATCCAGTGGAAACGGGTTGAATTCAGGCTTTGATATTGTCTTGTAATGTATATTTTATTTCAGTCTGTACTCAATATCTCTATGCTGTCTCTTTATTTATATGTGAAACGGTCCCTTCGTACACTAAATGCATAGGATAATGAGCTCCACATCTCGCTCCTGTCTGCACGTGACTCCAGCGATTGGGCCTTGGTGGCTAGACATAACAGAAATACTTACTTTCACATTGATACTGTAGCATGTTCACAGTCTTCACCAGATTCATTTCAAATAGCTTCTTTTTGTCCACCACATTTCCATCACTGCTACCTGTCATAGAAATTAAGAATAAGACATTAATACTTTTATTCAGCAAGGACACATTAAATTGATTGAAATTACAGTAAAGACATTTATGATGTTATGAAACAATTTCTAATTCTTTTTAAATGTCTATTCATCAAAGAATCCTAAAAGAGTATACACAGTTTCAACATAAATATAAAGCAGCACTGCAAGTGTTTTCAACATTGATAATAATGTTTCTTGAGCAGCAAAACAGCATTTCTGAAGGATCATGTGATACCGATTGAGAGTAATAATCAAACTGGATTTTATTCTCAGACTGTTCTGATCCCACTGTACATATTGTTTATAGGCATTGATTGATTGGTTATAGTAGTCTCACTTTATTATCTCGAGGGGTGAGACGCGTTGGCGTTGTCGCGAGGGGACAATGGATAGGTTTGTACCGTGGGGTCAGATATGAAATCTAGCAATATTACTTTGTTTACGAGCAGTGAAGTAATTGCATATTTGGGGGTGGAAATGCACAAACAAATTCTGGAATAATGTGGCCTTGCTAGGGTCATTAAGACGGCAGCATTGTTAGCTTTCGCTGTGAAATATAGTTGTGTAGTGGAGCGCCTGGGGCGGGGAGGAAGCAGAGGATCTAGAGAAACACATTTCCCCTTTGCCTGCTGCTTTGAATGCTATTAATTTCATTCCTTGGATGAGTGAGCCGGGGCCCTTTTCTGGTGGACAAAAAATAAATGTAATATTCATCTTCTGATTGGCTTTTCTTCATATTTGATATGGTTAAAATGTCATGATCTGTTTTTTCCTTTTTTTTTTTTTTGTCTGAATATTACATTCAGATATGGGTACAAGGCATACGCAATTGCTACAGAGAGTTTGTTTTCTTTGGTATGCAAATAGGGCCTAGAAATTATGCAGCGTTCATGTGTTTCCTGTACTGTGATGTTATTAGGTATAATCTGCAGCAGATTGGGATTTCCACACTTGTTTTTGTGCTTACAAAGCTGCTAAACGGCCTCTTTTACATTCGCGTTCTCATCCATTGGCGAATGCCGGTGCGACAAAAGGAACCTCCGGAGATTTTGTTGACTCGAGTTCAGATGGTTTGTGCGGTGTGAGAGGTGAGCAGCAGGATACTGTCTGAGCCAGAAGGCAGAGCTGGCGTCAGGTTCCTGCTGTCATTTCCAGCTGCCTGCAATAGCCTCATCAGTGACATCACTTCTCCATCGCTAGCGCACCAGCTCAATCACGCTCTCATCAGTATTCCACCCGTGAGAGGATTTCTCCCTCTCCATTCTTTTCTCTCACGACAAAGATCCATTCCCCGCTCGTGCCACCTAAACACTCAACCCCTTTGACTCGCTCCGATTTGCCTTTGATGCCAATAATTTGCTTGATATGGTCAAACAGTGGCACGTTTGGGGAATATTGACAGAGGATGAGGGAGAGAGCACGATAAAGACTTGTTCCGAGGATGAATGGAGCATTTCTCCGCTGTGCTCCAAGCAGACTTCATTGGTCTTATCAGGGTCCCGCAGGCGCACCTGATAACTCTGAAGGGCAGAGGGATCTTTTGGGGCTCACTAGCTGGACCTCTGTGGTTAATTGTGTCCAGTGAGGACCGATGTCCAATCTGTCCGTTGCAATTTAAGTATTTACGAAGGCCGAGTCAGTGAGGCAATTTGGTTTCTAGCCGCAGTTGTATTGCCACGGTAGTCGGGTCATTGTGCATCAGTCCAGACTTGGACAGAGGGAAGGGGTTTTGTTGCGACGGCTCGGTAATGCGGAATAAATAGAGGAGAGTGACCTTGATCATGGTGAATAAGAGCATGTTGACTGGTAGAGAAAGCAACAAATAAACATGCCAGTGTAAACGCCTTGTGACAAAAAGGGTCACTCACCTAATTGATTTTGCTCTTGGTGGAGCAAATGTAGGCAAGCTGTTTTTGCAGGGTCAATGCCACTTGGAAAATTTTAAACGGCAAAACAATGCACTGGGTATTCCACGGCCAAAGGAAAAGTATAGGATGTGGGCTAAATGTGTCCCTGTTGGAAACTTGAAACGCCTTTTGAAATGTTGAGATTCATTGATTAGAGGTGTCTTTGGGTAAACTGCATTTTGCGTTAGGATCATATTCATTATCCTGAGCATATAGAGGGATAACAAATCACAAAATAAGGCTCAATCATGTTGAGTCTCTTACTTGGTGCAATTTTCCTCCATTACTGTCATCTTTAAGGACAATAGTATGATAAGATACGCTTTTTTTTGAGCAGCTAATGCAAGAATCTATTGCATACAGAATGCGTATTGCATTTGTGTCACTTTGTCTTCCAGCACCTTGGGACGCATCTTTCTCAATGGCCAATCAAGAGCAGTTGTCTGTCATCTTGGCTGTAGAGAAAAGCTGATCCCCGCTTGTGGAATTGTTCTGTCACTGGATGGATTGATTCATTCTTCAGTGTGCAGGGACCACTAACAACTACTTGTCTCCCTCTGATTATATCTTAGCCTACAGATTATTGAGTTACAGACTCTAGGTACTGACCTTGGCCAAGTATTAATGTTTTTCAGTGCTGTACCTCCTTTCTGTAAACCGAGGGTTTGGTGTTCTAAGATGGCAATTCTCAACCGGTGACCTAAAAATGGTGGCAGGTGTGTTTTGTTAGTGGATAGCTGGGGAAAAATGCAAATAGTCAAATGCAACTGAACATATTAATCATGCATAGTTAGTAGGGATGCATTATACCATCAACCAACAGTAGACATTTTTATATGTTTATGTTTTATATGTGCATGTTAATTTCCCCTATTTTACATGATGATGCCAGAGCTAAAGTCTAATAATACTTATATGTAATATTTAGCACATGTCAAAATGAATATGATTTTGTTTTCATTCTGTACATTTATAATGTTGTAATGCCTAAATGCACTTTTTTTCCTCTAAATTCACGTCACGTTACATATATTTCATGTGATTTTCCTCAATGACAGTCCAACAAGGACACAAAAGGCATATTCATTGCACCCCAGCATTGTTTTGAGTTTTCTTCATTCACATTCTTGCACCGAAACCCTCCATTCCGGCATTAGTCACTCATCTTGCAGATTGCCGCAAACTAACTGGCAGATGGTAGCTTTGTGATGGGGGTATTGTCTCTGACATTATGTTAAGAGGGTTGCTCTTGATCGAGTAAACCATTCGAAGGCTCTTGGAGGAGCTCAGCTGTGCGCAGTGAGGGTTTCATTTTGTCTGGGTGAAAAATCAGAGTTTGTCTCTTATTCTTTGGTCAGCATATCTAGGCCTCAACCAATCGCATTGTGCTTGTCACATGACTGACATACACAGTGTGACAGCCCCGAGCTAGGTGAAGGCATGCTATTTCTGCTCTGAATTCATACTGGCATTCTCCATTTTCTCAGCATAAAAGCCAGACAATGCTGGTGGATATTCATTTGATGTATCCCTGGTGGATCCAAAAAAAAAAAGATGCACTTTTGTGTATGAATGTCTGTCACAGCACTTGGGGAGAAGTAAAATGGGTTTCGACTTTCGAGTAGTTCACGGTGATGGGAAATGTACTGTACTGCAGTGTGGTTGCATCTTCCCTGCTTTGGAATTGCATCAGTTAAATCTGAACTCTTGAGCAGCGCGGAATGAATGTGCTCAGGTCATGCTCTCTGCCCTATTCTTCACATGTAAATGTGTCCGAATGTGCTCCGACAGCCCGTGTGACTGCCTCTTGTCGGAAATCACCTTCACCTGCTGCACTTTCCGAACGAGAAATCCATTACAAAAGAAGGAATATGTTTGCAAAACACCAGAGGCTACATGACTAAAAATACAGCTAGTCTCCTAGGTGACTAAGCAAAGTTTTCACTGTCTCAAAGACATAAGCCTTTGACTTTGATTTTCAAAGGACTTTCTTTTCAATAGCACAGTGTCAAAATAAATATTGAGCTTATATATTTTGTTGCGTCTTCGACCCGGCCTTATTTGGGCTGAGCGATTTGGATGACAATATTTTTAGTTTGTTTTGTTGTTGTTTTTGTTTATTGTCTTTTTTCTCAAGTATGGCAGTAACCATGGAAACGTGCAATTAAATGAGGGTAGGAAACAGCAGCCAGGCCTGTATATGCTCTGAGCCAGTGTAGCCTGCATGTGTGTTCACTGGATAGAATCCCTTCACGCTCCATCTCACCCAGTAATGCGCTTTATGAATTTTGAAGCAAACATTTAGCACTGCATTTTTTCCCCTTCTTATTTTCCTTCTTTTCGGCGGCGAACGCACAGCACAGCATGTTTCCAACGACAAAGGTTATTATGTGGCTGCTGTCGCACTATTAAAGAGGAAAGTCATATCAATAGAGTGAATGAGAGTGGATCGGAGGGGAGCCGGTTAAATATTTCATGAAGGTTGTTTATCATGGTGTATGTATTACAGACTATACATAATTTAAGAAAGTAATATTGTGTCCCCCTTCTTTGCTATTACTAACTCTCATATTTTAATGCCGTTGGGGGTGGGGGGGGGGGTGCATTGTTGTATCCTAAAGTTCTCACTTCTCTCTTCCTGTCTCTCTAAAGCACAGCTCACAGTTTCAATTGACTTACCTTCCCAATACAAGTTATCAGAGCAGGGCCAGACCATTCTATTATAGTCAGTAAACGCTGTAGATGATAATGAGAGCTCTGCGTGGGTGAATCGGAATCAGGGATTGATCAGGGCAGGATGTGGTGAGGACAGCTTTGGTGCAGCATGCTGTTGTTTGGCTGGTTATTCTGTCACCGTTAGCAGCTGGTAGTATCTAGATGATGTTGTTGTGCATAATGCTATCTATCATCCCCAAAGCCATTCCATTGGCTGAAACATTTTTTATACTCTATTCGATGCTGATTGTGTCATTTAAAATATGCCTTTGGAATGGCATCTCTCATTAAAAGCTAAACATGGTGAAATGAAACATTTCCCTTTCTTTGTGATTTCAGTTAGCCTTTGGTTAGCAAGCTAACAGCTTTGCCTACTTGCTCCTATTGTTGTTCAGTGGCGGATTTAGCATTTTGGGGGCCCAAGGCGAAGGTATGTATGGGGCCCCCCCATCCAATTTTTAAAAGAGAATGAAAACGAAAATAAATTCTACTGACTGAATGGTGGATAGGCAGGTAAAGCTAATCTACGGGAAAGTAAAGGTTTGTAGAGGATAAAAAAACCTTCCCATTTAAACCATGCATACACTTCTTTACTCCAAAATGATTTTATTTAGCATAAGCAGACCCATGTACAGGATACAGGGTAGGACCATAGACTGTAAAAAAAATTGACATAAAGGGCCCTATCTTGCACCCAGCGCAATTGACTTTGTACACCGACGCATGTGTCATTCCTATTTTGCACCCGCGCAAAGCGCGCTTTTCCCTCCACAGAAGCACGTCGCAAACAATCCCTGGTGCTATTTTGCTGTTCCATTAAACAATTGCGCCACTGACCAGAAAAAACCTAGTCTAAAGTCAGTGGCGCGTTGCGCTTTGTTCATTATGCTATTTTAAGGGCGCATGCTTGACCATAATGTATAGCGTGCACAACGCGCATACACTTTGCTCATGTAATCTACACAGATGCAACAGTTATTTTTGCAAATCATAAATTGTTACACTAAAAAATATTTACACATGAGATGACGGAAATCATTGTGGTGTGCCACGAAGATGTGAAAAAATAGGCATAAATCTAGCTTACAAATTATTCAGGCTAATTGTAGTCTAATAATTAAGGAGACCTGTTTGCCCAATAGTGGCAACTTCTGGCAAGACATATATGTATATAAGGACATCTAACAAATTGGTTTGTCCGTCAAGAACCAGGAAAAAAAATCGGTGAGGGTGGACGCAGCGATGTCCTCTGCTGGCGTCAGGTCCTGAGTAGAGGCAGATCCACCTCCCGTTACACGGCGTGCCCGATTGATGCTGGCAAGCTTGGACTTTCCCCGTCTTCTGATGTCATTGTAGCGCTTGCGGCACTGGTGCGACGTCCTGGGGATGCCAGCTGATGAAACAATTGTGGCTATTTCCTCCCACGCCTGTTTAACCGACGCTATTTTGGGTGGGTTTCTCCCATCCCCATACAACACAACTTCTCTGTCTTTCACTGCTCTTACAAGAACATCAGTCTCCTCGGCTGTGAACCGCTCCTGGCGTGCGCCTGGTAAATACGCCATAATAATAGCAATCCATAATGGAACTTGCGCACCTGCTTTTACAGGGAATGTTGGATGACGCTCTGATTGGTTTATTCACGTTACGCCCAAACCACACCTATGAATAATGAAGCTACTTCAGACCAACCCATTTTAGATTTGCGCCGGGCGCAAGAGCCATTTATCCCGCCGGGAAAATAGCAACAGCGCCGAGACCCGCCCACAAAGTTACTTGCGCTTCGCGCTTTGACACTTGCGTTTCAGATCGTTAAAATAGGGCCCAAAGTGTGTGTGTATGTGTGAAATTTCGCATTTACAGGTAACCTGGTACGGTGGCACATTGCTGCCACCAATCCATTCAACCCCATCAAAATCCGAAGCATGGTCAAGTGCCTTCCGCGTCACAA
Organism: Gobio gobio; assembly: GCF_949357685.1. Taxonomy (NCBI): domain Eukaryota; kingdom Metazoa; phylum Chordata; class Actinopteri; order Cypriniformes; family Gobionidae; genus Gobio; species Gobio gobio. The sequence goes on along the minus strand of NC_137097.1, from coordinate 49,770,672 downwards.
GGAAGACGCTAAAGGTACCCCTAGGCGTCACTATATCGGTTTTGCATTTAAAGAATTATTTTTCTACCAATTCTATCATTTGCCTCCATCCCAATACTGAACAACGCGACATACATTCACATCACATGTTAGTGGTAGAGTCATGCTCACGGTACAAAGTTATTCACAATCACGAAAATTCATTATTTGCATGCGTTTTAAAGTGCTTATGCACGGTTTTAACATGCGCTTTTCCGAGCGTGCGCCCTAAATGCCTGTCAAACACGTGATTACTAAGTAGTCCTACTGCACTAATACTGTCAAATACACACAAGATTAACATAAACACAGTCGGTTATGTCTAAAGTGAAAGTAAAATCGACGTGTGTCTGTTTAGGTGCACGCAGGTCTTAAATTGACAGCAGCACAGCCTAGTGAACACGCTGTCCTTAAAGGGACAGTTCACCTCTAAAATTATGTCATTATTTACTCACTCTAATATTGTTCCAATCCTGTATTCATTTCTCGATGACAGAATTTTCATTTTTGAATGAACTATCCCTTTAATGTTAATACAACAACAAAGGACAAAGATAAAATCACTCTCTGCTCTTGACTGAAAAACTAATACAGTAGCTTTAATAAGAATCAATGTATATTTTATAGTGAAGTCTATGTAGTGTTTTATTTTTTACATTTATTCATTCAATTTCATACTTAATTGCTGCTGTACTGCTCTGAGCTGCCAGTGTAAATCTTTATATATATTTATTTTATATTATACAATACACTAGGAATGGGTAGAGTATTGCAATAAAAAAAAGTCTTTTTTCTCCTTAACCTCTTGCTGTTCCTTTAGAATAGAATAGCAAACAACTGATGTGACAAGCCATCAGAACCCAAAACCGTGGTTTAAAACCGAGGTATGTATTGAACCGTGGACTAACTGTATTGTTGCATCCCTAAAACACATAACAGGCAAATACAAGTACAGTCACCGATATTTATTACAAAAACTGACCAAAAACAGTATAAAAGTATTAACTCATGTTGCATTCCAAGTCTTCTGAAGTTATACGATATCTTCATATAAAGAACAGAGTTGATCTTAATGTTTTAATTGCTGAAATTATGATCCCGCCGCTCCGTGAACGCACTCATTCATATCTCATATAACTCTTTAGCATGACACAATCGGTCACAAGACACACGAGAGCTAATTACATTTTACAATCAAATCTGACGTAATGACGCAATTGGTCACGAGACATACAAGAGCCAATGCAATTTCAATATGAAATCTGACATAACGGGTGGCAATTTTTGAAATTTGAATGTGTTCATGATCTTCGGCAGATGGAGATGCTGAACACTTTTGGGGATTTTCTTCACACAAAGCAACCGTTTGGCCTCGGAAAACGTGGATTATGTACTTTTTGAATAAATTGTGCATGCAGTCGTATCTGCCTGTTATATCCTGTGTTTTATATAATATACTACACAAATGGGTAGGTTTAGGGATGGGATGGGGTTGGGTTAGGGTCTACTTTTATTTGTGTACACTCACAATAACAACAAAGGCCATGGATTCAGGGAACAGATTATTTTGCATGCACTCCACACGCTTTCGTCATTTCAAAAATGTATTTTGTTTATTACACGCAAAGTTTTTCATTTCAAAAGCATTTCCAAATTCAGTTCATATGTCCAACAAATGAAATTCCAAGCCAACATAACGAAGTGGTAAAAAACAACAACTTTGAAATACCACCATGCAAATTCAAACATCTCGCTCTCTCTGTATGTGGCAGCAATGCGTCACAATAACCTGCGTACGTAAAAGTCGATCATTCTTTACAGATGGCGCAGTATGTTTGGACAGAAGACGAGACAGAGTTCTATATTAAACTCATAAAAGACAATAGAATTACAGGAATATTGGATTCTAAACAAAAAACTCCCACAATTTATCAAGACATTGAACCCAGAAACACCTCTTATATGTGGCGCTCAAGTATAAGGTGCTTTCCTTGCCATTAATGCTTGGATAACACGTATGTCTCCTTCCATTAATAATAACGGCCAGTGTGGTGGCTGGGATATACATAAACATACGTGGCATAATTTGTGGAATGTCTTATCGCGAGAGGAAAACATTTTTTTGTCGCATAACATCGGTTAATGGAAACGGCGTCATTTCGCAATATTTTTTAATCGACTTTTAGAAAATATCGCTAAAGTTTTGCGCAAATCTGTAATGGAAACACGGCTACTGTGTGTTTATCTTACGCGCCGCGCACCGTTATGGACTAGTCCATTTCATTGTGAAAGTAGGGGTGTATGTGTGTAGGCACAGATAACCATGAACTGAACATTTTAACTACGACTTCGAAGTTTCAACGTATTTCTTTAAGAATATTAATAAAATGTACCATGCCTTTAAAGCTTTCATGATGATAAGGGCCTTTTTCTTTTTTTTTGGTGGGGCTACAACCGCTAGGGGGCCCCAAGCAGCAGCCGCCTACCTATGCCTCTATGTTTAGACCGCCACTGCTGTTGTTAAAGGTGTTACACAGGTGGTGGACTAATAACTTCTGCTAATGAATAGATTTGAGATCAATTCATGTGAGATTATTGCTGTAGAATAAAACGTGGCATCTGATAACTACTTCGCTATTTTGTTCTCCCCAAATAATGATGGAACTTGCAGAATGGGAAACGCACCCTAAGATAGTTGGTAGTGAAGTGTTTGAGACTGTGTGTGTCATTGGTCACATGGCATTTATGGCTCAACTGATTGGTTCAAAAATTCTGTGGTCCCAAGATGGCACATTTCAGATTGCCTACTTCCATTGAGATTATTAGGAAGGGATAGCAGAAGCCTTCCATACTAAATGATCTGTTGCCTGGCCCACATCCGCCCACATCTGACTCGCATTCTTTTTTTTCTTCTTCTTCTTCTCCTTCTCTCATTTTCTGTGCCGTTGCATTGCCTGTTGAGACCTCAAGACAGTCATTCACTCACATTGAAGACAGACACAAAAGCCCATTCTCTTCATCAGTCTCCATTCCCGTATTGCAGGAGATTTCTTCAGCGAGCTCTAACGAGCCCTCAGCACAACATGGTGGAATAGAGGTCAATGACTCTTGCATCCATCAATATTATGTTCAACATTCCGTCCTGATGCCCAAGGCGTTTTATACACAAATGGAAGAAATATGAATGCTGCTCGAGATAATCACTGTGAAACTCAGGAGTGTGAAGGAGATGGCTGGAATTGTTTTATTGATTTGGCTGTAAAGGTATGAGCAGTGCTGCACCATGTGTTGCCACGTTGATGGATGAGGCTCCGTGGCCCCACTTCAGAATAAAGAACGTATCCCTGTTTTAGGGAAAGATGGTGGAAGGTAGGACGAAATCGAGATGGCAGCTTTAAACGTGCCTGACAGCATTCATCACGCTGCCTTTGTCTTACAAAGACAGGCCACCGATCGGTATACCCATCAGCAACCCACCCAGTGCACGGAGGAAAGCTCTCTTGCATTTCAATCATACTGACAGTGGTTACAGCATGATCCCAAAGGTATTCCTGCATTCTGGTATCTGCAATCTGCGTATTAACAAATTTACATGGCTGCGGACGAAGCGGCTACAAAGCAACAACGCCACGCTTCTGTCACGGCGCCTCTCGCCTCATTAATTTAAATCATAAAGTATCAGCTCAATTAGATAAGCATTCATCTGCCGTAGATTGTGATCTTAATTCTTGCCGGGGCTCCGCCGGTGAGTCACCCGGTTTTGAACTTGAGAGTTTGTGGTGGATTAGTGGCGAGATGGAATTTTCTCTCTCACAACGCAGAGAAGTCACTTCCATTACCCATCTCCCTCAATTAGGCTCTGAGGTAGGGAGCAGCTTGGGGCGTCAAGGCCCTGACCGCCTCTCCTGGGGAAAGCAACTGTTAAATGCTTCAAAGTTGTTCTAAGTAAATAAGATGATGAAACAGTGCGGGCTGAATTGGGGAGGATGGCAAAGTAATAAATGAAAGCAATAAACAGAATCTGATGAGATTATCCTAAGATAATAGTCTAGAAGGCTAACTCCCAATTGCATTGCTGTTCATATTTGAATATATATTGAGTTTCTCAGTGCACGCTAATCTCTCTATTGACTTCTTTTTTTATTGCACAATGGAAAGCCACAGCCCTTGAACTTTTCCGACAAATACGAGTTATTGTCACCATCAGGCAATTTGGCGATCAAGCGGTGTCTCTTATTTAAAGAGGGAGGAGGTAATTATGGGAATGGCGGATAAATAATTTGTGCAGATTCAAACAGCCGCACAGACAATGAAGAGATGAGGCAGGCCCCCCTGCCAGGAGCTGCAGAGAGAGAAAGAGAGAGAGAGAAATCCTCTTAGCTTATTCCTGGATATACTGTACGTGACCAACAAACTCCTCGACCGCTTTGCCTTGTCATCATTCAACATGTCAACGCTACAATTATTACTTAACCGATTCGGAGGCCCGAGCACAAAGGTAGAGCTGTTATGTGTAATAGGAACAAATTAAACAGATGAAAATGAAATCGAAATGTCTCCTTTCAGTTCTCCCTGCCATTGTGCACCCCTCTCATTTAATGTACCCTTATCGCATAGGCATGAAGAACAGCATATTCAATAATGGCAATTTATAGAGACCGCCGCTGCTTCTGCTACCCACGGCCCAGATTCTATCAGCTTATCGTAAGAGTCGTCCTTGACGCGCTACAGTATATGTGCAGCTAACTCGCCTGCGTGCCTTCCGTGAAATACTAAGCCTGTGATAACCGCGTACCGGCATCTGTCAATCACTGCATGGGACAAATCAATCAGAAATCAAATTAAATAAGATGAGAAAGTGGAAATAAGGGAGAAAATCGACGGCACGCAGATGATTCCAACACTGTTTGTGCTCATAAAAACAAGAACTGAATAATCCCATTAGCAACCTAGTTGGAAGCAAGAGGCGCTGTGGAAACAAATGGCATGGTGCCAATTTTAATTTGTGTAAACGTATAGGGGTGCGCTCGGGGAGACCTGGAAGAACGGTAACCCATTACCGATATTGTGTTGGAGGCTCATAAATAACCATAAATGTTGCCAAGGAGGAATCTCTAATCCACTGTACGGAACTGTCCATCTCTCTAGCCTCTGTCCTCTTCCTGTCCCCTTGCTCTCATTTGCACCTAAAGTGGGATGCTGTGTGTTAACACGCAAGGCCCTACAAGGTGGCCTATTTTGTAATGTGTTGGGTATTTAATGCATGAGGGAATAGTGTCACGGCTTGAGGAATTGCACCAAAATAAAAAATAAAATAAAAAGAGAGGTCTCTTAGAAGGATTAAAGTCTGCTGTTACATTTTATTTGACTGAAGTACCATTTCACTGGAGGTCTAAACAATTATTTTTAAAAAATTTGAATGCTAAACTTCCCAAACATGTTTTGCTTGAAGGACGGCTGTCAGCTAATAAACATCCCAGGGCTATTACTTCATAATTTTGGCACTTGGGGGGAAAATGTTCAGATGACACTGCCGATGATGAAATGATAAAAAGGCTGCATGCATAAAAACACTCTAATAAACATTGTGAGGCGCTAAGAAATGGAAATGTCAGGGCAGGATGGAATACATATTAAACATCATGTCTCACGGCACTTCAAAGCAGCAGGGATGTAGTTACATAGAGGTCACCTATGACAAGTCCTTTAGTCTCCCTGCCTGATGCAGCTCTGTGGGGGCTGCTGCTAACCCAATTTATGTAGACTGTCACCGGGATTTTGCAGCGGTGACTGCTATCACACTGATCTACACTAGCCTCCTGCTGCTCACCAGGAAAAAAAAGGGAGATATTTTCTTGTCATAGGGTTGTCAGATGTCACAGTTGCCAAGGACTTTGCAGTCGAGTCGACTAATGCCTTTCAAGTTCTCGACCTCATGCCAGCGATGGGGTAAGTCCGAGAGAGGCCTCATGCTAAACTTATCAGCAGTGACTGCTAAGAGGCATGAGATTGACTGCTGTGATTGCATTTCATATCAAAGGCAGGGCGCAGATAGAGCGGGCTACTTAATACAATGGGGTTAACGACGAGGGAATTCACGTGTTATCCGACAGCAATATATATCTGTCAGATCTGTAAGAGGATAAAAAAGATGGCTAAGGAGATGATGATACAGATATGGATGTGGAAGTGGGTTCGTTGTTTTTACACAATTTCGCTCAAAATAAAGTGGAGAGCGGGGACTGTTGCAACACACTTATAGTTTCAACATCATTGTAATGGAAATACACTCACCTAAAGGATTATTAGGAACACCTGTTCAATTTCTCATTAATGCAATTATCTAATCAACCAATCACATGGCAGTTGCTTCAATGCATTTAGGGGTGTGGTCCTGGTCAAGACAATCTCCTGAACTCCAAACTGAATGTCAGAATGGGAAAGAAAGGTGATTTAAGCAATTTTGAGCGTGGCATGGTTGTTGGTGCCAGACGGGCCGGTCTGAGTATTTCACAATCTGCTCAGTTACTGGGATTTTCACGCACAACCATTTCTAGGGTTTACAAAGAATGGTGTGAAAAGGGAAAAACATCCAGTATGCGGCAGTCCTGTGGGCGAAAATGCCTTGTTGATGCTAGAGGTCAGAGGAGAATGGGCTGACTGATTCAAGCTGATCGAAGAGCAACTTTGACTGAAATAACCACTCGTTACAACCGAGGTATGCAGCAAAGCATTTGTGTAGCCACAACACGCACAACCTTGAGGCGGATGGGCTACAACAGCAGAAGATCCCACCGGGTATCACTCATCTCCACTACAAATAGGAAAAAGAGGCTACAATTTGCACAAGCTCACCAAAATTGGACAGTTGAAGACTGGAAAAATATTGCCTGGTCTGATGAGTCTCGATTTCTGTAGAGACATTCAGATGGTAGAGTCAGAATTTGGCGTAAACAGAATGAGAACATGGATCCATCATGCCTTGTTACCACTGTGCAGGCTGGTGGTGGTGGTGTAATGGTGTGGGGGATGTTTTCTTGGCACACTTTAAGCCCCTTAGTGCCAATTGGGCATTGTTTAAATGCCACAGCCTACATGAGCATTGTTTCTGACCATCCCTTTATGACTACCATGTACCCTTCCTCTGATGGCTACTTCCAGCAGGATAATGCACCATGTCACAAAGCTCAAATCATTTCAAATTGGTTTCTTGAACATGACAATGAGTTCACTGTATTAAAATGGCCCCCACAGTCACCAGATCTCAACCCAGTAGAGCATCTTTGGGATGTGGTGGAACGGGAGCTTCGTGCCCTGGATGTGCATCCCACAAATCTCCATCAACTGCAAGATGCTATATCCTATCAATATGGGCCAACATTTCTAAAGAATGCTTTCAGCACCTTGTTGAATCAATGCCACGTAGAATTAAGGCAGTTCTGAAGGCGAAAGGGGGTCAAACACAGTATTAGTATGGTGTTCCTAATAATCCTTTAGGTGAGTGTATAATGATAATAATAAGCCTGTCCATGAACTGTTTAAATTAATGTCAAGTACAAAGAGTGCTGTTTTATAATCCCACTTTTTGGGTTGTAACAGCAATTAGGAATTATAAATTGCATGTATGCAAATGTACTTCAAAACAACTGAATGATTAATGATCCATTTTTAATAAAACAATACAATATTTGTATGTATAATAAATAATAACAAAATAATTGTTTATCATTTAAATGATTTTTTAAAACAATTTATTATTTGAAGTGTAAGCTTTTATTTCAAATATATAAATAAACACAAGCACACACAACTGGCAAATACACCTATAAAAAGATGTGAAATTTGAGGATTTATTTATTTATGTCATCACTGTGGTCACATTGACAGTTTCCAATGATTTCTGTATAGGACATATATACAGTGTGAATCTTATTTAAGATGACCTGAATGCATTTATATAGGTTGAAAAAGAAACAGGTAACTATGCAGAACAGAACTTTCAGCCCGAATGCATAGCTCAGCATTTGCCACTTAACTAGATCGACTTGTGGTGCAGAAAAGCTGTAGGATTCCGTGCATCACTTTCGAGTTGTTTACACTAAACCCCTGAGCCAAAGTCAGACTCAATGGTGTGAACTTGTGAAGGATCACCAGGATGACTGTGGCACAGGCGCATGGAGTGACAGATGCAGTCATTTACATGGCACCACGTGGATACGGTCCACTGACTACCACTCGCGCGCTCTCCGTTGCCCGTTCAGCCTCTCTCCGCGCGCAATCGGTTTACCTCCACTGAGAAAACAGGAGGCACTTTTCCTTTGCGTTTTCGCTGCCCGACCACAATGAAATCTTGGCAGCTAATTGCAGTCGTGGGAGATGCCCTTCAGGTAAGACACATGAGCGGTGGGGAGAAAGGAAAATGAGCGCGTTGGTTAGAGGAGGAATTTGAACGCGAAATCGTGGGATGTTTTCAGTGCGCCGCCGTTAAACCTTCAGCCGACACGTTTTTCTTCTCTTTCGACTCTCGCTTGAGCCTTATTGCAACATCAAAGGTTAGTGGTGACATCTCAACAGCTTGGCTTGTATTCTTGCATCTTGATGCACGCCTGAGGTTTGTGGCGTTGAGGGACATTTCTCAGGGACTTGAGAGAGACCGGTGCTTTCTGCATGGCATGTGTTTTGGGTTCAGGCATGCTCTCCGAGATCTCATGAGTTAAGGAATGGTCCATAAATTTCATGCTCTCTTTTTAAGGGTCGATGCCAGTGCACTGATACCATGTCTAAAGGACTTTGCGAGCTACGTAAACCACATCTTAACGGTCACAAAGTTAAGCTTTTACCTGCTTGATTTAACAGGCTTGAGATCAATAGGATTTAAATGTTACAGCGTTAGTTCCCCGCGTTATTTCCAAGGTCTTTGCTGGTTCACCTGCGACTGGAAAGTTCAGGTTATCTTCTCACACCGAGATCAATAAATGCCTCTGTGCTTGACAGTGGGAGTCCGGAAGAAAACTGTGCATTGAAATATGAAATAGGGTTACAAAGAAGATGACACAGACAATAGTACCTTTCAGGTTGTCATTTGGAGACAGACTGATATGGCTGTTTTCTCAGTCATCAGGAATGGAGTCGTCTTTCGTGGACGTTAGTCACAAACTGACTGTTTTGAGCACTGAACTTCTCATATGTAGACCTCGTTTCATATAGCTGGAGAATAAAAAGCTTGAGAAATGTTCCCTGCATCCTCTTATGCAGTCTAGTAGTATTTAGTGTACGGATGTCAGTGTAGTAGCCATGTGTTTTTCATTTGAAACGTGATTATTATTGTTTAATATAATACAGCATTTTCCCAGATTATCATTACAGTTAATTCAGATGAGTTATGATGGCAGGTGTGATTTACACCGGCATTTGAGGACACACAGACCCTGTGTTCTGGTTTACGAGAGCAATTGTAACTTCCAGTTTAATCAGGCTCTGGTTTATTTGAAGCAGCCTGGAGAAGAGGTCTTAACCTTTCCCGGGTTAACAGCAGAGACACTTTCACTCGAGTGCTTTACTCTGAGTTTGACCAATTCCACTGTCACTGGTCAGAGACCTGTCACATTTAAAACCTTTAAGACATTATATATTGTTTTGACTCTGAAATAGTGCATTATCTTGCACCATATTGAGTTGTACAGTGACATTGGTATGCAGCTGAGCTACTCTTGATGTGTGTTTATGTCCTGCATTTGTTTAAATGAGCCACATTTGACTGCTAACACAACGCTCTCATATATATATATATATATATATATATATATGTATATATATATATATATATATATATATATATATAATATTCATATGACAGTTATGTCTTAAATCTCCTGAAACCAGGCTTTTTTTATTTGGCTCGATACACAGTATTTCATTGTGACAGAGGGGGGATTTAACTAACACTAATAGTGTAATAAGGTAATTAAGAATCTGCTATTTTCGTTTGTTAGCCATATAGGCACAAGAGCACAAGAACCTACAATTTTGACTCGTAATTGTAATGCTTAATGGCCAGCTGCAATAAAGGAGTGCTCCCTGCACCCTGCTTAGTATATGGCAAAAGACCAATTTTCATTCTGGAGTCAATGGTAAAAATCGTGGTTTCCCACTGAGGAATATTATGCACAGAAAACAACAGCTGAGCCCGTAGAAGGTCCCACACAATGCCGATGTTTTTTCTTTTTACAACAAATGGAGACTGAATCACTATGGCTATGACACCGTGCCAACAAATGGAAGAAAATGTGCCAAGATCCATGGCACAACAATATGTCAAAACGCTCTGTATGTTTTCTCCATGTCTCAGATGATTTATGGTGTTATTTTCCACACCAAATGAATTTGGCACTAATAGAAGAACTTTTAAATGCTTTCCTGAAAAACTGTGAAGCTAACACTCTTAATTTTTTTTGGAACGGGGAAAAAAGGTTCTGATTGGCAGCATTCGTTTTGTGTGATCTTTCCATTTATTTTCTACGTTTTATATGCCATAAAGTATGTCTGCTGCATAGCATATAGAAACAAGCTTTGTGACATTGAAGGAATTTGGTTTCTGAATATCTGAATAAAACGCATACTAGAAAGTGCTCAACTTTCAAATTCCATTTCCATCAAATATAGTCTACTTTGACTTGTAATGCCAGACAGCTTTGAAGCAGCTACCAGAGGAACATACTTAAAGGAAGGACGTTACAGAGCAGTGCAAATTCTAAGGCCTGATTAAATGTCGTCAATCAAATTCTTACCTGCCCAATCAGAACACTTGGCCCTCTTGGCCCAGACGGTATTGCAATCGTGAAAATTATAAGGAAATGATTTGTATTATTTTGTCTCATTTATAAAGCTTGCTATATGACCTGGCTCTTTTACCTGCCAGTTATTCTTAAATATTCCAAATCCTTTTTATTTTCATCAGGCTGTGATATCTTATCATAATGGAGTATTAGTCCTTAAGTTTTAAAGCTTCTGAAGAGGCAATACCTTATAGGTCTTGGATGCTTTGTTTGGTTGTGGTGTTAATGTAGAATGTCTAAATTTCATTCTTTGCGGACTAAGAACTTAGTAATTTTTATTGTGACTATTAATTAAAAATATTATAAAATATGTTTTGCATATGAATTAACATAACATAACTTTGTAACTGGCCTGCCCATTCAATTTATTTGTCGTTTAATTTATTTATTTGCCATTTGAGGTTGTAGGCTGTTTTACAATGCTAAATGTAAGTCGGCCTTGGAGAAATATGGAAGATTATATAAAACAATAGGATGTTATGGGGAGAAAAGACATGGATTATACATGGAAAATTATTAATTGACCTTTTAATTGTGATAGTTTTGTCATATTTGTATTCTTTTTGCTCACAGTAATTTCCAGAGAGAACATGACAGATACATTTTGCATTGACAATGATGTTTGTCATTGACTTCCACACAAAACTGTTTAACCTAACTATTTAACTTTAAAGGTTTTTAAAGTGGCCTGTTTGAGAATGCAGTCTAGACAGCGTTAGTCAAATCTGGTCTTTTCTAGCAGTGCATGATGGAGACTTAAAAGCACAGACATGTGATGAATCTCATTAATGTGGTGTACCAACCAAGAAGCCTAGTGCTAGGCGATAAGCAAGTGATTTATTGTGTAATCCCAGAGGCTGAACTGTAACTGCAGTTTCTAGAAGAAAGTATCCATGTTGGTTGTTTGTTGTCCTGGGTTATTAAGGGTTTCCAGTGCAATCGATACTGCTGCTTGTAGATGGTCTGTGAATGAAGAAGACTGACAGAATAGCTGCTTAATAGCCTCTGGGAGGGAGATGCTTATTGGCCTGGAGAAGAAACCAGTTTATTGGAATGTAATGGTGTATGTTGGCCCTTGAGGCAATGAATTTCATGATAATCTCTTTTTAATCCTAACTCTGTTTGCATTGATAAACACACGTTCGCGAATCTTAATTGGCCGTGGATTGTAGCGCTCAAAACCATTAGCATTTAGCACCTGCTTCATCCTCTCAAGAAAGCACCTCGGCACATAGTATCTCAGTTGTAGATCTCATGCTGGCACAGTTATTTGTGTTGACATTTTTAATGTAATTGAAGTTATGTTCACGGTGGGCAGAGTTAAATCTCTATATCGCCAAACCATTAAGAGGATAAAGGGATGAAGTTGTGCTGATACCTTTTAAAGGTGCTTGCTTTAATCAGTATTAAACAAAACCATAGATGGCCAAACAAAACAGTGATTTAATTAGACCTAAGTGGAATTTGCCTGGTGTTGTGCAAGATTATATCTCCTCTGCAGAATTCTATCCCCTTTTGGCCATTTGTAATACCTGTTAAACAAATTTATCACATTATGACAATCTCTTCTTCTAGATAATTAAAAAAGCCTTGCTTGTTATTCCTTTTGTTGCACTTGTGGTACAAATGATACAAAATAAAACTATGCAGTGTTATTTTACATTTGTTTTTAATTTCTGAACTTTGTTCAGTTGTATTTGTGCTACTATTGCTAATCTGCTTATTTGTTCTTTTTGTATTATTGACTGTACTTTAATAATGTTTGAAATGTATATTAGTTAGTCTAATTTATTAGTTAGTTGTTCTTTAGGCTGTTGATTTTATTCATGATATTAAATATGTAAATGTTTGACCATTTTGGAATCAAATCTGGGAATCAATAAGAATCGAAATTGGAATCGGAATTGCAAAAATTTGAATGATACCCAGGCCTAATAACACTCTTCTTTTAATAACTGAAATAAGTGGACATTTAAAAAATTTAATTACATTTCAATTTTAATTTGAAACATTAAACATTGTTGTAATTACATGTAAGTGCAAATGTGCAGTGTATAAATTAAGATTTGAGGTTAATTCGGTATCTGTACGCTTAGCTGGTATGTAAGCTAACTAAAACAGACATTAAAGGGATAGTTCGCCCAAAAATGAAAAATCTGTCATCATTTACTCACCCTCAAGTTGTTCCAAACCTATATGAGTTTCTTTGTTCTGCTGAACACAAAAGAAGATATTTTGAAGAATGTTTGTAACAAAGCAGAAAGAGCAACTATTGATTACCATAGTAGGGGAAAAAATACCATGGTTGTCAATGGTTGCTCTATCTGCTTTGTTACAAACATTCTTCAAAATATCTTCTTTTGTGTTCAGCAGAACAAAGAAACTCATACAGGTTGGAAACAATTTGAGGGTTAGTAAATGATGACAATTTTCATTTTTGGGTGAACTATCCCTTTAATGGTCATTATGACGTATTTCAAACAACATATAGTAATGTGATTTTGTAGAAATTGTAATCAGGAACTAATGAGAGAGTATTGACTAAAAGTCCTTTGTGCCCAATCACTTGGAATCTTAAAGATTTTTTTGTCAGTTTTTAAATGAATTTTTTTATGACACTGTTAGTTTCTGCTTTTTCGTACACTAAATACTACAGTTATTTGGCTAGTGAAATCCTAAAATAGTAAGGTAATCCGATAGTGGTATGCTAAGATAGTAGACTAGCAGGCAAGCTTACAAAAAATATTTGTAGCTTTGGTTGTATATGTGACATATTTTGAAAGATATTAATTGCCAAATTGATGTAATTAAGACAACATATATGTACTTTTTTATATTGTCGTGAATTGCACAGATCTGAAAAAAAGTTTGATATTAGATTATTATAAGACTATTACACAACTCGTTTACTTGATTCTTATTGGTCAATCACGCCATCCAGCAGTATGATATTCCTCAATAACTACTGGTAAAAAGAAAACACAGGCTAATCCGGGTAACTGAAGTCAACAGGTTTTCTTTGTGGAAGTTTTGCATTTGGTGAGCTAATAAAATATTAAAACTCAAATCAACATTTTGTGTAGTCATCCGAGTATTGCGGACTCAATCTCTCTTGTTTCATACAAATGCAGCTGCTGCCATTTTGCAACGATTGTTTTGTACAATGTAATGGGTTTAAAGATAACAAACTGGTACAATTTTAAAACGGTTTATTCTCAAATCAATATCACTTATCCCCATTATTATGTGGTTAAATGCCATTTTATAAGTGCTAAGACTGTACCATATCCCTTAAATGTCCGTCTAGTGTGAATTTGCCGCTTGCTAGCAACTGTTAATGGTCACAAGATCACCCTGTCGGGGGTTTATTCTTGCGATGACAGCTTGCTGGATGAAAATGATCCCTTACGTATCCAACTTAAAGGGTTAGTTCACCCAAAAATTAAAATGATCCCATAATATACTCGCCCTCAAGCCATTCTAGGTTAGTGCTGGGCGGTATACCGGTTCATACCGAATACCGGTATTTATTTATTTTATGATATGAATTTTGATGATACCGCAATACCGGTATATGCCGCTTAAACAACGTTCGGAACGCGGCGCAGCGCGTCATTGTTTGAGAGGGGACGCATTTCATTGATGCACTGTAGTAAGAGCAGTCAGAGCACAGTTGAGATCGCATTACAGCACAGCCTATGGCTGTATCCTATACTCTCATTCACTATTCCATACGTTATCACTTTATTTGAAGGAGTGAATGAAAACGTGCGTGAAGTCGGACAACCGTTGTGTGTACATCGGCTGTACACTCGTTATTGCGGTGCAATGGGATAGAATGAGTGCACTCAATAACGTCCACTAGGGTTTTGGACACCACTACAAAGCGCTGCGCCCTCCAAATAATGCTATATTTGAGGTTATGGGAGCGATGTCGGATTCAGCCCTTGATTATAGTTGAGAATTCAAACTACACGCGGCGCGCGAGAGAGAGCGGTTTCTGCACGGAGCGCTGCGATGAGTTTAACAACGCTCACCACATGGATCATAGCAATGATATAGACCGGAGTGAGCACGTTTAAATTTTTTATGGACATATTTCATAAACTCTAGTGCTCTAGACATGAACCAGAAGTGTGTATGCGCGCATATTTCATCACGTCTTATTAAAATGAAATGTGCACTGATTACACTGATAACCTATGTCTGATCACGAACGCGCTGACACGATGGATTATTCAAAAGACATGTAAGTTAATAAATAAACTGAGAATTCAAAGAAGAATGAGCCAAAAAGTAACTGCTTTATTCTTTCTGTGTTAAACTGATGTGTGTCATTCGTTCAGAGAGTGCTCTTAAATGTATTGCTAATATCCTCATTTCTCCTCGTTTTGGCAGTTTGTTGTTATATAGGATTAGAGTTTTAAAATGCTTAAGGTGCCCAACTCAACTTTTAATATTCAGGTGTCTGTAAGTATGATTCTGAGCGTGTTGCAGGTCTGTGTTTTATTGGTTGTTGTCTCTCCACAGCATCATTTTGTTAACCTGTAGACCTATTAACTCTAGTGTGGAATTTTTCTACAATATTCACTCGTCATGACAGTAAAACAGGGCATTCTAGTCAATCTCCTGCAGTATTTCCTCTTTAATCAGTAGAAAATGTGATTAACACCCTGTCATACATAGGGGAAAAAATACCGTCATATACCGTGAAACCGATATAATTTAGAAAAATACCGTGATATACATTTTTGGTCATACCGCCCAACACTATTCTAGGTGTATATGACTTTGTTCTTTCAGTTATATCTTGGCTCTTCCAAGCTTTATAATGGGAGTGAGTAGAGCCTAAGTTTTTGAAGCTCCGAAAAGCGCATGCATCCATCATAAAAATAATCCAAAAAGACCTTCTGAAGCAAAGCGATGCGTTTTTGTAAGAAAAATACCCATATTTATAACTTTATAAACTATAATCACTGGCTCCCGGTAACGGTCTAGTCCAGCAGAAGAGCGAACTCTGACCTGACGCATGACGTATTGACGAACCTGCGTGTGAGAATAGAGCAAAAAAAAAACCACCAGTCATGAATTTTTTTTTAAAGAGAAATATCGGAGGGGCTTGAGTTTGTTGTCCAGCCCTATTTGTTTGAACTTTTAGAGGCGTCTACTCTCACCTAAGCTTACGCTACTCCTGCATCCTACGTCATGCGTCGGGTCAGAGGTCACTCTTCCACCAGAATTAGACTCTCGTACAGCCGTTACCGGAAGCCAGTGATTATAGTTTTTAAAGTTATAAACATGGATATTTTTCTTACAAAAACGCATCGTTTCACGTCAGAAGGTCTTTATTAACCCCCTGGAGCCGCATGGATTACTTTTATGATGGATCATGGATGTGCTTTTTGGAGCCTCAAAAACTTAGAAGAGCCAGGGTATGTTTTAAAATAACTCCAATTGTATTTGGCTGAAAGAAGAAAGTCATATACACCTAGAATGGCTTGAGGTTGAGTAAATTAAGGGATAATTTTCATTTTTTGGGTGAACTATCCCTTTACTATGCTCACATACATATATAAAATGAAACAGACTATATAGCAAAATGTAAAAAATAGTATCCCCCAGCTCTGATCTGCTAAATGTGACTACAAGTTGTGAAGATATTAAAATATTTAATAAAATCACAACGTTAATTAAATGACGATCTTGATTTTCTGTAAAGCTGCTTTAAACAATGTATATTGTGAAAAGAGCTATAGAAATAAAATGAGTGACTGAATCTTGTCTTACACTGGAATGAGTCATCGGTAAATGCTTTCATCTCTAGCAACATTTGTATGTTTGATGTGTTACAGTGTACAGATTAGAAATGTGGCTTTGGAGGTCAATAGCTCAGGAGCAGTTAAGTGCAGAAAAACACGCCACCGCATTGACCTTCAGTCTCCATGTACATGACATTTGCTGACAGGCATTAGCTGCCGTGCTTAACATCTCCTTTAATTTGTGTTTGTTTGTATGTGATTTAATTGGCTCCATGTATTCGTTTAGGCTTTTGTATTTGAGGAAGGGTTGGAAGTCACGTCAGTCTTCGTGGACATCAAGATCTCATAGCCGAATGTTGGGCGTTTTGTCCTTAGGTGCTCTACATTGGGGCCTGCTGGTGATGATAACAGTGATAATTCAAAGTGATTTCACACAGCATGGTTTTGTCAGACCAGTCACCAACACCCCGTGGCACGGCTACACGCTCATGTGTCTTAAATCCGCCAGAGGCTTCACCGTAGTGTGGTACATAAAGCCTTACTCATAGGTCAGATGAGTCATTGCTTTACTTTTTCGTTTACACCGTAACGCAATCTGAGGGCTTTTTTGGGAAGCGTGATAACGGATTGAGGGTACTCTACCTCTTATTTTAGACATCAGGGAGACCGCATGAGGTAGGGGCTCTCAAGTTTTTTTGTATTAAGTGGAAGTGCAGTGCAATATGTCAGGCTAACTCTGAGCATAGTGCTGAGGCATGCCTTTTTTACATAATTAGTTCAGACTCCACTTATTCAACCTAGAAGACTGCTCAAATTGTGAAATCACCCTGAGCTGCAGCGAACCTACTCTGAACTCTAGAATCAGCACTCCCTCGGTTCTCATCTACCTGAAAATGTTTTTTTTTTCCTCCTCCTTTTTTATTATTTCCTTATTTCTACCCCCTCTCCTTTTTAAATGCTGACTTTTCACATGCGGCGTGCCAATTATTTCACGCGGTCTATGCAGCCTTGCATTCTCTCCTTATCGCAAATGGAAGAAAAGTCTTCAGCTGGTTATCAAAATGCTAATGCGCTTGAAAGGAAACATTAGTCTTCCCCAGTAAAATGTTATTAAATGTGGTCTATTTAATCTTGTAAAAGTGCCACTATCTCTTCAGGATTTCCAGATGTTTGCACTTTGCCTGTACCGTCCGTCTTCATTTCGATGCAGAGGGTGTGGACCCAAGGTGCCTGAGTGAAAATTGCCTGTTGTCCTAAAGTGAAAGCTGTAAAACAGAAGAATCTTTATGTAAAGCAGTTATTTTCAATAGGAAGAAAACCAGTTCTGGGGTTAGCCTGAAGAAAAGGGAGGGCGGCTGTTTGTAGGGTGACTACCGCCAGCAATAAGCAAAGTTTATTTTGTAATATACGGTCTGTGTAAAGCTGCATTTTCCTCAGTGCAAAACAAACAGTCCATCTGTCTGTCATCAGTATTGCTATGACAGCCTGAATATATAGTTCGCCTCGGAAGGCAAATCATGCTTTTCCCTCCACTCGCATAGGTGTAAATGGTCGTAAACGGTTGACACGCCTTTGTTTGCTGTGTCAAAACAGTGATGAAAATATTAGTTCCCGTTAAAAGTGCATCGAACAATTGCTTTCGCATATTCTCTTAATGACATTAGTTTCTCATCAGCATGCACTGTACAATAAGTCATTTGAAATCACATTTCCCCTCGGAGTTGGGATTTGGCGGCGCACCAAATGAGGGATTGGGCCGTGCTGGTAAACGGTGTTAAGATTCTGTCCTGACCTTTGATTAAACCTCTCCTGCGGGCTCTGTCTATGTTGCTGTCAGACAGACGTTTGCAGGATTCACAGGATTATGGGGTATTATGCAGATGCCGTTCCTTAAGACAACATACATTTTCTGTTTAAAAAGCACCAGCAAGGCTGGAATTGCTTGGCATTTTTGCAGCTGTGATTGACATCGGGGTGGGAGACGTGTCTTGAAGGGTTCAAGCTGTTGTTGCTTGTTGTGATTGGCTTATCCAATTGGCTCACGGATGGCTACAGTAGCATGTGTGTCTGTGAGCACTTTGAGGACCAGATGTTGGCGTTATCCGTCACGTTGGAGCTTTTTAGCTGGTACTTGGAGATCACAGATGATATCAGGTGGATATTAACTCTAATGTGCTCAGCCATTTCTCCATGAAGCCTTACATTTCAGGTCCCACTAGACATCATCCCATCTGTTGAAATTGTGCTGTGTGGATTATTATCCAGCAGTTTGACATGAATCAGGTTTTCCTCTAGTGCTCCTGGTCACATGTTCTGATTTATTTTTATCATGCTTTATTTTTTTGTGCACTATTTTCTCTCTTTTCTCCAACTTTATTTTGTGCCTGAAACACGATGTGTTCCTCCAACTCCAGTGTGGATGGCCGGTAAAACCCTTTGAGATGAGATTCTTTTTCATCAGAGGTTTTGTGATGTATTCTAAATCTGCTTCTTTGGCTTCATCCTCATCCACGTTGAGCCGCGGAGGTCGCTCCCGAATCTCTTTGGGTTTGGCGTGCATGGTGAGGTTTTGATGTTTATTTTGCCATGGGCGACGGGAGCCTGTGCCAGAACAGAATTGGCAGTGTATCAGCCAGAATGAATGTTATGCAACCTGTGACAACTCAGAGGACTGTGTTGGTGTGAAATATCAATATGCACAATACAACAGCACATAAAACGCCACATGGCAGTGTAAACAGAAACAAACTGTGTCAGGGAGATAGTGAAGATAATCCCGACATCTATGGATGAAAATGGGATTCGCATAGGTGACTGATCAAGAGATGCACGTGGAACGCAATGTTAGACCTTTCCGTTTACATCCAACTTGTGGTACCGGCTGTACTTTTGGCATCCACGTGGCAGAGTATACAAGGTTCTATGATATATTTGTGGTGCTTGTCATTGTTTTATGCTGTATGATCTTCTCTGTGAGGGGAAAAAATGCTCAGAAAAGCAATTGATGTGGATTATAATTTTAATGCCCCACAGATTTCATTTGTTTATTTTACTATGTTAATGAATATCATAACAAGGGATTTCTAATCCTCATGGCGACTGTTCATGCCTTTTCAGAGAGAATTTCTGATGAACCTTTTTTATCTCTAATACACAGCACGTGAGGCTTCATAACAGCCCGTCGAGACACCGGCACTCATTTTCTCTCAGGTGAGCCTTTAATTGCATCTTCCTTACTCTGTGACATCTTTCCCATCATGGTGGGCTGCTCTCCTATGCGACTAGGCTCGCACTTACTCAATAAGTGGAACGGTGGCAGCTGTCATTGCATGCCTTATTATTACTGAAAAAGACTTTCTAGTCCTTAAAGATCCTCCGACTATCGGCCTTGCTTCGATTTAGCAAACATAAGCTGCTAGACATCTTCTTACAGCCGTTTTGGCAGACCATTTGCCCCAGCGTAGGGAATCCACTTCCAGGCGAGGAAAACGGCTCTTAATCACCCTCCACGAACTGCCTGGCTGCTGCAAAACAAAAATCAATTTTTTTGCTCCAGGATGATTTTGAGGTGTAATGGGAAGCATCTGACTGTTACTGTTGGCTATCTGTATGAAAGGTCACCGTCTACAGACTTCTGTCACTGGGGCAGGCTATATGTACTCTAATCTGGGAACACCCGGCTGGGAGGAGCTCTGTTACTGTATCGCAGCTCAATGCGCATTCACAGAGTTCTTAAATTGAGATTTATAATGTCATCTACAACTTGAGTTTACAGACAGAGGTTTCCGCCCCTCCTCTCCCCACCCACAAAGTCCAGCAGACTCCCATTTGAAAATAATATAGAATGGGCACAGGGAATATTAATATTCTTTACAGACCACATGCATACACATGCATCCTCAATTTTCTAGACTTGTTTGTATACATTGACTCTTTGACATTCAAACCCGAGGTATCCTCCCCCACCAGCGCGGAATGAGCGGACAGCATGTGTGCTAGAGAGTGCGTGGGCAAAGTGTCATGGCTGCGCAGTGCCAAGAACAGCTCCCCACATTGTTAACAGTGTTCACTGTCTGCAGACGTCTGCCTGGCTGTGGATCGCATGAAGCTTAGGACACAATTGTGAAGGACAAGCTCAACTTTCATGAAGAGCAAAGCCAGTTTTCCTTTCTCATTTTTTTTCTTCATTCATTGTAAAGCTTATCTACCTATCTATCTACCTACCTACCTATCTACCTACCTACCTACCTACCTACCTACCTATCTACCTACCTACCTACCTACCTACCTATCTACCTACCTACCTATCTATCTATCTATCTATCTATCTATCTATCTATCTATCTATCTATCTATCTATCTATCTATCTATCTATCTATCTATCTATCTATCTATCTATCTATCTATCTATCTATCTATCTATCTATCTATCTATCTATCTATCTATCTATCTATCTATCTATCTATCTATCTATCTATCTATCTATCTATCTATCTATCTATCTATCTATCTATCTATCTATCTATCTATCTATCTATCTATCTATCTATCTATCTATCTATCTATCTATCTATCTATTTATTAGGGCTGTAATCAACCAATTGACTGAAGTCCTGAAATTTTCGACTAAAAATCGACTAAAAATGACGTTAGGAAAAATAAAACTTTAAATTAATTAGCTGCGCACTGTGCGCAGTACTTGGTAGCCATGTTGTCTGCATAAATGAATTATAAATAAACATAAAAAACTAGTAGGCTATTTGCAGTATATTAAATCGTTTTTGAGCTGATTATTTTGCACTGAAATGAGTCTGACACACGAGTCTGTCAGCTCTGACAGCATTGCATCACGTGTACCTGCGCAATATCATAGTACTATATTTTGGGAAATCATAGGCTATGTTGTCAAATATCATCACTTTTGAGGAATATGCAACATAATTTAGACAATTGTTTTTGTCATATGTATTATAATAACTGACAGACAGTATCATTTCAGCCGCTCTGTGCAGCTCAAACATATGAGCTCAGCTGAGCTCAGCTTCGCGGCTGAGACACGAATAGACTATTAACTTAAAGCTTTTACTCTTAAACACAAAAAGCACGTCCACTTTAATAAAAAAGGAATATTTATTAAACAAGCCAGATCAAGAGCAGAAAAAACGCTCTCACAATTAAATAAATAATATAAGTTACAGAAAACTAGCCTTCTTCAATCTGTCGCTCTTCTCAAGTGGGTTGGGCTAATCCAAAAGTGGAAACAATGGGGGTGTTCTGAAGACAGTCTGTTACCTGTGAAACAGGGGTGCTCTGAAAACACCCCCATTAGCAATTAGTGCTTTCCACCTGATGAAATGAACGCGGCACGGCAAAACTGATGAAATGAAAGCGGCAAAACGGACAGTACAAATCCACTTAGCGCGGTGTTGTGATACTTCCCCTCATGTGTATGTTGATGGGCGTTCTTCAAGTTTACCGCTATGGGCGTGCGTTTGAGCCAGCGGGAATGAAAAACAAAGGACCAGTGAGAGACTTCTCTTCGCCAGTTGGTTGGGCTAATCCAAAAGAAGTGAAAACAATGGGGGTGTTCTGAAGGCAGACTGATACCTGTGAAACAGGGGTGCTCTGAAAACACCCCCATTAGCAATTAGTGCTTTCCACCTGATGAAATGAACGCGGCGCAGCAAAACTAATGAAATGAACGCGAAAAAAAATCGACCAATCAGAATTTTGGTCGAGCCAGAATGTACCGACCAATAATCGACTAATCGACTGGGAGATTACAGCCCTACTATCTATCTATCTATCTATCTATCTATCTATCTATCTATCTATCTATCTATCTATCTATCTATCTATCTATCTATCTATCTATATCTATCTATCTATCTATCTATCTATCTATCTATCTATCTATCTATCTATCTATCTATCTATCTATCTATCTATCTATCTATCTATCTATCTATCTATCTATCTATCTATCTATCTATCTATCTATCTATCTATCTATCTATCTATCTATCTATCTATCTATCTATCTATCTATCTATCTATCTATCTATCTATCTATCTATCTATCTATCTATCTATCTATCTATCTATCTATCTATCTATCTATCTATCTATCTATCTATCTATCTATCTATCTATCTATCTATCTATCTATCTATCTATCTATCTATCTATCTATCTATCTATCTATCTATCTATCTATCTATCTATCTATCTATCTGTGCAACTAACTGTGCAAATCCAGAAAATCACATTGTATGATTTTTAAATAATTAATTAGCATTTTATTGCATGACATAAGTATTTGATACAGCAGAAAAGCAGAACTTATTATTTGGTACAGAAACATTTGTTTGCAATTACAGAGATCATACATTTCCTGTAGTTCTTGAGCAGGTTTGCACACAATGCAGCAGGGATTTTGGCCCACACTGTAAGAAAAAATACACCATATCTACTCAATAAAAATGAGGCAACAGATTACAAGCAATATTATTAATTAAATTTCACAAGGTTTGGTATTGAGTAAATATTAATTAAATGAGACCCTTAATAGTTATACATTTAATATTAGTAGATTTGAATAGAAAACGGTACAGAATTAATTATAACCTAAACAAAAATATTGAGTTGATTTGAAAAAGATAAACTCCCTAATGTGTAAATAGTACTAATAAAAATTAATTAGATTCTACATATCATAATTGAGTAATCATCATCTACATTAATCTGCACACTGATTTGAATTTAATCAATGCAATTAATTAAATCTAAATATTCCTTTCTTATAAAAATGGCCCAGAAAATACAGAATTTAAATACTCAAGAATTTTAGAAAGCAAAGATAAAGTGACTTCAGGTGTTGTCAGCTCCTTGTTGATGACTAAATCATCAGAAGTCTAGAATCTGATGTTGTGCTTTTGAGTTTTATGTTCTTGTTTGGCAAATAAGAATTTGTTTATATACTATGACCTTGTGAATCTGCTGTATTGACACCAATAGCAATAAAAAAATCACAAAGATGAAAAAAAAAGCAGTTGCACATTGTTTTGAGAAAATATTTCTCATAGTCACACACAGACATCAAGATTTTGCATATGAATCACAACAACGGTGACGGTGACAATCAAGCATGAGTTTTGTACTTTGAAGCTACCCATCATGCATTGCAGCATTAAGTTTTTTTTGTTATGATTGTCACCGTTGTTGTGAATCATATGCAAAATCTTGATCTCTGTGTGTGACTATGTAAAATATTTTCTCAAAACAATGTGCAACTGCTGTTTTATCATCTGGATAAGTGATTATTTTATTGCTAATAGTCCCGATACAGTGGATTCTCAAGGTTATGGTATATAAACAAATTATTGTTTGCCAAACAAGAACATAAAACTCAAAAGCACAACATCAGATTCTAGATTTCTGATGATTTAGTCATCATCAAGGAACTGACAACACCTGAAGTCACTTTATCTTTGCTTTCTCAGCCATAACTATTGTGTTTCACACACACTGTTACAGCAGCCAAAGAAAAGCTAACTCAAGTACAGGGACCAAGAGCCCAACTAAAGCAAACGCTTCCCACCACAATGGTTACTTCAAATGAAACATAAACATCAACATCTAAAGCTCTGTTAATTCTCAGTAAGAGCTTCTGTAGACGTCTGACAGAAATAGTCAAAGTGTGTCTTATGTCTGTGATTAAGGGCAGCACCAGTGTCTCAGTGGGAAACACTGTCTCCTCACAGCAAGAAGATCCTGGATTGAATCCCACGATTCTCTCACGATCCAAAGATGTGTGAATTACAGATGCTAAGTTGTCTAAAGTGTCTAAAGGTGTGAGCTAAGTTTCTTTTATTTCATGATTTCTGGACAAACACACACTGTCTGTGAGTTGCTTTGCAATTACAAATGGAAAATATGTCCATAATTTGAACTAGTTTTTAACCTTAAGGTTCCATGAGCGTCTATATCAGACGTGCAGAACACGTCAAAAACAGACGTCATAAAAACTTTCATTCTGGCTCCTCAGTGGACGTCTTTTCAACGTACGCCTTTGCTCAGTGGGTACATGCGTTCTTCTTGTAGCCCAGTGATAACAAAATAAGTTTTCTTACCTAAGTCAACCAGTTAAATTTAGCAAGATGAGCAATGTAGAAGAAAACGAACATTCACTGTCTGTAGCCTAACGTTACTCTCTTGAAATGTCTGATAGGCCAGCTGACTTTAAAAAAAAAAAAGGCGCACTTTCACAGGAAGTGCTTTTCAATTTAAATTAGCCCGATTACATTAATTTGAATTCACTCAATATTCTCTCCATTTGGGATTAGGTAAATATAATGCTTAAGTTTTATTTAACTACAATGGGTAGATTTTATTCCAACCATTTTTATTTGAAATTTAATTAAATATTTGCCTCAAAATCATAAACACTATTATATTGAATACATTTTAACCAAAAACATTAATTCAAATCTACATGACCACAGAATCATTTCTTACAGTGCACTCCTCCATACACACCTTCTCCAGATCCTTCAGGTTTCGGGGCTGTCGCTGGGCAATACGGACTTTCAGCTCCCTCTAAAGATTTTCTATTGGGTTCAGGTCTGGAGACTGGCTAGGCCACTCCAGGACCTTGAGATGCTTCTTACGGAGCTAATCCTTAGTTTCCCTGGCTGTGTGTTTTGGGTCGTTGTCATGCTGGAAGACCCAGCCACGACCCATCTTCAATGCTCATACTGAGGGAAGGAGGTTGTTGGCCAAGATCTCGCCATACATGGCCCCATTCATTCTCCCCTCAATACGGTGCAGTTGTCCTGTCCCCTTTGCAGAAAATTATCCCCAAAGAATGATGTTTCCACCTCCATGCTTCACGGTTGGGATGGTGTTCTTGGGGTTGTACTCATCCTTCTTCTTCCTCCAAACACGGCGGGTGGAGTTTAGACCAAAAAGCTAAATCTCATCAGACCACATGACCTTCTTCCATTCCTCCTCTGGATCATCCAGATAGTCATTGGCAAACTTCAGACGGGCCTGGACATGCACTGGCTTGAGCAGGGGGACCTTGCGTGCGCTGCAGGATTTTAATCCATGACGGCGTAGTGTGTTACTAATGGTTCTCTTTGAGACTGTGGTCCCAGCTCTCTTCAGGTCATTGACCAGGTCCTGCCGTGTAGTTCTGGGCTGATCCCTCACCTTCCTCATGATCATTGATGCCCCACGAGGGGAAATCTTGGATGGTGCCCCAGAACGAGGGAGATTGACCGTTATCTTGAACTTCTTCTATTTTCTAATAATTGTGCCAACAGTTGTTGCCTTATCACCAAGTTGCTTGCTTATTGTCCTGTAGCCCATCCCAGCCATGTGCAGGTCTACAGTTTTATCCCTGATGTCCTTACACAGCTCTCTAGTCTTGGCCATTGTGGAGAGGTTGGAGTCTGTTTGATTGAGTGTGTGCTCAGGTGCAGTTAATACAGGTAAAGAGTGGAGAGAAGGAGGGCTCCTTAAAGAAAAACTAATAGGTCTGTGAGAGCCGGAATTCTTACTGAATGGTAGGTGATCAAATACTTATGTCATGCAATAAAATGCAAATTAATTATATAATCTATCTATCTACCAGTCGGTCCGTCTGTCCGTCTATCTATCTGTCATTTAATGTTTACATTTTAAAATACAAATTGTTATAGGTGGCATTCACATATATGTGATTCATTTAAAAGGTCATGAATTACTCACCCTCATGTTGTTCCAAGCCTGTAAGACCTTTGTTCATCTTCAGAACACAAATTAAGATATTTTTGAAGAAATTCAAGAGGTTTCTGAACCAGCCATAGGAAGCAACACAACGACCCCTTTCAAAGTCCAGAAAGGTTGTAAAGAGATTGTTAAAATAGTCCATATGACTACAGTGGTTTAGTCTTAATGTTGTGAAGCGACGAGAATACTTTTTGTGCACAAAAATAACGACTTTATTCAATCTCTTCTCTTCCATGTCAGTCTCCTAAGCTGTTCATGTAGTAAACACAGTGCAGCGGTTCCATAGCCTGGATGCCAGCTGAACTTAGCCCTGCGCACAACATTTGAGGTCGGGAAGTTCGTTCTGGACTTGATCCGTTGTGGAGCAACTATGCACGAACCACAGCTGTTCAGACCAATCAAATTGTCAGGGTGGGCTTTATACGATGATGGACAGATGACCAACAGTAACGTTATCATCCACATCACCAAAGAGCGCTTGGGTTGAATTCGTTCTAATCCTAAACGGAGAACTTGTTCGTCTATGCATTCACCTTTACTATTTCTCTCAAAAATGATGATCGTGTTGGTAAGTACGTGTATCCTTAAATTCTTTTTACAACACCGGCAAATATCGTTTACACTCATCTTCTTCTTCTACTTCTTCCAGCGTGCGTGCAGTTGAGTTCTGTTGACCATGTGTCGCTCTGTTGCTCTGATTGGTTGTAGGTCTATCCAATTGAGTGCAGAGGCATTTTCTTTCCTGGTTCGGTTGAAACATGCCTCATTATAACAGCCCACATATTCTGACTAGAATCTGAGTATGACGACGTCAGGATAGCGCTTCCAGGTTCTACGTCAGAACGCCGGCTCATTGTTGGCCGATGCTGTTCACGTGAGCACCACGACGCATGCATATGATGCTGCTGACGCAGGAGCTGGCCAATAATAATTTCTGAACCTATGGCTGGTTTTCAAAAAATCCGGTTTGGAATGACATGAGGGTGAGTAATTAATGACAGAATTGTAATTTTTGGTGAATTTCACAAATTCAAATGGCAGTTCCACATTAATGTGATTCTGAGGCCAATTGAAAAACAAAACAATAAAACATTCTTTCTTAAAAAAAATTTCATAGATTTTTGTGGTGATCATAAGGCAGATGCAGGGATGCAACTCGCTGTGTGTGAATTAAATCACGTTTATTAATGTGGCATTTAACTGTGGAAGTCAAATCACCTTCATAGACTGAAAAATCCTTGAAATTCTTGGAACATGAGAAACAGTGAAATTTTGAGATTTGTGAAGAATAAAAGCTTCCCACAACACTGCATCAGTGACTTGGCTTATTTCATCTGCGCCTCATTCTCTCCCACTATTTCATTTGTTTCACTTCCAAGGACTTTTGAAATAACAGTGCCAATTTGTGGAGCACAGTTTTTCCGGATAATTATAATCCAAATTAGCCTCTACATGATGTGTCAGTGTTTTCCTGAAATGTGGTGGCTATGCTTAAATCTATTTTGCATTGGTTAAATAAAATAAAAAAATCAGTCATTAATTAATATTTTAAGCTTCTCTGTTCTGGTGACTTATTTCATTGTTTAGTAATTCCGCACACTTATGGCAGAGTAGGCTAAAAGTGATTAGATGCCACAGATGCTTGTATGTAGCTGGTATGTTTTCAGTCTAGCTTGCATGTATTCAATTAAATCCCAGCTCTGTAGATGACGACAGTAAAGTTTTAAAAGGAAACCATTTGCTGCTGACTGGCTCGCTGATGGCGATAGCAGCAGTGGTGTATCAGTTGACTAATTGGAGAGGCTGTCCTCGCAGTGTTCTCTGCAGAGCCTGTTGTTTTGCTCATTTGGTGTGACAAATAGCAAGCCTGTGGAGGATGCAAGGCATGGGTGCTGTTCTGACCTATGACATCTCATTTGTTTCTGATAAATGGCCATTTTCTGGAGGTGCATGGTTCACTTGAGAGGCAATTGCCAGGTATGAGTCGCCTTCTTCTGTGACATAAAAAAAGCCATGGCCTTCCAAGACTTGGCCAGAAATTGTTGCTTTGCTGGTTGCTCTTGCAACACTATGTCAAGCAGCTGTTGGTGTAATAATTAGAGCTGATCGTTATGGCAGCTGTATTCATATTCTTTATTGGCATTTACTTAAAAAAACAACAAAAAAACATTTAAAATGTATATTTATATTGACTTCTGCACATTTGTTTCACCATCATTAGCTTCGTGTAGTTTCAGGCAGTGTTTTGCAACCTTTTTTGTTTTCTGTTCATTGGCACCAAGCCAGAAATGTGAGTTTTTGTTCAAAAAGTTTGTAGAGATATTGTGTCCCATGAAAGAGTCTCTTTCCTTACAAAAGAACTAAAGAAAATGATGATATTAGTCATTATAATCTATTTTTATCTACTACCAACTCTGATATTTTTAGGTTTAACAAAGCAAAATCTGAATTTACTCACCCTCATGTTTTTCCAAACCTCTGTGACTTTCTTTCTTCTTTTGTTCACAAAAGAAAAAAATGGATCATGTTCGGTTCACTTTTTTTCTTGAATTACAATAATTGTGAACTGGAAGCATCAAAATCTTCATAAAATTATCATGAAAGTGTCCATATTACACCATAATCGATTAGGGATGGGCATTTTTGTCAATTTCTCATTTCAATCATCGATAGGTCTCAAAAACGAGTACTCGAGTAATTGGGGGCGGGGCATGTGCCGGGGGCAGGGCATGTCTGTCATTGAGATAATGAAAATACTGTTATGAAAATGGTTGTTGACATACAAACGTGACATGAAAACAGGTATATGAAAACATGAACATATAAAACAAAAAACAACTGCTAGATTATGATGAATAAATGTCTTTGAAAAAGAAACATCTTTATAAAATGACCGTCTCAAATAACCAAGTCAATAATATTGAGCATTGCATTTGAGCTGAAACTGTGAAATAACACCACCCTGCAGAGCTTGCAAGCTGGTTAATAAACTCAACCAAACGCACCCTATATCAGATTAATATGAACCTATTACAACTTAAATCAACACAAACGGACGTGAATGCGCACGTGAACTTCAGCGTGCTAGATTTTACAAGCTGGTTTGAAACGGAACATTTTGAATGCGCTCTTCCCTTAACAACGCTGATACACGGACAACGAAAGCACACAGAAATAACATTTCATTAAAAACGTGTTCTCATTATAATGCTATGACAGATTGACTCTGCACATCATGCACTTAATTGTATTATTCATGAAGTGTTTACAGACATCACTGCGTGTTTTCGAACTCATAACGAAAAACAGCTTTAAATAAACTAGGTCTACTGTTAAAAAATACGAAAACAGTATAGCACTGCTGCATTACTAATATCAATGATTCTGAGAAAGAAATAGCCTATCTGAAAAGAATATGACCGTCTCTAAACCATATTATAATGTCGAGCATTAATGCATTTGAGCTGAAACGGAAGAGAATGAACAACAGCCGGTATAACGGCAGCGCTTTGCTAGCTTATTAAGCTCAACCAAACGCGTTTTATGTTAGATTAATCAGATATAGAAAACATAAAAGTAATCTTATCTTACAATGTGCATCTGCAGAAAAGGACGCGAATGCGCACATGAACTTCACACGCTAGTCTGAGTGTTCTCGTTAGTTTCTCTGTGGATTTGCTTTAACAGCTGATACACGGGGAACTAAGCACAGATCATTTACAGCATTCTATTTCCATCGTGTTCTCATTATAATGCTATGTAGGCTATGACAGATTGGCGCTGCACATCTTGCACTAAACATTTAATGATCAGTGATTCCAGACATCACTGCAGTGCACGCCTCAGTTTCACCTTATTTCGCAGCGGTCTGGAGGTGTGCTGTATAACGCTAACCAATCAGACCTCCGGTACCGCGCAAAATTACGCAATAACCAATAAAAAAGAGACAATTTTTTTAAAAGTCAGGGCGATCATCATTCTCATGATCGATTGGTCGCTGTCACGTTTGAGTACTCGATTACTCGACCACTGTTGCCCATCCCTATAATCGATACATTCCAAGTCGAAATTGACTGAAATGTAAGTAAAAATTATGTATGTTCAGGTTTGGTTGAGCTTCTATTTTTGGTTTGCTGATCAATGTTTATAAAAGCCTAAATTCAATCCGTTCATCATATAAAGCGATCGTGGCTTTTTCAGTAAATTTGTACTAAACTGCTCAATACATTTGGATTAGTTTTATGATCTCTTTATGAGCTTTTTGAAGTGTCAGAGTAGTGCTGGGCGGTATACTGGTTCATACCGAATACTGGTGTTTATTTTTGTTATGATATGAATTTTTATTATACTGCATATGTTGCTTAAACAACATTCGGAACGCGGCGCAGCGCAACACTGTTTGAGAGGGGTCCCGTTTCACTGTTACACTGTAGTGAGGACACAGCTGAGATCGCATTACAGCCTATGGCTGAATCCGAAATCGCCCCCTAAACCCTCATTCCCTATTCCCTATGTTAGCCCACTAATACAGTTCACTTGAAGGAGTGAATGAAAACGAGTGAATTCGGGCAGCTGTTGTGTGTACATAGGCTGCACACTCGTTATTGCGGTGCAATGTGGAATTGAATGAGTGCACTCAATAACGTCCACTATGGTTTCGGACACCACTACAGATGGCTGTCCCCTCAAATAATGCCCTGTATAGGGGGCGATTTCGGATTCAGCCTATGATTACAGCGGAGAATTCAAACAACACGCGGAGCGCCACGATGAGATTAACAACGCTCACCACATCCAATCCAATCCACTTTATTTATATAGCACATTTAACAAACAACAATCAGTTTCCAAAGTGCTGCACATAAAAATATTAGCAATACAAGAAAAAATACACAAAAAATATATAAAATCAATAAGACACAGACACATGGATCAAATACAGATCGGAGCGAGCGCGTTTAAGTTTTTTATGGACATATTTCATATACTCTAGTGCTCTAAACATGAACCAGCAGCGTGTATGCGCACATATTTCATCACGTCTTCTTCAAATGAAATATATGTGCAAACAAGGACACTGATACTACAGCCATACGTCTGATCACGACCGCGATGACACGATGGATTAATCTGCTACACCGAAGACAAAAAAGTTAATAGACTGACAATTAAAAAGAAGATTGGGCAAAAAAGGAACTGCTTTATTATTTCTGTGTTAAACTGACATGTGTAATTTGTTGAGAGACTGTAAATGTATTGCAAATATCCTTAGACCTTTTAAATGTTCCTCCGCGTTTCTCCTCTTTTTGGCAGTTTGTTGTTATATAGGGTTAGATTTTTAAAATTCTTAAGGTGCCCTCAACTTTTATTTTAATATTCATGCGTCTGTAATGAGCATGTTGCAGGTCTGTGTTTTATTGGTTGTTGTCTGCCCACAGCATCATTTTGTGGGGCTTTGCAAACCTGTATTAACTCTAGTGTGGGATTTTTCTACAATATTCACTCATCATAACAGTAAAATAAGGCATTATAGTCAATCTACTGCAGTATTTCCTCTCTCAATCAGTAGAAAATGTGGTTAACACCCTGTCATGCATAGAGGAAAAAAATGCCGTCATATACCGCGAAACTGGTATAATTTAGAAAAATACCGTGATATAAATTTAGTGAATATGGCCCCCAGGTTCTCAAGCTACTCAAAATGGTTAACAGCTCACTTGACAAGATAACTTACATTTCTTACATTTTAAAAATAACTATCAGATGGCTTCAGAATACTACAAAGCATGACTTGTATGGATCACTTTAATAATAATTTATGATGCTTTTGTGTCATTGAAAGCGGTGTCCCCGTTTATTGCAATTGCATGGAAAAGTGCAAATAGCACATTAAAAATGTATTCTTAAAGAAAACAACATGAGATTGAGTAAATCATTTTTGGATGATTAATTTCTTGAAGTACTTCCTAGGATACATGAAGCCGTGTTTTAAGGCATAGTAAAAGTTTGTCTTGTATGTGACTATTGTGTCCTCTGGTAATGTCTCATGGTACAGAGCAGGCAAATGACTCCAGGGTCATGAATGAAGAAGACATCGGTAATAATCCGTGCATTTACTTCCTTAAGCTTGGCAGGGGCAGTAGTTGCTGTTTATGTAAATGTTTTTCTCATATAAAGGAGGCCATCCGTTGTCTGCCGCGTGGGGCTGAGCATGTATGTGTGTGGAGATAAGGATGCTTCGGGTGGACTCGTCTGAGCCAGAGAGAGTGCAAGAGAGAGAGAGAGAAACTGCTTGTTGGAAGATAAACAGGGCTAATTAGAATATGCATTTGTTCAGTAATTCTGTCCATAATTGAGATATTTTAATCTTTGAACATGCCAGCTATTTAGAGAAGTCAGTCGTAGCTTCCTGCGTTGATCTGAAATATACTGTGTAAACGCGGCTTTTCAGACAAACTGGCAACACACCAACAGGACAAGGAAAACACTTTTTTGGATTAGCACCCCTCTCCACTCACAACACAACTACACAGCGTTTGCAGCAAATCATTTAGACATAAGCACCCTTTGTCCAAAAGTGGAGGCAATCCATATTTTTTTTTTGTCCTTTTTTGATCCTTGTGCATTGTATGTTTGGATACGATTGCGTGGCAGTAAATTTGAACAGGCCGTAGTTTTACAGGGATCCAGTGGCTCCCTGGTGTATTCACCCACCTAATCTACAGAACAAACTCCAACACGGCTCTATAAGTCGATAGCACTTCAGGCAGGGGAACAGGAAGTCTCCTGCCGCTCTGCTGAGAGATAAAGGCAACGATAGGAGACATGCGGCACAGTGCAGCCATTGTGTTAGATCAAGATGTGCCTCCTGAACTGATGGGTGCTGTGAATTCTGATTCCACCTCTCTGCCGTCTCAGGACGAGATATGTAGATGGCCTACAGAGAGACGGTGGTGACTAAATGAATATGAAAATGAGCTCAGGGAATGGATTGCTATTCAGCTGTCTTTCAAATCTCTAGTGGTGGATGGGGCTGTTGCTGCCCATGTTTTTAAATCACGAGAATAAAGGTGAAAATGACATTGTGTGTGTATGTATACGTGATTCGATGGCATTTGTATGTACCATTGGCTCTTTTAATATTTATGTATTCTAAATATATACTCTAAAATGTCACTGCATTTTTATGATGAATTTCTGGCAACCATAGCTGCTGCAAATGTATCATTGTTTTGCTTAAATCTTTGCTTTACTATTGCTTTACTATTTTAGTTAAAGAGATGTTTGGTAAAAAAATATACACTGTTAAATACTGTGGTTGCCACAAAATGCATACAAAATAATAACTAAACAAATTGTATGCACACCCCAGTTTTGGTTTTAACAATGTTACTGTAAAAGTACATGTATTAACTGGTTAAATATATGTATGCATGTACACTGTACCATATCCATACTATTTATTTCCAAAAACTTGTTTACTAGTTCCTGCTAATGTCATTTTGCAAGGCAAGGCAAGTTTTATTATTTTTCCATAAGAATATTTTTTACAGTGAACTTTTTAAATAAAAAATTTACTCAGTGAACAATTGCTTGTTTATATTAAAGCTTAGTTATGTTTTTTTGCTATTAAAGCAGCTAAGGCCATTTGAAATCTTCAGTACCTTAAACAATAAATAAAAATAACCAGGGGTTAAACTGTAACATAGCCCAGAATATAATTTTTATTGTAATATTACTGAAGTAACTTTACCGCTTGCATTTCCCTGCCAGCTAAAAAAGTCTACAGGCAACTGTCTCAGTTTCTCTTGTATACCTCAGTGGTTTGACGTTCTTGGTGACTTCTGGTTTCTGTGTGTTCTGACATTAAAGACCTGTAATGTAATTATAAATGGATGCATAATACGAATAGGAACACAGGGAATCTAACTATTTTTAGATATTGTGTCATATCCACCATGTACCTTTTAAACATATGCCTGTCGCCCTGAAGGAGACATCACAGAACAGCCCCCTCCTTTCCATTTGCTCTCTTTAATGCAATACGTGTTAGGCATCAGTATTCAGTTTTTGGCATGTACAGCTCGTTCTCGTGATCTGCCGTAATAGAGGGGGTTTGTGGCACGGCTAAGCACGCTAGATGCGGCAGTTTTCATAAATAAGCTGCGTGCTGTTTAAAGAGCAGCTCTAGGTTGCTTTGCCTCTCATTACCGCTCATGTTTTAAATGGGGTTTAGGATGAAATTCTGTCTGCTTAACCCCAACGAAATTACGAACACTTTACTAGAAAGACGTCAGGGAGATAAAACGGTCCTTGGGAAATGGCAAGCAATTAAAAGTATATTAGCTGTTCAAGGCCAAAAATAATTAAAGCTCTCAGACCATTGTGTTTTAGAAAATAGCTGCAGGCAGCAATCATAAGAGGTGCACACTGAGTCAGAAGTCACCGCATACATGAAATGTTCTGCCGCGGCCCGGCTACAGTACAGCCAAAAATAAGCAGCCATCAAAGCTTCCCTTTTGATTTGGTGCTTCTCATTTTCTGCGTAATGCCATTTTTTCCACTGTGCTTCACGCAAGCGTATCACATTACAGCATTTAGAAATGAGATTGGATCTGCGTATTTAATCACACCAATGCAATTAGTTGGTAGGAACAGAATGAACAGAATTGGAGCACGTCAAAGCGCTCCCCCCGTTGCTGGATATATGGATCCGGGTGCGCAGAGACCCCGAGAAAACATTAAATCGCAGGCAGTAGGACTTCAATTTTAAGGACAAAACAAGAACAACAAAAACTGATATTGTAGTGAAATTAAAGGATCTTTCCTGGGCATTGTGCGGTCCAACGAACATGACCTCAGAGATGACGGTTTGAACATGAGAATGTGCTCGGGTTTGAACCCGCATACATTCACACGGTGGCCTTGTGTCAGCCGTGACTGTGGTCCATCACACTCCTAGACAAATCTCTGTGGGCTCGATGTGCTCAAAGGCAGTTCTTTCCACTTTAACAGGATTTGCACAGATGAGACGAGTGCTCACCAAGCACCACAGAAACATTATATGCCCCCCTCCGGGATACTGGATGGATGCAACTTTTATCTCTTTTCTAATCATATCCTTGCTGTTGTTTGTTTGTCATTGCTCTGCAGTGTCATTGATGGTGATTAATATCAAATGAGAAAATGAGATTTTATATCTCTTTCAGATATACTGTCATTTAGTTTCATGTTAATGTCACATTTAAAGTAGATTTGGTGTTGAGTTGTCTAAGGAAATATGCAATGCCTGATTGATGAGCATGCACTTATTTGTTCATAAACAGAAGGTGAGAACAAGATTCTGATATGAATGTAGCAAATTTCAATTTTTAAAGCGGAAGTAGAGACATTCATCTGTGTGAAACGGATTATCAAAAAAATATACATACAGTATATACTATATATAGGGTGGGGACTTGGGACTTGGTTTAATCCATTGGTTGTTGATCTGAATTTGAGTTTGTAGTCGATTGTAAGAAAGTAGGGGTGTAACGATACACTCGTCACGGTTCAATACAAATCCCAAACTCACGATGCGATATTATTGTGATATTTTAAGCCAAAATTATTTTTATTATTAAAATAATATTATTTTAGGATTATCAGGACCCAGAAATATTCCCCATTGCATTATTATATATTATATTCAACATTATATATAGTAGTTTAATGTAGTATGTCACTGAAACTCTGACTCTCCCGGTGCTCGCTCTCCCGCTATTAATGCACTTCACACAGTGGCAAGAAAAAGTATGTGAACCACTTGCAGAATCTGTGAAAATGTGAATAATTTTAACTAAATAAGAGAGATCATACAAAATGCATGTAATTTTTTTATTTAGTACTAGATATTTTACATATTTTTTTTTTACATATAGTCCGAAAGACAAAAAAATAGCTGAATTTATTAAAATAACCCCGTTCAAAAGTTTATGAACCATTAATTCTCAATACTGTGTGTCATTCCCTGGATGATCCACGGCTGTTTTTTGTTTTGTTTTGTGATGGTTGTTCATGAGTCCCTTGTTTGTCTTGAGCAGTTAAACTGCCCAATGTTCCTCCAGGTTCAGCACATTCTTCAGTTTTCCAGCATCTTTTGCATATTTGAACCCTCTCCAGCAGGGACTGTATGATTTTGAGATCCATCTTTTCACACTGAGGACAATTGAGGGACTGAAACACAACTACTAAAAAAGGTTGAAACATTCACTGATGTTCCAGAAGGAAACACGATGCATTAAGAGCTGGGGGTGAAAAGTTTTGAGCAGGATGAAGATGTCCAAATGTTTCTTATTTTGTTTAAATATAATTTCTTTCATTTAGTACTGTCATTCAGAAGCAACATAAGATACTTGCATGTTTCCCAGAAGACAAATTGAGTACAACTCTGCCCTACAAAGGCAAAAGACAGTAACTTTTGGGGACATTCAAGACCTCCTTTATCATGTGGATAAGTATCTTCTTGAGTCAATTCCTTTGTTTTATAGAGAAAAGAATGTGTTGTCTTAACAGTAACTTCAAAAAGCCCAGGAGAAACCAAGGCAGAACACCGTAACACCAGTTACTGTTCTTTGCCTTTGTTTTAGAACGCTCAAATTGAGTTGGGATACTCTGCTATTGTTTAGCCGTTGTTTAGAAGTTACTGTGTCAGCCTGGAGTTACGATATTCTGCCTTTGTTTTACTGTCCATTAAAGTTTGCAGCGTTTATATTACAGTGTAGCCTGTGTCATACATCTGTCACTGAAGCCCTTCTGACACACCTGATACCTGAATAAAAGTGTAGGTAAAAGAAATAGTTGAGTGGTTGTTTTTACTAATAGCGTTTAGGGATGGTTGAGATGGCTTTGAAACGCAGTCATCAAGGTCAAGGTAAGAAGTTATGTAACACAAGAGATGCATTAAACTAACAAATTAGATAGATCGCAATCTACTTCATTGCGCTAGCTAGCAGCCTATAGCATAAATAGCTAGTCAGCTATCCAATGAATAGGCTACCAAACTGCTCCATATAAAACAGCAATTGTAAATCATCCAAAATGATCACTAGATTGTATACAGGTGTTACTATAATGATTTTGTAAATGGTGAACAGCAACCAAATATTGATAATGTGGACGTTACTGCCATTTGCCTTGATGTGACTTCTCACCTTTTGCAGACAATACAAAGGCAACTTCAAAATAGGGGTCAAGTTTGAGCTCCAATTTTTTTTATGTAGATCCTTTTCATTACTAAAACATCCAATTGACAGATTTCCAGTGTCCTACCTATAATTAATTTGGCTGGACAACTACAAATCTTTAAATTCATTGTTCTCAGTTCCACACTCTAGCGAGTTAAGGTCTTTTGCCTTTGTAGGGCAGAATTTACCTTGATCTTCGAATTCCCCCCCGACTCTTAATGCATTGTGTTTCCTTCTGGAGCATCAGTGAATGTTTCAACCTTTTTTTAGTAGTATTGAGAATTAATGATTCATAAACTTTTGAGCGGTCATATTTTAATAAATTCAGCATTTTTTTTTATCTTGTGGACTATATGTAAACATTTTTTATGTAAAATATCTTATCCAGGACAGTACTAAATAAAAAATAACATGCATTTTGTATGATCTCTTTTATTTAGTTAAAATTATTCACATTTTCACAGATTCTGCAAGTGGTTCACTTACTTTTTCTTGCCACTGTAAGAATAAACCATCTAAAGCGCTTTGAATAATCATACTACTAAAACTAAATGTGATATGGTGATTTAAATGATGCTCGCGCTTTCACTTTGAGGAGTGCCGTTCCAGCGAATGCCCTTCAGATGATCAGTGCAATCAATCATAGCTCTAATCGCAAGGAAGCATCTTAAAATGACTATTCCCAAACTGTAAATGGTTAGTTCATCCAAAAATGTAAATTCTGCATTTACTCACTCTTATGTGGTTTTTGTGCGTCACACACGCATTTGAACATCTGTGTTTACTACAGTATGTGCGTTGTTGTAAATCTGTTCATCTGTCCATCGTGTCTCTTCAGAAGACATGGATGTAGATTAGACCAATCAATTGATTATTTTTACGATGCTCTTATGGCCATTTTTGGATCTTTTAGGTTTTAGAGGAATGGACTTTAAATGGGGGAACAGAAATCTCTCAGGTTTCATAAGAAATCTCTTAATTTGTGTTTGGAAATCTTATAGGTTTGCAATGACAAGAGGGGGTTAGTACATGATGACAAAATTTACATTTGTGGGTTATATGTGAATAAAAGCCAAAATTAAATCGGTTCATCACAAAGCCATCATAAAATGTCTCTTCAGAAAATTTTGATTACACTTCTCGATTCAAATGGATTAGTTAAAACATTTCTTTAGGAACTTTTTAAAGCATCAAA
This sequence comes from Gobio gobio, assembly GCF_949357685.1. Lineage (NCBI taxonomy): Eukaryota > Metazoa > Chordata > Actinopteri > Cypriniformes > Gobionidae > Gobio > Gobio gobio. The sequence goes on along the minus strand of NC_137097.1, from coordinate 49,731,864 downwards.
GTGAACAGTTGCATAGACTGTCATTGGAGGGACAGAAAGCGCTCTGATTTCATAAAAAAAATATTTGCGTTTCGAAGATAAACGAAAGTCCAGGGCCCGTATTCATAAAGAATCTTAATGCAAAGAGTAGCTCCTTGTGACAAAATTCTAAGAAAATTCTTAAAAATGTGGGTGTTTACTCTTAAAATTAACTAAAAAATCCTAGTAAAGAAAAAAGTAATTCATAAAGCATCTTAACCCTTAAAAGAGGTCTTAAGGTCAAATTTGTTAGGAGCATGGACGAGGACTTTTAAGAGGCTTAAGAGTTTCTTTAGCAGCGGAGAAAATGGCAGAAAGACAAAGAGGGAGAAGAAATGTGCAGACAATGGATAACAGTGACTTAATAAGACGCTATAGATTAGATCGTGCAGGGATCATGTTTGTTGCATTAAATCCAACTAAATTTCAAATAGGGATGGGCGATATCTTATCGTTTGCGATATACCGGTAAAAATTCTCCCCACGATAAGAATTTGACTTCCCACGATAACAACGATAAAGCCTAGTTGATAGCGTGACCCATCAGCACCGTGCCGCCGCTGGCCGTCTCTTGATGCTTAAAGCGTTTACTTTATGATGGCCACGGTGGCTGCGTTCGTCAATTTGTAAAGCTGAACGGGGGTTGGAGAGAGAATTTTCTTGTGGTGCCCCCCGCAGCACTCGGTGCCCTAAGCGCGGCGGCACTGAATCCGCATCTCACGTGCAGAGCGAAAACAACTATGGCAGAAGCTGCGGAAGAGTTCATAGCTAAACGAGGGGCTACCTGAGGGCAATCTGAACCTGTACATACAGATGTATTTTCACTCGCTGAGCACTTGGACTGAGCGCTTAAGAGATTCGCTCTGTCTCAATCGATTGGTAAAGCACACTATTTCAGTTCATCTCAATGAATGCGCAGTGTATTTGACGCACATTAAACACTAGTGTGAGGCGCGCGACTGAGAGCGCTCAGTGTTTCACACACACTCAAAGAGAGAGCGAGAGAGTCTTATACCACACAGAATTGATGTGCTACATGTAAACAATATCCTTTGTTGTATTTTCCTGTAAAATAATAGCGTTTTTTTGGAATTATTCAGCCTTTCGTGAACAGGAAGAAACGAATGCACAAACGGGAATCTCATTGGCTGGCGTGCACCTATTACTGTGCCTGTTTTGATTTCAGCAAATCAGTTAGAATGAGCGCTGACAACGTGATTACTATTCATGAACCCAGAAGCTCATTATTCCTTAGTGCAGTTTATTTTTATTAGTAGAAGAATTCGTGGTATTATTATCTTATCAACTCAAATTACTGAAGTTCTATCATTAAATCATTATTTTCAACTTTTTTGTAATCTGAAGACATTTTTGGGATAATTACTTTTGCTGTTTCTGCTATTTTTACCACTGTTTGCACTATGTATGCATAAATACAGAATCGGTTTACATGTAAAACTTGTCATTGATTTCAAAATTATTATTGTTTGTAACGTGTGATGTTTTTTTAGCACAGTTGCACTATTTAAACATTACCTGCACCTTTACAGAAGACAATTATATCTGCAACTTTTCCATTTCTGAAAAGGCTGGTGTGGAATTTTACATTAAAAATTAATTAATTAAATATATATATATATATATATATATATATATATATATATATATATATATATATATATATATATATATTTTTTTTTTATGTATTATAGGAGCCTATTTGATGACATGTACGTTTTACTTTAGATCATTGTTTGTTTTTCTGAAACTCGCAAGAATGCATGCAGCTCTCACTTGTATCCAAAAACATGGGGAATGATACTACATTTATCGTCATTGATATCGTTATCGCAATAAATACTAGAAAATATCGGGATACATTTTTAAGTCCATATCGCCCATCCCTAATTTCAAACCACTAATTAAATAGACATGCCAGCAATCAGTGTAATTGAAAAGAGTGGGACAATGTTTATAATTCTAAGCCAATCAAATACCTTATAGGAAATTAACAGCATGGTAAATAATAAAAGGATTTATATACACTGAAAAAAATTCATTGTTGAATTCACTAAAAAATGTTATCGTAAGTGGTCGCAATCAATTTATTTGATCTCATTTTAAACAAAAACACATGCAATTCCCATAAAACCAATTCATTTTTTAAAATTAAAATCAAAAAACTAAATTTAAATTATTTAAACGAGCACAAATTAATTATGCATAATTTAATTTTTCAGTGTACATATATATAATGTGTGTGTGTATATGTGTGTGACTGAGAGAGAACGGTAAAATAGGACAATTTTGTACTTGTAAATTCAAAGTAAAGGCTTAGAATAGACCCTTTACTTAAAAGCACTCCTTTTTTCCCCTTTTTGGACAACCAACCAATCACAGTCTTCAAAAGACTGTGTCATACGTAGCAACGGGGTCAGCCCCGCCTCTTCACTAAGATAAAATTTTTGTATTTTCCTTGCTCAGAGTTGCTCTCAGATCGGTCCCGAATAGCTCTTAAGCTAAGACTCCTACGTAAAAGTTTTTAAGCTAAATTAGGAGTTTTCTGAGAGGACTCTTAGAATCTTTATGAATACGGGCCCAGGTCTGGAACAACATGAAGGTGAGAAAATTACAGAATTTTCATTTCATTCGAACTAACCCTTTAAGGCAAGCCAGTTCATATGGCAGCCATCTCAATAATGCCCCTGTGCAGCTATTTTTTTTAAACCATTACTGCCCAGTTTTATTGCTGAAGCACACTTCAATTTGTCTGGCTATCACCAGACCAAGCTCAATTTAAGATTGAACATTGGTCTGGGGAGTCTGCTCTGTATTTTCTACTGCACAAGAGGCATGATAAACGAGCATCAATTAAATGACTCTACGCAATTGGATAGTCCTTCAACCAATCAGACCACAAGAGGTGTGATCAACGGGCAATGACCCATCGCTTCTCTATCCGTCATTGTGTTAAACCCGCCAATAGCGCACCAGGTGGATAAGCCAGTCTGTGATTGGTTCCTGCAAAAGTGTAACAGAAGCAGTAGAAATGAATGTACAGGTTTCCAGACTGAGTTGCAGGGCGAAATCAAATCGCTGGCAGATCAGGCTGGGTTTACCCAGTCTATACTTCAATACTATTAAAACATAATCTTGACAAATGTATTTTGATAGTATATTTTAAGTCAGTGAGAAATCTGACAACAATGGTTTCATAAATTGTGTTCTTTTAGCTCAAAAATTTAAAAACTGGTACAGTTAATTGTGCCTTCACATTCAAAAATAAACAATATCCAAGTACAAGGTGGGACTTCCATTCCTACAGCCGTCATATTGAGTGTTGTAATTTCTCCCATTCATGTTTCTACTTCTCCACCTCACACAATTGATGTATATGGATTAGTGATGTCACAATGTGCTAAACTACTGTGAGGGTCTCTTGACTCAATGAAGAGTTTATTAAAGGTTAGGCTCAGTCTCTGTCTCGCTTATGTGGACTTTAAATGGCTAGGCTCTCTATGTTCCTCTTTTCTAATGGTTTACTTCCTGTGAGCTCCATTTTGGTTTATAAATGACAACGTTTTTCATAAAAGCATCATATCATCATGCAAATGGTCTCGACAGCCACTGATGAGCATTTATTTTCATTTTATGCAAAAGAGCAGCTTTTGCTCTTTGTTCCACAGAAAAGTCTTCAAAAGACATGTTCAGACAGAATGTTCAGTCTAAATCAAATGATCCGTGAAAGGCACACTATATATATACTGTTCAAAAGTTTGGGGTCAGTTTGAAAATAATTAATACTTCTATTCAGCAAGGATAAAAAAAAATGACTTTACAGACATTTATAATGATACAGATGATTTCTATTTTAAATAACTGCTGTTCTTTTGAACTTTCTGAGCAAATCATCATATTAACCTGGGCTCACACTACAGGAGTTTTGTCGATTTATCCCCAATTTTCCCCTCCCGAAAATTGGAGAAAAAATCTTGTTGAGGACCTCGATCGGTTCCGATGTTCGGTGCAGATTATCTGGTAATGTGAGGCGTTCACAGATCGAATCTTGCACCTCCCGATCTGCTCAAACACAAATCGGGGCCGCCTCGAACATATCAAATATGTTTGATATTTAGGATTTTAAATCGGGATGATTACGTCAGTTCTTTTGCAAAAGCCAATGTGAGAAGTGAATGAGAGCCTTTTTGAAATTGCGACAGAGAAACAAGCTGGTTGCTGGTTGCATTGAACAGCGAAGGTGGCGGAACGGCGTGTGGAGTGTTGCAACAACCATATATTTTGACACGAAGAGAAGAGCTGGGGATAAAACGCATTGGTTTTGAACATAGCGGGGTGAGTGTAGAAAGCTGCTAGTAAATCTAAACATTTGGCCTACCTGTTAAAACAGCAATGACGATCTGACGTACATGTTTGCATCCACTTCCTCATGAGATCACGCGAGGTGCTCGTCCTGGCACGATAATCTTAAAGGGTTAGTTCACCCAAAAATGAAAATTCTGTCATTAATTACTTACCCTCATGTCGTTCGACACCCGTAAGACCTCTGTTCATCTTCGAAACACAAATGAAGATATTTTATTTGAAATCCGATGGCTCAGAAAGGCCTCCATTGGCACAATGCACGGTTCACTCTCAAGACCTATAAAAGGTACTAAAGACGTCGTTACAAAGTCCATCTCACTACAGTGGTTCTACAATAACTTTATGAAACGACGACAATAGTTTTTGTGCGCAAAAAAACCCCCTAAATAACGACTTGTATAGTGATGACCGATTTCAAAACACAGCATCATGAAGCTTCGAAGCGTTATGAATCAGTGAGTCGATTCAGCGGTTTGGATCGCCAAAGTCACGTGATTTCAGCAGTTTGCCGGTTTGACACGCGATCCGAATCATGATACGACTCACTGATTCATAACGCTTCGAAGCTTCATGATAAATCTTGAGCTCAGCTTTAGAATGATTTCTAAAGGGTCATGTGACACTGGAGAAATGATGCTGGAAATTTTGCTTTTCCGTTACAAGAATAAAAAATAAAAACATTTATATTATGTAATTCCACGTAAGTCATACGTGACCTTTCCAGTGTGATGGCGTCATACGCCGTGAAGAATCAAAACACTGAAGTCGCAAATTCGTGGTTAAGGGTATATAAATGTTATTTTTTTATTTTTAAATGACCGATCATTTCATCAAATAAGACCCTATTCCTCAGCTGGGATCGTGCAGAGCCTCTGAAGCCCTTCAAAGTGCTTTGAAACTGCCTTGATTTGGACCTTCAACAGTTGGTTGCCATTGAAGGCCATTGTGTGGAGAAAAATCCTGGAATGTTTTCCTCAAAAAACTGAATTTCTTTTCCACTGAAGGAAAGAAAAGACATGAACATCTTGGATGAGAATGGGGGTGCGTAAAATATCAGGAAATTTTAATTTTGAATGGAACTAATCCTTTAAGTCCATTCCAGTCCGGTTTTCTTTTCTCCCTATAATCATCAAAGTTTCATGCTGGCACAGTATAAAAGAATTAAGCTTCTTGGGTAACATACCGATGAGTCCTCTTGCTAAAGCTTGAAGAAAATTTGAATATTTTAGTATTTTCCAGTGTTCAGAGGAGGAGAATTTATTCATTAATGAGTTATTATTTGAGCGTTCCTATTTTCAGCAACACAGGCGAGTGTTTAGTATTCAGACAATCAGGGACATTCTTATGGGCTTGAGGTGCTTCCATCCTCCGCAGTGAAGGATCAGATAAATGAGTAGTGCAGAAAATGTAAATATATGCATCTTGAATGGAAAACCTTGAGGAAAATGAGCGCAGCGGTCATTTCCTGATGCATCACACCATGCATTCTCCTGCTAACTTTACAGCTGCAGACTCGAACGAAAGGACACGAGCGCATGCTTTTGCCCCAGGGTGAGACACTTCACGTGGACGGCCTCAAGAACACCACAATTACAACGACTGCAATTTCCCTGTGTGAAAAACAATCGATGCACGTCTATGGTCAAAATACAGTGAGAAATCTGAGCGTCTGATAAAAGGAACAATTTGCTCTGTCATTTCAAAATCCCAAGGAGGGAAGGCGTTTGTGACAAAGTATACAGGCAGTGTGTGAGAATACCAGTCCATCTCTGAGTCTGTCAGCCGCGCTGTCTCCACGGGAGTGTGATGACTATGCTAAGGGAAGGCTAACCTTTGCGAGTTCGCTGCTGTTCTGGAGAGAAGTCAAAGAACTGACACCTTACGGAGAGGGAGGGTGTGTGTCAATGTGTGCGTGTATGTGAGTGTGTGATTTCAAAAGGGGCGTTTTTGCATTTTCTTGAATCTAATTGGTTCGGGCACACATTGACAACACGTTAATTCCAACCAATATATTATTTAATGAAGCTACAAATGGTAAAGTAGGTCAAAGGGGCTGAAATAAACAAAGATATGAGGCTGGATTTTGCTGGATATTTAATGGGCATGTACACCCAAATAGGTCTATAATAACATCTTTAATAGAGGCCAAGATTACACAGTTTGGCAGACTTTTATGCAGAACATATCCCAGATTGAGATTTTTAGGGGCCAAGCACCGAAGGTGCGGAGGCACCTATTGTAATCGTTAGATTTCTTATTATTATTATTAGGGGCCAAGCACCGAAGGTGCGGAGGCACCTATTGTAATCGTTAGATTTCTTATTATTAGGGGTTCAAGCACGAAGTGCTGAAACCCTATTGTAATTGTATTGATTTTTATTATTATTATTATTATTATTATTATTCTCCGCTAAAACGCATCGTGCAGCCCAAACCGTAAGGGCTGGAGCGTTGAAACTTTGTCAGATGGTAGTACAAAAATCGAGGAGAGGTTATCAAATTATGAGCCAGATTGGCCTATAGGTGGCGCTATAGCAATCAATTGCGCAAAACTGCTCATAACTCCTAAACCGTATGTCGTAGACTCAAGTGTCTTATATCATTGGAAAGCTGAATACCTGACGTAAAAAATGTATATCTCCGATTTCATTTCCGCCATTATAGATTTTCCGCCATTTTGAATTTTGTCAAAAAACTACTTTTGCGAACTAGTCCCTGGATTTTTGCCCGATCGGAACCAAACCAGTGCAGAAATGTTCTCTGGAGTATGAATATCAATAATTATCGAAAAAAAATTGAAATTTCTATTCACGATCGCTAAGGGGCGGAAAACGAACGTTGTGGGAGGAGCCTATTTTACTAAAATGGCTATAACTCAAGAACAAAATGAGATATCTTTACCAAACTTTGTACACATGTGTATGGACTGAGTCTTGGGTCACGATAAAATAATCGCGACGATTGAACACTTGGTGGCGCTATAACACGAAAAAAACATGAAAATGGCTATAACGACCCGACCGCTAGTCCGATTGACTTGAAAATTGGTATGCAGTGTCTTGGTCCAAGGTACCATATATGTCTATGAGGACATTGGCGTATCTCAAAAAACATGGCTGCTATTGGCCAATGAAGTTTGAGCACCTCTAAGACAAGGTTATCGGAGGCTGATCGGAATGAAACTCGGTGGGCATGTTTGACTCATGGACTTAGAGGTCTGTAAGAATTTTGAAAGAAATCGGCCACTAGTTGGCGCTAACGAGTTTTTTGGCTCTGTAATCACGTGGTGTTGCACACATCAACCAAATATACACATCATATGATAGGGCTCCTCATACTGAACAACTTTTCCTCTAAAAGCATTGCTGTCAATCAAATCGTTCATTAAATATTTGCGATTATGTTTAAAACCTACTTTTGCGAACTAGTCTCTGGATTTTTGCCTGATCGGAAACAAACCAGTCTAGGACAATTCTCTGGACTCTCTAGATCAATAATTATAAAAAAAAAGTTGAACTTTTGCATTTGAATGCCTATAACAGGGTCATTTAGAAGAGGGGCGTAGCAAAATACACTCAAAAGCATATAAATCCTAAAGGAAAACTCAAAACTTCACGAAAATTATTATGTATATGTAACATAACATGCTGAAAAAGCATGCAAAGTTTCATGGAGATCGGACCATAGGTGGCGCTATAACTGTTAAAAAGCTTTGAAAACCATGTATTCCTATGGTGAAATGCCTGTATTGGCTGTAAATGGTATTCTCCATCTCTGTAATCAGGTGGGGTTAAAAACATCCACATAATATGCATAAATTATGATAGATCTCCTCATACTGAACAACTTTGCCTCAAGAACCAATACTGTCAATCAAATCGTTATTTAAACATTCACAATTATGTTAATAACCTACTTTTGCAAACTAGTCATAGATTTTTCAACCTGATCAGAACCAACCCAGGGCAGTACAATTCTCTGGACTCTTTAGAGCAATAATTATTTTTAAAAAAAGTTAAACTTTTGCATCTGAATGGCTATAACTGGGTTATTTCAAGATGTGGCCTTGACCAAGTGTCCCCAAATGCCTATATCTATTCAATGAATGCTCAGATATTCTTAACATGAACATGTGAACATGTGTACTATGCCTCTAAACAAGCATGAAAATTTTCAGACAGATAGGACCATATTTGCCTCTATAACAGTTAAAAAGCTGAAAATTATGAAAATAATGGTATATTAAGCCAATAAGTGGTCGTTTGCTGCCCCCCGCTGTTCATTTTATTGTACTACACTCTAATATTGATATACAAGTCATTTTCAGCTTTAAATAAATCACTATTTTAACATTTGCTATCACATTTAGTTAAAATTAATCTATTAAGTATTACTATTGACAGTTGTCACATTGAGAAATGTGAATCTTGAAGGAGACTTGCAGGAAACATTTTGTTTACTGCAACATCATAAAGTTCAAATGTCTGTAACTACAACAAAATGTGTGTGTGTAGTCCTATGTTTCTGAATACATTTTTAAAAATCTGATTAATAGTTACAAAGAGCTATGTGAAATGATTATAGACCATAGCATTAAAAAAGTGTGTGTGTGTCTGGCCTTGACCAAGTGTCCCCAAATGCCTATATCTATTCAATGAATGCTCAGATATTCTTAAAAACAAGTCAGAACATGTGTAATATGCCTCCAAACAAGCATGACAATTTTCAGACAGATAGGACAATATTTGCCTCTATAACAGTTAAAAAGGTGAAAATGACAGAGTTCATATGAAAATAATGACCAATATGTGGTCTTTTGCTGCCCCCCGCTGTTCATTTTATTGTACTACACTCTAATATTGATCTATGGTTATAGATACATGGTTAATCATAGTAAATAATACTAGAACGTGGTGCATTTCACAAAAAAATGTGACATGCTCATAGACCATTAAAAGATATTTTCACAATAACATATCTCAAAAATATTGTGTGTGTGTGTGTGTGTGTGTGTGTGTGTGTGTGTGTGTGTGTGTGTGTGTGTAACCATGCATAATGGAACAACTGGTTTGAAGCCTGTTTCAGAGCCTATTTTACTAAAAGGGCTATAACTCAGGAACGAAATGAGATATCTTCACCAAACTTGGTACACTTGTGTATGGGATGAGTCTTTGGTCAAGGTAAAAAGAATTGTGAGGATTGAACACTTGGTGGCGCTATAACATAAAAAAACATGAAAAGGGCTATAACCACCCGACTGTCAGTCCGATTGACTTGAAAGTTGGTATGCAGTGTCTTGGTCCAAGGTACCACGCATGTCTATAAAGGAAATTGGCGTAGCTCAAAAAACATGGCCGCCATTGGCCAATGAAATGTGAGCACTTATTAGACAAGGTTAACAGAGGCCGATCGGAACAAAAGTTGGCGAGCATGTTTGACTCAGGGTCCTAGAGGTCTGTAATAATTTTTTAAGAATTTGGCCACTAGTAGGCGCCAATTAGTTTTATGGCTCTGTAATCACGTGATGTTTCACATATTCTCACAATATTGATATAATTTGATAGATCTCCTCATACTGAACAACTTTGTCTCTAGAAACATTGCTGTCAATCAAATCGTTCATTAAATATTTGTGATTATGTTAAAAACCTACTTTTGCAAATAAGTCCCTGTTTTTTTGCCCGATCGGAACCAAACCAGTCTAGGACAATTCTCTGGACTCTCTAGATCAATAATTATCAAAAAAAGTTTAACTTTTGCATTTGGATGGCTATAACAGGGTCATTTCGAAAAGAGGCGTGGCAAAAAACCCTCAAAAGCCTATAAATTCTAAGGGAAAGCTCAAAACTTCACGAAAATTGGTGGCCATGTGTGAGATTAGATCCTTAACAAGCATTAAACGTTTTATAGAGATCGGACCATAGGTGGCGCTATAACTGTTAAAAACCTTTTAAAACCATGTTTCCTATGGTGAATTGCCTGTAAATTGAATTTTCCATCTATTATTTCAGTGTTTAAAATCTTGCTAAATAAAACTTAACATCTTTTGATGCTTGTGTGCTTAAAGGCCTTAAAGGCTTGAACCCCGCTAAATGCTGCTTGCAGCTTTAATTATTATTATTATTCTCCGCTAAAACGCATCGTGCAGCCCAAACCGTAGAAGCTGGAGCTTTGAAACTTTGTCAGATGGTAGTACAAAAATCGAGGAGAGGTTATCAAATTATGAGCCAGATTGGCCTATAGGTGGCGCTATAGCAATCAATTGCGCAAAACTGCTCATAACTCCTAAACCGTATGTCGTAGACTCAAGTGTCTTATATCATTGGAAAGCTGAATACCTGACGTAAAAAATGTGTATCTCCGATTTCATTTCCGCCATTATAGATTTTCCGCCATTTTGAATTATGTCAAAAAACTACTTTTGCGAACTAGTCCCTGGATTTTAGCTCGATCGGAACCAAACCAGTGCAGAAATGTTCTCTGGAGTATGAATATCAATAATTATCGAAAAAATGTAGAAATTTCTATTCACTGTTGCTAAGGGGCGGAAAACAAACGTTGTGGGAGGAGCCTATTTTACTAAAATGGTTATAACTCAAGAACAAAATGAGATATCTTTACCAAACTTTGTACACATGTGCACGGGCTAAGTCTTGGGTGAAGATAAAACAATTGCGACGATTGAACACTTGGTGGCGCTATAACATGAAAAAAACATGATAATGGCTATAACCACCCGACCGCTAGTCCGATTGACTTGAAAATTGGTATGCAGTGTCTTGGTCCAAGGTACCATGTATGTCTATGAGGAGATTGGCGTATCTTAAAAAACATGGCTGCTATTGGCCAATAAAATTTGAGCACCTCTAAGACAAGGTTAACGGAGGCCGATGGGAATGAAACTCGGTGGGCATGTTTGACTCATGGACTTAGAGGACTGTAAGAATTTTGAAAGAAATCGGCCACTAGTTGGCGCTAACGAGTTTTTTGGCTCTGTAATCACGTGGTGTGGCACACATCAACCAAATATACACATCATATGATAGGGCTCCTCATACTGAACAACTTTTCCTCTAGAAGCATTGCTGTCAATCAAATCGTTCATTAAATATTTGCGATTATGTTTAAAACATACTTTTGCGAACTAGTCCCTGGATTTTTGCCTGATCGGAACCAAACCAGTATAGGACAATTCTATGGACTCTCTAGATCAATAATTATCGAAAAAAAGTTGAACTTTTGCCTTTGGATGGCTATAACTGGGTCATTTAGAAGAGGGGCGTAGCAAAATACACTCAAAAGCCTATAAATCCTAAAGGAAAACTCAAAACTTCACGAAAATTGTTATGTATATGTAACATAACATGCTGAAAAACCATGCAAAGTTTCATGGAGATCGGACCATAGGTGGCGCTATAACTGTTAAAAAGCTTTGAAAACCATGTAATCCTATGGTGAAATGCCTGTATTGGCTGTAAATGGTATTTTCCATCTCTGTAATCAGGTGGGGTTATAAACATCCACATAATATGCATAAATTATGATAGATCTCCTCATACTGAACAACTTTGCCTCAAGAACCAATACTGTCAATCAAATCGTTATTTAAACATTCACAATTATGTTAATAACCTACTTTTGCAAACTAGTCATAGATTTTTCAACCTGATCAGAACCAAACCAGTGCAGTACAATTCTCTGGACTCTTTAGAGCAATAATTATTTTTAAAAAAAAGTTAAACTTTTGCATCTGAATGGCTATAACAGGGTTATTTCATGATGTGGCCTTGACCAAGTGTCCCCAAATGCCTATATCTATTCAATGAATGCTCAGATATTCTTAAAAACAAGTCAGAACATGTGTACTATGCCTCTAAACAAGCATGAAAAATTTCAGACAGATAGGACAATATTTGCCTCTATAACAGTTAAAAAGCTGAAAATTATGAAAATAATGGTATATTAAACCAAAAAGTGGTCGTTTGCTGCCCCCTGCTGTTCATTTTAGTGTACTACACTCTAATATTGATCTACAAGTCATATTCAGCTTAAAATAAATCACTATTTTAACATTTGCAATCACATTTAGTTAAAATGAATCTATTAAGTATTACTATTGACAATTTTCACATTGAGAAATGTGAATCTTGAAGGAGACTGGCAGGAAACATTTTGTTTACTGCAACATCATAAAGTTCAAATGTCTGTATCTACAACAAAATGTGTGTGTGTAGTCCTATGTTTCTGAATACATTTTTAAAAATCTGATTAATAGTTACAAAGAGCTATGTTAAATGATTATAGACCATAGCATTAAAAAAGTGTGTGTGTGTGTGTGTGTGTGTGTGTGTGTGTGTGTGTGTGTGTGTGTGTGTGTGTGTGTGTGTGTGTGTCTGGCCTTGACCAAGTGTCCCAAAATGCCTATATCTATTCAATGAATGCTCAGATATTCTTAAAAACAAGTCAGAACATGAGTACTATGCCTCTAAACATGCATGAAAAATTTCAGACAGATAGGACAATATTTGCCTCTATAACAGTTAAAAAGCTGAAAATTATGAAAATAATGGTATATTAAGCCAATAAGTGGTCGTTTGCTGCCCCCCGCTGTTCATTTTATTGTACTACACTCTAATATTGATCTATAAGTCATATTCAGACTTTTAAAAAAAATCACAATTTTAACATTTACAATCACATTTAGTCAAAATTAATCTATTAGCTATTACCATTGACAATAATTGTCACATTGAGAAATGTGAATCTTGAAGGAGACTTGCAGGAAACATTTTGTTTACTGCAACATCATATAATTCAAATGTCTGTATCTACAACAAATTGTGTGTGTGTAGTCCTATGTTTCTGAATACATTTTTAATAATCTGATTAATAGTTACAAAGAGCTATGTGAAATGATTATAGACCATAGCATTAAAAAAGTGTGTGTGTGTGTGTGTGTGTGTGTGTGTGTGTGTGTGTGTGTGTGTGTGTGTGTGTGTGTGTGTGTATAAGCATGCATAATGGAATTAACATGGAAGACCAATTTGATATATAACTGATTTTATAGTGTTTATTGCAAAGCAACTGTGAAAAGACTTTATTAATAAGTAGAATGTCCAGCAGAGGGCAGCAGAAGACCACTCATTGGTTCATTCTGTCCACTAAGCATATATATAAACTCTAAAAAAACATCATAATAGAATTGAAAATGACATTTTGTCAATGTTTATCAATTAATTTGTTCATTTGATTAATGTTTTTACAATAATTATTAAATTACAATTAAAATAATGCCTGAAAATGTTTTAAAGGGGAAGACCTGGAATAAGCTATTTGTTACCCATCATTTATTTCAAATATTTATATCACCAACAAAATGTGCATGTGAGTTAAGCACGTTTGAAGACATTAACTTGGAAAATGTGCCCATTAAATGAAAAACAGACATTTAAAATGAAAATGAGCCAATGAGTGGTTCTCTGCTGCCACCTGCTGGGTATAAATAGTCATTTTTTCATACTATTTACTTATCATGTTCTATAATTCCTATTTAGACATTATAAAGTCATTATTACAATATTTACAATCACATTTTGTCAAATTAATTTATCTCAAATATATTATGGCGTATTACCTAAAATTGCCACCAGATGGCAGCAGAAGACTACTCATTGGCTTATCCTCTAAACTAATATTGTTCAATCATATTTAAACTGTGATTGTGCAGACCAAAGCGTAAATGCTAGAGACTTGAAACTTCATCAGATGATAGTACAAAAATCGAGGCTAATGTTGTCAGAGTATGAACCCGATTGGCCAATAGGTGGCGCTACAGCAATCAAAAGCGCGAAATGACTTATAACTCCTAAACCGTATGACGTAGACTCAAGTGTCTTATATCATTGGAAAGGTGAGTCCATGACGAACAAAACGTATATCTCCGATTTAATTTCCGCCATTATAGATTTTCCGCCATTTTGAATTTTGTCAAAAAACTACTTTTGCAAACTAGTCCTAGGTTTTTTGCCCGATCGGAACCAAACCAGTGACAAACTGTTCTCTGGAGTCAGGTTATCAATAATTATCAAAAAAAAGTCGAAATTTATATTCACGGTTGTTAAGGAGCGTAAAAATAGTCGTTCAGGGCGGAGCCTATTTACTAAAAAAGCTATAACTCAAGAACAAAATGAGATATCTTTACCAAACTTGGTAGACATGTGTATAGGCTGAGTCTTTGGTCACAATAAAAAAAATCGCGACGATTTAACTCTTGGTGGCGCAATAACGTAAAAAAACATGAAAATGGCTTTAACCACCCGACCGCTAGTCCGATTGACTTGAAAATTGGTATGCAGTGTCTTGGTCCAAGGTACCAAGTATGTCTGTGAGGACATTGGCATATCTCAAAAAACATGGCTGCCACAGCCAATTAAATTTGAGCACCTATTAGACAAGTCTCATGGCCCTAGAGGTCGGTAAGAATTTTGAAAGAAATCGGCCACTAGTTGGCGCTAATGAGTTTTATGGCTCTGTAATCACGTGGTGTTGCACACATCCACGAAATATGCATATCATTTGATATATTCTAAGGGAAAACTCAAAACTTCACGAAAATTGGTGGGCCTGTGTGTCATAACATCATTAACAAGCATGCAAAGTTTTATAGAGATCGGACCATAGGTGGCGCTATAACTATTAAAAACCTTTTAAAACCATATGTTTTCTATGGTAAATTGCCAATATTGCCTGTAAATTGACTTTTCCATCTGTTATTTCAGTGTTTAAAATCTTGCTAAATGAAACGTAATGTCTTTTGATGCTTGTGTGCTTAAAGGCCTTAAAGGCTTGAACCCCGCTAAATGCTGCTTGTTAGGGGTTCAAGCACGAAGTGCTGAAACCCTATTGTATTTGTGCTGATTTTTATTATTAGGGGTTCAAGCCTGAAAGGCTGAAACCCTATTGTAATTGTTAATTTTCCCATGATGCATCATTCTCCATCTAAAACTGATCGGGCAGACCAAACCATAAGTTGTAGAGACATGAAACTTTCAGGGCTGGTAGTACTCACAACGACTACCAGCGTCACCGAGGCACGCCCCGACCGGCCTGACGGGGGCGCTACAGCAAGCAAAAGTACAAAATGGCTCATAACTCCTAAACCGTTAGGCGTGGGCTCAAGTGTCTTATATCCTTGGAATCCTTGGCTCAAGGCGGACAACATGCAGGCCTCGGATTGGCTCGTCACCCTGGGAATAATTTTGGGTATTTTGGCTTTTTCCAAAAACCTACTTTTGCGAACTAGTCCTAGGTTTTTGGCCCGACCGGAACCAAACCAGTGCAGCAAGATTCTCTGGAGTCTGAATGTCAAAAGTTATCAAAAAAAAGTGCACATTTGGGTTCAGGGTCCTTAAGGGCCGCCAAAACGCTTGAGGTGGGAGGAGCCACTTTTACTTCACTGGCCATAACTCGTCAACGGAACGAGATATTTTCACCAAACTCAGCACGCCTATGTATGAGCTCATTTTGTGGCTACGTGAAAAAGGACGCAGCAACTGGCCACTTGGTGGCGCTATAACGGTTAAAAAGGGGTCAAAATGATGTATTTCAATGGAAAATCCCATTATATGGCTGAAAGCGGCCCTCTTCCGGCCTGATTTGCATACACCTTCACCAAATCGGGCATGCACATGCGTCACGTGATCCCAAAGAAGCTTGCCAACTGCTATGGCCATTAATGGCGGTTTAACTCTTATAAAGGTGAAAAAATGCTCTATAAATGACCATTAAATGACTGAAAAAGGGTCTGCTCTGCGCAAAACTTCACCAAATTAGCTGAGCACGTGCGCCATATTATTCTAAAGAAGCGTGCAAACTTTTGTGGAGATCGGGCCACCAGTAGAGGTACTACAGTTTAAAAGGTTTAAAAAAAAACACAGCATTTCCATGCTAAATGAGCTGAAAATGCAAAAATCGACCTCTGACCTCTCCGATGCGCATGTCGAAACGCTTGATAAAGTTTTTGTAACCAGCAGCTCAAAAATCAAGCTCTGAGACCCTATACTTTATTTTTTATAGGCTTTTGAAGGCCCTTTTTATGCCCTCTTTTATTAGGGGTTCAAGCCTGAAAGGCTGAAACCCTATTGTAATTGTTAATTTTCCCATGATGCATCATTCTCCATCTAAAACTGATCGGGCAGACCAAACCATAAGTTGTAGAGACATGAAACTTTCAGGGCTGGTAGTACTCACAACGACTACCAGCGTCACCGAGGCACGCCCCGACCGGCCTGACGGGGGCGCTACAGCAAGCAAAAGTACAAAATGGCTCATAACTCCTAAACCGTTAGGCGTGGGCTCAAGTGTCTTATATCCTTGGAATCCTTGGCTCAAGGCGGACAACATGCAGGCCTCGGATTGGCTCGTCACCCTGGGAATAATTTTGGGTATTTTGGTTTTTTCCAAAAACCTACTTTTGCCAACTACTCCCACATTTTTTCCCTGATCAGAACCAAACCACTGTAGGAATGTTCTTTGGAGAGAGATTATTAATAATTATGAAAAAAAATAATTTTTCAATTCATAGTCGCTAAGGGGATCCAAAATGTTCAACATGTCAGGATCCACTTTAACTAAAATGACTATAACTTCTGAACGGAACAAGATATTTTCACTAAACTCGGGTCACATGTCTATGAGCTCAAAC